>NW_027286821.1:0-304302 GCF_022747635.1 Hetaerina americana
CCGTTTTCTAAAGGAATGCGGAACGAAAAATTTCAACTTAATAAATTTTAAATTTAGCGCGTCGCGCCCACCAGAATGAATCCTTGCGTGCTAGGTCCTCCGCCCCCCTCCTCCCGCAATCAGTAGAGGAGGAACGTCTTGGCATTCGAGCCCGACTCCTCCCCTCCCCTTCTACCCACGGGTGGCACGTGCCAAGGCGCTTCGGCATGTAGGAGCGCCGTCCGCGAAAAATCATACAGTTTGGTCCCCCGATTCTTCTTTTCATTTCCCCCGATTTCAAAGTTTGCATTGATATCGTGATTCCCACCTGCATAGTCCAGATGTCGGCCGAGTTATCCGCTGAAGGCACTCAACCTCTTCTCGGTTTCTATGGCTGGTCTGTGCCAGTACGAGTGGATTCGGGAAGACATTTAAATTGTTTGGCGATTTGAGATGATGGGTTTTTGGCTGATATAATCTTTCACCAATACCTGCTAGAGTGAGGAGGTCAACAAAACCGATCGGGCGTAAAGCTCGAATAACTGTCGCTTGGACCATCGTCGCGGCCGAAAATGAAACCGCGCGTATTTCAAATCATCCGCCCTGCTCGGATACGTACGGGATTGACGGAGAGTTCCCCCGGGGTCCTAAGGCGGCCGTGTGGCCTCGGTGTTCCAGCTACCGGTCCATTGCGGACTTGCAAGTGCACCGGGGGCCGGACCTCAATTTGGTCTTAACCATAAGGCAAGAAGAAGAAATGAGGGTGCCATAATGTATGAGTTTTTATATAAATATTCATGGATTTAGGAAGGGAATCATTGGCTGAAAGACGTCTCAATGCAAGATTGAAATGATTGAATAAATTTGATCCGCATGGCTCAGCACCGAGGTCTCGCAAATTATTCGAACTAATATATAAATTGGTCGCTTGGATCATGCATTTAAATTCAGGAAATAGATGCGAGAGCTAGAAGACTTAAGGACTCCATTTCCCCCCGGACGATACGGGATAGCAACTGCAGGGTTATAGATAGCAAAAATTCCACTAGCCACCCTCAGCGTCTAAAAAATCATTAGTTGTATGTATTATGCATGCTCTTCCACTAACCTTATGCGTTTTGTTATAATCCATTCTTTCCGAATGACCACATTTGTGTTTATTTCATCTGTTTTTAAGTTTCCATTTCATTTCCTCGTCCCTCTCCGCGGGGGGAAATTCCTGCTACCAGCAACGTTGGGTCGAATTCGTTGCCTTTTACAGACTCTTTCGGGGTGGAGTGCTACGTGGTACATTTTCATGTGGTAGTGATGTTTAAATTTCTTGCTTGTTTGTGCTGGCTTCCGTGTTGTAGGATGCCTTCCGTGCTGCATCATGTGGTGCAGTTTTTTAGTTGTTTTGCGGTATATGCGTTTGCATGAGTATTGGATGAAGGGATTTTTGCATGAGTGTGTGCCCTGCTGTGGGTGTATTTTTGCGTGTTGTTTCTTTGCATGTGGTGTATTTCCTTTTTACAGTGGTGACCTAACACCCCACGCCACACGCCCTTGCGGCTGCTAACGGGGTATTATGTAGATATAGATGAACTTTATGTTTTTTACTGGACTGCGCATCCTAAGCGCCGAAGTGCCTTCGCACACACTGCCCGGTGGAGTAGGGGGCCTCGAAGACTCGAATTTCCTACTCCGCAGAATCGAGAGGTGGAAGGGGGCGGAGGAACTAGCACGCGAGGATGCTCTTCTAATGGCCCCCGCCGCCCCGTTTTATGTGAAGGACGTGGCGGCATGGGAGGGCATTAAATCATGGCACCACGGGGCCTGGTGGACAATATTCTACGGCCTGAAACACCGTGGAATGTTAATTGAAAATTTTTCGTTTGAACTAACAAAATGTTTAAAAGATGTAAATGCTGAAGACAGAGGGGTGCGACGGAGGGTTTCTCGTTTTCTAAGGGACTGCGGAACGAAAAAATTCAACAAAATAAATTTTAAATTCAGCGCGTCGCGCCCACCAGAATGAATCCTCGCGTGCTAGGTCCTCCGCCCCCCTCCTCCCGCAATCAGTAGAGGAGGAACGTCTTGGCATTCGAACCCGACTCCTCCCCTCCCCTTTTACCCACGGGTGGCACGTGCCAAGGGGCTTCGTCGCGTAGGAGCGCCGTGCGCGAAATCATACAGTTTGATCCCCCGACTCTTCTTCTTAGCCTAATGGCTAAGATCAAAGTGTAGTCCGGCCCATGGTGCGCTTCCAGGTCCCCTCCGGACCTGGCCGCTCTGCTTCCCCGCGGTCTGAGAAACCGCGGAACGAAACATTTCAAAATATCAAAGTTTGCATTGATATCGTGATTCCCCACCTGCAAAGTCCAGGTGGCGGCCGAGTTATCCGCTGAAGGCACTCAACCTCTTCTCGGTTTCTATGGCTGGTCTGGGCCAGTACGAGTGGATTCGGGAAGACATTTAAATTGTTTAGCGATTTGAGATGATGGTTTTTGGCTGATATAATCTTTCACAAATACCTGCTAGAGTGAGGAGGTCAACAAAACCGATCGGGCGTAAAGCTCGAATAACTGTCGCTTGACCATCGTCGCGGCCAAAATGAAACCGCGCGTATTTCAAATCATCCGCCCTGCTCGGATACGTACGGGATTGACGGAGAGTTCCCCCGGGGGTCCTAAGGCGGCCGTGCGGCCTCGGTGTTCAAGCTACCGGTCCATTGCGGACTTGCAAGTGCACCGGGGGCCGGACCTCAATTTGATCTTAACCATAAGGCCAAGAAGAAGAAATGAGGGTGCCATAATGTATGTGTTTTTATATAAATATTCATGGATTTAGGGTGGGAATCATTGGCTGAAAGACGTCTCAATGCAAGATTGAAATGATTGAATAAATTTAATCCGCATGGCTCAGCACCGAGGTCTCGCAAATTATTCGTACTAATATATAAATTGGTCGCTTGGATCATGCATATAAAATTCAGGAAATAGATGCCAGAGCTAGAAGACTTAAGGACTCCATTTCCCCCCGGACGATACGGGATAGCAACTGCAGGGTTATAGATAGCAAAAATTCCACTAGCCACCCTCAGCGTCTAAAAAATCATTAGGTTATGTATTATGCATGCTCTTCCACTAACCTTATGCGTTTTGTTATAATCCATTCTTTCCGAATGACCATATTTGTGTTTATTTCATCTGTTTTAAAGTTTCCATTTCATTTCCTCGTCCCTCTCCGCGGGGGGAAATTCCTGCTTCCAGCAACGTTGGGTCGAATTCGTTGCCTTTTACAGACTCTTTCGGGGTGGAGTGCTACGTGGTACATTTTCATGTGGTAGTGATGTTTAAATTTCTTTCTTGTTTGTCCTGGCTTCCGTGTTGTAGGATGGCTTCCGTGCTGCATCATGTGGTGCAGTTTTTTAGTTGTTTTGCGGTATATGCGTTTGCATGAGAATTGGATGAAGGGATTTTTTCATGAGTGTGTGCGCTGCTGTGGGTGTATTTTTGCGTGTTGTTTCTTTTGCATGTGGTGTATTTCCTTTTTACAGTTGGTGACCTAACACCCCACGCCACACGCCCTTGCGGCTGCTAACGGGGTATTATGTAGATATAGATGAACTTTATGTTTTTTACAGGACTGCGCATCCGAAGCGCCGAAGTGCCTTCGCACACACTGCCCGGTGGAGTAGGGGGCCTCGACGACTCGAATTTTCTACTCCGCAGAATCGAGAGGTGGAAGGGGGCGGAGGAACTAGAACGCGAGGATGCTCTTCTAATGGCCCCCGCCGCCCCGTTTTTATGTGAAGGACGTGGCGGCATGGGAGGGCATTAAATCATGGCACCACGGGGCCTGGTGGACAATATTCTACGGCCTGAAACACCGTGGAATGTTAATTGAAAATTTTTCCTTTTGAACTAACAAAATGTTTAAAAGATGTAAATGCTGAAGACAGAGGGGTGTGACGGAGGGTTTTCCCGTTTTCTAAAGGAATGCGGAACGAAAAATTTCAACTTAATAAATTTTAAATTTAGCGCGTCGCGCCCACCAGAATGAATCCTTGCGTGCTAGGTCCTCCGCCCCCCTCCTCCCGCAATCAGTAGAGGAGGAACGTCTTGGCATTCGAGCCCGACTCCTCCCCTCCCCTTCTACCCACGGGTGGCACGTGCCAAGGCGCTTCGGCATGTAGGAGCGCCGTCCGCGAAAAATCATACAGTTTGGTCCCCCGATTCTTCTTTTCATTTCCCCCGATTTCAAAGTTTGCATTGATATCGTGATTCCCACCTGCATAGTCCAGATGTCGGCCGAGTTATCCGCTGAAGGCACTCAACCTCTTCTCGGTTTCTATGGCTGGTCTGTGCCAGTACGAGTGGATTCGGGAAGACATTTAAATTGTTTGGCGATTTGAGATGATGGGTTTTTGGCTGATATAATCTTTCACCAATACCTGCTAGAGTGAGGAGGTCAACAAAACCGATCGGGCGTAAAGCTCGAATAACTGTCGCTTGACCATCGTCGCGGCCGAAAATGAAACCGCGCGTATTTCAAATCATCCGCCCTGCTCGGATACGTACGGGATTGACGGAGAGTTCCCCCGGGGGTCCTAAGGCGGCCGTGTGGCCTCGGTGTTCCAGCTACCGGTCCATTGCGGACTTGCAAGTGCACCGGGGGCCGGACCTCAATTTGGTCTTAACCATAAGGCCAAGAAGAAGAAATGAGGGTGCCATAATGTATGAGTTTTTATATAAATATTCATGGATTTAGGAAGGGAATCATTGGCTGAAAGACGTCTCAATGCAAGATTGAAATGATTGAATAAATTTGATCCGCATGGCTCAGCACCGAGGTCTCGCAAATTATTCGAACTAATATATAAATTGGTCGCTTGGATCATGCATTTAAATTCAGGAAATAGATGCGAGAGCTAGAAGACTTAAGGACTCCATTTCCCCCCGGACGATACGGGATAGCAACTGCAGGGTTATAGATAGCAAAAATTCCACTAGCCACCCTCAGCGTCTAAAAAATCATTAGTTGTATGTATTATGCATGCTCTTCCACTAACCTTATGCGTTTTGTTATAATCCATTCTTTCCGTATGACCACATTTGTGTTTATTTCATCTGTTTTTAAGTTTCCATTTCATTTCCTCGTCCCTCTCCGCGGGGGCAAATTCCTGCTTCCCGCAACGTTGGGTCGAATTCGTTGCCTTTTACAGACTCTTTCGGGGTGGAGTGCTACGTGGTACATTTTCATGTGGTAGTGATGTTTAAATTTCTTGCTTGTTTGTGCTGGCTTCCGTGTTGTAGGATGCCTTCCGTGCTGCATCATGTGGTGCAGTTGTTTAGTTGTTTTGCGGTATATGCGTTTGCACGAGTATTGGATGAAGGGATTTTTGCATGAGTGTGTGCGCTGCTGTGGGTGTATTTTTGCGTGTTGTTTCTTTTGCATGTGGTGTATTTCCTTTTTACAGTTGGTGACCTAACACCCCACGCCACACGCCCTTGCGGCTGCTAACGGGGTATTATGTAGATATAGATGAACTTTATGTTTTTTACCGGACTGCGCCTCCTAAGCGCCGAAGTGCCTTCGCACACACTGCCCGGTGGAGTAGGGGGCCTCGACGACTCGAATTTCCTACTCCGCAGAATCGAGAGGTGGAAGGGGGCGGAGGAACTAGCACGCGAGGATGCTCTTCTAATGGCCCCCGCCGCCCCGTTTTTATGTGAAGGACGTGGCGGCATGGGAGGGCATTAAATCATGGCACCACGGGGCCTGGTGGACAATATTCTACGGCCTGAAACACAGTGGAATGTTAATTGAAAATTTTTCGTTTTGAACTAACAAAATGTTTAAAAGATGTAAATGCTGAAGACAGAGGGGTGCGACGGAGGGTTTCCCCGTTTTCTAAGGGACTGCGGAACGAAAAATTTCAACAAAATAAATTTTAAATTCAGCGCGTCGCGCCCACCAGAATGAATCCCCACGTGCTAGGTCCTCCGCCCCCCTCCTCCCGCAATCAGTAGAGGAGGAACGTCTTGGCATTCGAGCCCGACTCCTCCCCTCCCCTTTTACCCACGGGTGGCACGTGCCAAGGCGCTTCGTCGCGTAGGAGCGCCGTGCGCGAAATCATACAGTTTGATCCCCCGACTCTTCTTCTTAGCCTAATGGCTAAGATCAAAGTGTAGTCCGGCCCATGCTGCGCTTCCAGGTCCCCTCCGGACCTGGCCGCTCTGCTTCCCCGCGGTCTGAGAACCCCCGGAACGAAACATTTCAAAATTTCAAAGTTTGCATTGATATCGTGATCCCCACCTGCATAGTCCAGGTGGCGGCCGAGTTATCCGCTGAAGGCACTCAACCTCTTCTCGGTTTCTATGGCTGGTCTGGGCCAGTACGAGTGGATTCGGGAAGACATTTAAATTGTTTGGCGATTTGAGATGATGGTTTTTTGGCTGATATAATCTTTCACAAATACCTGCTAGAGTGAGGAGGTCAACAAAACCGATCGGGCGTAAAGCTCGAATAACTGTCGCTTGACCATCGTCGCGGCCGAAAATGAAACCGCGCGCATTTCAAATCATCCGCCCTGCTCGGATACGTACGGGATTGACGGAGAGTTCCCCCGGGGGTCCTAAGGCGGCCGTGCGGCCTCGGTGTTCAAGCTACCGGTCCATTGCTGACTTGCAAGTGCACCGGGGGCCGGACCTCAATTTGATCTTAACCATAAGGCCAAGAAGAAGAAATGAGGGTGCCATAATGTATCTTTATCTACATCTACTCAATACCCCGCAAGCAGCCGCAAGGGCGTGTGGCGGGGGGTGCTAGGTCACCACCCATAATTTAGAAAAGAAAAATAATAAAAAAAAAATCGCATGCAATAACGACAAAATCATATATAAAAAAAAAACATGGCATATATTCATGCATGAACACTTACACCCAACACACATGCAAACACTCTAACTACCAACTAACATACACATGCACCTGAAAGTATACCTAACATCTCTAAAGTGTTTAATTTTGTTCCGACTTGTAAATTCAAAGTTTTTAATATTTCTAAAGTGACTTCGGTTTCTTGCTATTATGATTACTGATTGTTCGGGGAAAGAATGAGTATTTGTACCTATCTGTCTTGGAATCTATCTCCCTTAGTTTATCTTTGTGGTCTGATCTACCTAAGTAGTGTGGGGCCATTATAATTCCTTCAGTGTCATATTTAAACTCGTTTGTTCTGAACCTTTCTAAAAGTCTAAGCCTCGCTTGTTCTCTCCGCACTTCAAGTGGTTCCCAGCCTAAATCCCCTAAGAGACCTGTCTCACTTGTGTTTTTATCATAACAATTTTTAACGAATCTAGCGGATTTTCTCTGGACTTTATCTAATTCTTTTTGCCAAATTTTTTCCCACGAATCCCAAATACTTGCGGCATATTCCAAATGAGGTCTAACTAGAGCAAAATAACACCTCTCTTTAACTTTTTCATTACATTTCCCCACCACCCGTTTTATGAAGCCAAGTTTCTTTAAAGCTGATCCGCATATTGTCCTGATATGTGCTCCCCATGAAAGGCGTGGTGTTAGAACAACCCCCAAATATTTAACTTGATTTGCCGTAGTCAATACTGAACCCTCTATTTTGTAGTTTATATCCTGTTCCTCGCTTCCTTTATTCCAAAATTTCAAAACTGCACATTTATCAATATTAAGTGTTAATCCCCATTTATTGCACCCTCCCGAGATATTGTCTAAGTCTCTAGAGAGTAGCTCGCGATCTAGTTGGCTCCTTATTTCCCTGTATATCACCGTGTCGTCAGCAAATAACCTTAGATTGCTACTAACGTGTGTGCTTAAGTCATTTATGTATATTAAGAACAGAAGAGGCCCTATTAAACTTACCTGGGGGACGCCCGAAGTAACATCTCTCTCCGTTGAGCACAACCCATCTATGACTACTATTTGTTTGCGGTTTGACAAGAAGTCCCTAATCCAAATAATTATTTTCTCATTGATCCCATAGTATTTAAGTTTGTTTAACAATTTATTGTGTGGGACTTTGTCGAAGGCTTTTTTGAAATCCAGGAATACTGCATCGACTTGGGTGTTGTTTTCTCCCGATCTAAGTATATCGTGAATGAAGAGACCAAGTTGTGTTTCGCAAGATCTGCTTTTCCTAGCATGTATGAGTTTTTATATAAATATTCATGGATTTAGGGTGGGAATCATTGGCTGAAAGACGTCTCAATGCAAGATTGAAATGATTGAATAAATTTGATCCGCATGGCTCAGCACCGAGGTCTCGCAAATTATTCGTACTAATATATAAATTGGTCGCTTGGATCATGCATATAAAATTAAGGAAATAGATGCCAGAGCTAGAAGACTTAAGGACTCCATTTCCCCCCGGACGATACGGGATAGCAACTGCAGGGTTATAGATAGCAAAAATTCCACTAGCCACCCTCAGCGTCTAAAAAATCATTAGTTGTATGTATTATGCATGCTCTTCCACTAACCTTATGCGTTTTGTTATAATCCATTCTTTCCGAATGACCACATTTGTGTTTATTTCATCTGTTTTTAAGTTTCCATTTCATTTCCTCGTCCCTCTCCGCGGGGGGAAATTCCTGCTTCCAGCAACGTTGGGTCGAATTCGTTGCCTTTTACAGACTCTTTCGGGGTGGAGTGCTACGTGGTACATTTTCATGTGGTAGTGATGTTTAAATTTCTTGCTTGTTTGTCCTGGCTTCCGTGTTGTAGGATGCCTTCCGTGCTGCATCATGTGGTGCAGTTGTTTAGTTGTTTTGCGGTATATGCGTTTGCACGAGTATTGGATGAAGGGATTTTTGCATGAGTGTGTGCGCTGCTGTGGGTGTATTTTTGCGTGTTGTTTCTTTTGCATGTGGTGTATTTCCTTTTTACAGTTGGTGACCTAACACCCCACGCCACACGCCCTTGCGGCTGCTAACGGGGTATTATGTAGATATAGATGAACTTTATGTTTTTTACCGGACTGCGCATCCTAAGCGCCGAAGTGCCTTCGCACACACTGCCCGGTGGAGTAGGGGGCCTCGACGACTCGAATTTCCTACTCCGCAGAATCGAGAGGTGGAAGGGGGCGGAGGAACTAGCACGCGAGGATGCTCTTCTAATGGCCCCCGCCGCCCCGTTTTTATGTGAAGGACGTGGCGGCATGGGAGGGCATTAAATCATGGCACCACGGGGCCTGGTGGACAATATTCTACGGCCTGAAATACCGTGGAATGTTAATTGAAAATTTTTCCTTTTGAACAAACAAAATGTTTAAAGGTGTAAATGCTGAAGACCAAGGGGGCGACGGAGGGCTTTCCCGTTTTCTAAGGGAACGTGGAACGAAAAATTTCAAAATTATAAATTTTAAATTTAGCGCGTCGCGCCCACGAGAATGAATCCTCGCGTGCTGGTTCCCCCGCCCCCCTCCTTCTCTCGCACTCTGTAGAGGAGGAAAGTCGAGGCGTAGGAGCCCGACTCCTCCCCCCCCTTTCACTTACGGGTGGCGCGTCCGAAGGGGCTTCGGCGCGTAGGAGCGCCGTCCGCGAAAAATCATAGCTTGGTCCCCCGATTCTTTTTTTTGGCCTTTTGGCTAAGATCAAAGTAGAGTCCGGCCCATGGTGCACTTCCAAGTCCCCTCCGGACCGGTCCGCTCGGCTTTTCCGCGGTCTGAGGGACCGCGAAACAAAAGATTAAAAAATTTTAAAGTTTTAATTCAGCGCGTGGAACCCACCAGGATGAAGTATATCTGGCCGCCGAGTTAGGCGCTGAAGCCACTAAACCTGCTTCTCGGTCACTACGGCTGGTCTACATCTACATCTACATCTACATAATACCCCGCAAGCCGCCGCAAGGGCGTGTGGCGGGGGGTGCTAGGTCACCACCCATAATTTAGAAAAGAAAAAGAAAAAAAACCGCATGCAATAACGACAAAATCATATATAAAAAAAAAAACATGGCATACATTCATGCATGGACACTAACACCCCACACACATGCAAACACTCAAACTACCAACTAACATCTCTATAGTGTTTATTTTTGTTCCGACTTGTAAATTCAACGTTTTTAATATTTCTAAAGTGACTTCATTTTCTTGCTATTATGATTACTGATTGTTCGGGGAAAGAATGAGTATTTGTATCTATATGTCTTGGAATCTATCTCCCTTAGTTTATCTTTGTGGTCTGATCTACCTAAGTAGTGTGGGGCCATTATAATTCCTTCAGTGTCATATTTAAACTCGTTTTTCTGAACCTTTCTAAAAGTCTAAGCCTCGCTTGTTCTCCCCGCACTTCAAGTGGTTCCCAGCCTAAATCCCCTAAGAGACCTGTCACACTTGTGTTTTTATCATAACAATTTTTAAAGAATCTAGCGGATTTTCTCTGGACTTTATCTAATTCTTTTTGCCAAATTTTCTCCCACGGATCCCAAATACTTGCGGCATATTCCAAATGAGGTCTAACTAGAGCAAAATAACACCTCTCTTTAACTTTTTCATCACATTTCCCCACCACCCGTTTTATGAAGCCAAGTTTCTTTAAAGCTGATCCGCATATTGTCCTGATATGTGCTCCCCATGAAAGGCGTGGTGTTAGAACAACCCCCAAATATTTAACTTGATTTGCCGTAGTCAATACTGAACCCTCTATTTTGTAGTTTATATCCTGTTCCTCGCTTCCTTTATTCCAAAATTTCAAAACTGCACATTTATCTATATTAGCTATATCTATACCTCCCGTCTCGGCCAGTACGGGAGGAATCGGGGGGGAATTTAAATTTTTTGGGTATTTGAGATAATGGTTTCTTGGTAGATATTTTCTTCCACAAATACCTGTCGGAATGTGGTGGTCAACAAAACCGATCGGGCGTAAAGCTCGAAAAACTGTCGTTTGACCGTCGTCGCGGCCGAAAATGAAACCGCGCGTCGTTCAAATCATCCACCCTGCTCGGATACGTACGCGATTGACGAAGGGTGCCCCGGGGGTCCTATGGCGGCGGTGCGGCCTCGTTTCTCAAGCTACCGGTCCATGGCGGACTTGCAAGTGCACCGGGGGCCGGACCTCAATTTGATCTTAGCCACAAGGCCGAGAAAAAGAAATGAGGGAGCCATAATGTATGAGTTTTCGTCAAAATATTCATGGATTAAGGGTTGGAATCAATGCCTGCAAGACGACTCAATGCAAGATTGAAATTATTGAATAAATTAGATCCGCATGTCTCAGAACCGGGGTCTCGCAAATTATTCGTACTAATATATACATTGGTCGCTTGGATCATGCATATAAAATTCGGGAAATAGATGCCAGAGCTAGAAGACTTAAGGATTTCTTCTCCCCCCAATCAATACGGGATAGCAACTGACGGGTTATAGATAGGAGAAATTCCACTAGCCACCCTCAGCGTTTAAAAAATCATTAGTTGTATTTATATTGCATGCTCTTCCACTAACCTTATGCGTTTTTTATAATCCATTCTTTCCGAATGACCACATTTGTGTATATTTCATCTGTTTTTAAATTTCCATTTCATTTCCTCGTCCCTCTCCGCGGGGGGAAATTCCTGCTACCTGCAACGTTGGGTCGCATTCCCTGCCTTTTGCAGACTCTTTCGGGCTGGAGTGCTATGTGGTTCATTTTCATGTGGTGGTGATGTTTAAATTTCTTGCTTGTTTGTCCTTGCTTCCGCGTTGTAGGATGGCTTCCGTGCTGCATCAAAGGGGTCAGTTTTTTAGTTTTTTTGCGGTATAGGCGTTTGCATCAGTATTCGATGAAGGGATTTTTGCATGAGTGTGTGCGCTGCTGTTGGTGTATCTTTGCGTGTTGTTTCTTTTGCATGTGGTATATTTCCTTTTTACAGTTGGTGACCTAA
Source organism: Hetaerina americana (assembly GCF_022747635.1). Lineage (NCBI taxonomy): Eukaryota > Metazoa > Arthropoda > Insecta > Odonata > Calopterygidae > Hetaerina > Hetaerina americana. The sequence goes on from NW_027286821.1 coordinate 11,866, forward strand.
CACCCCACGTCATTCGCCCTTGCGGCTGCTTGCGGGGTATTATATAGATATAGATGAAGTGTATGATTTTTACCGGACTGCGCATCCTAAGCGCCGTAGTGCCTTCGTACACACCGCCCGGTGGAGTAGGGGGCCTCGACGACTCGAATTTCCTACTCCGCAGAATCGAGAGGTGGAAGGGGGCGGAGGAACTAGCACGCGAGGATGCTTTTCTAATGGTACCCGCCCCCCCCCATTTTTATGTGAAGGACGTGGGGGCATGTGAGGGCATTAAATCATGGCACCACGGGGCCAGGTGGACAATATTCTACGGCCTGAAACACCGTGGAATGTTAATTGAAAATTTTTCCTTTTGAACTAACAAAATGTTTAAAAGATGTAAATGCTGAAGACAGAAGGGTGTGACGGAGGGTTTTCCCGTTTTCTAAAGGAATGCGGAACGAAAAATTTCAACTTAATAAATTTTAAATTTAGCGCGTCGCGCCCACCAGAATGAATCCTTGCGTGCTAGGTCCTCCGCCCCCCTCCTCCCGCAATCAGTAGAGGAGGAACGTCTTGGCATTCGAGCCCGACTCCTCCCCTCCCCTTCTACCCACGGGTGGCACGTGCCAAGGCGCTTCGGCATGTAGGAGCGCCGTCCGCGAAAAATCATACAGTTTGGTCCCCCGATTCTTCTTCTTAGCCTTATGGCTAAGATCAAAGCGTAGTCCGGCCCACGGTGCGCTTCCAGGTCCCCTCCGGACCGGGCCGCTCTGCTTCCCCGCGGTCTGAGACACCGCGGAACGAAACATTTCAAAATTTCAAAGTTTGCATTGAGCGCGTGATTCCCAGCTGCATAGTCCAGGTTGCGGCCGAGTTACGCGCTGAAGGCACTCAACCTCTTTTCGGTTTCTATGGCTGGTCTGGGCCAGTACGAGTGGAATCGGGAAGACATTTAAATTGTTTGGCGATTTGAGATGATGGTTTTTTGGTTTATATAATCTTTCACAAATACCTGCTGGAGTGAGGAGGTCAACAAAACCGATCGGGCGTAAAGCTCGAATAACTGTCGCTTGACCATCGTCGCGGCCGAAAATGAAACCGCGCGTATTTCAAATCATCCGCCCTGCACGGATACGTACGGGATTGACGAAGAGTTCCCCCGGGGGTCCTAAAGCGGCCGTGCGGCCTCGGTGCTCAAGCTACCGGTCCATTGCGGACTTCAAAGTGCTACGGGGGCCGGACCTCAATTTGATCTTAACCATAAGGCCAAGAAGAAGAAATGAGGGTGCCATAATGTATGAGTTTTTATATAAATATTCATGGATTTAGTGTTGGAATCATTGGCTTCAAGACGACTCAATGCAAGATTGAAATGATTGAATAAATTTGATCCGCATGGCTCAGCACCGAGGTCTCGCAAATTATTCGTACTAATATATACATTGGTCGCTTGGATCATGCATATAAAAATCAAGAAATAGATGCCAGAGCTAAAAGACTTAAGGACTCCATTTCCCCCCGGACAATACGGGATAGCAACTGCAGGGTTATAGATAGTAAAAATTCCTCTAGCCACCCTCAGCGTCTAAAAAATCATTAGTTGTATGTATTATGCATGCTCTTCCACTAACCTTATGTGTTTTGTTATAATCCATTCTTTCCGAATGACCACATTTGTGTTTATTTCATCTGTTTTTAAGTTTCCATTTCATTTCCTCGTCCCTCTCCGCGGGGGGAAATTCCTACTACCAGCAACGTTGGGTCGAATTCCTTGCCTTTTACAGACTCTTTCGGGGAGGAGTGCTACGTGGTACATTTTCATGAGGTAGTGATGTTTAAATTTCTTGCTTGTTTGTCCTGGCTTCCGTGTTGTAGGATGGCTTCCGTGCTGCATCATGGGGTGCAGTTTTTTAGTTGTTTTGCGGTATATGCGTTTGCATGAGTATTGGATGAAGGGATTTTTAAATGAGTGTGTGCGCTGCTGTGGGTGTATTTTTGCGTGTTGTTTCTTTTGCATGTGGTGTATTTCCTTTTTACAGTTGGTGACCTAACACCCCACGCCACACGCCCTTGCGGCTGCTAACGGGGTATTATGTTGATATAGATGAACTTTATGTTTTTTACCGGACTGCGCATCCTAAGCGCCGAAGTGCCTTCGCACACACTGCCCGGTGGAGTAGGGGGCCTCGACGACTCGAATTTCCTACTCCACAGAATCGAGAGGTGGAAGGAGGCGGAGGAACTAGCACGCGAGGATGCTTTTCTAATGGCCCCCGCCGCCCCGTTTTTATGTGAAGGACGTGGTGGCATGGGAGGGCATTAAAATTGAGGTCCGGCCCCCGGTGCACTTGCAAGTCCGCCATGGACCGGTAGTGATGTTTAAATTTCTTGCTTGTTTGTCCTTGCTTCCGTGTTGTAGGATGGCTTCCGTGCTGCATCAAGGGGGTCATTTTTTAGCGGTATAGGCGTTTGCATCAGTATTGGATGAAGGGATTTTTGCATGAGTGTGTGCGCTGCTGTGGGTGTATCTTTGCGTGTTGTTTCTTTTGCATGTGGTATATTTCCTTTTTACAGTTGGTGACCTAACACCCCACGTCAATCGCCCTTGCGGCTGCTTGCGGGGTATTATATAGATATAGATGAAGTGTATGATTTTTACCGGACTGCGCATCCTAAGCGCCGTAGTGCCTTCGTACACACCGCCCGGTGGAGTAGGGGGCCTCGACGACTCGAATTTCCTACTCCGCAGAATCGAGAGGTGGAAGGGGGCGGAGGAACTAGCACGCGAGGATGCTTTTCTAATGGTACCCGCCCCCCCGTTTTTATGTGAAGGACGTGGGGGCATGTGAGGGCATTAAATCATTGCACCACGGGGCCTGGTGGACAATATTCTACGGCCTGAAACACCGTGGAATGTTAATTGAAAATTTTTCCTTTTGAACTAACAAAATGTTTAAAAGATGTAAATGCTGAAGACAGAGGGGTGCGACGGAGGGTTTTCCCGTTTTTAAGGGACTGCGGAACGAAAAATTTCAACATAATAAATTTTAAATTTAGCGCGTCGCGCCCACCAGAATGAATCCTCGCGTGCTAGGTCCTCCGCCCCCCTCCTCCCGCAATCAGTAGAGGAGGAACGTCGTGGCATTCGTGCCCGACTCCTCCCCTCCCCTTTTACCCACGGGTTGCACGTGCCAAGGCGCTTCGGCGCGTAGGAGCGCCGTCCGCGAAAAATCATACAGTTTGGTCCCCCGATTCTTCTTCTTAGCCTTATGGCTAAGATCAAAGTGTAGTCCGGCCCATGGTGGGCTTCCAGGTCCCCTACGGACCGGGCCGCTCTGCTTCCCCGCGGTCTGAGAAACCGCGGAACGAAACATTTCAAAATATCAAAGTTTGCATTGAGCGTGTGATTCCCAGCTCCATAGTGGCGGCCGAGTTACGCGCTGAAGGCACTCAACCTCTTCTCGGTTTCTATGGCTGGTCTGGGCCAGTGAGAGTGGAATCGGGAAGACATTTAAATTGTTTGGCGATTTGAGATGATGGTTTTTTGGTTGATATAATCTTTCACAAATACCTGCTGGAGTGAGGAGGTCAACAAAACCATTCGGGCGTAAAGCTCGAATAACTGTCACTTGACCATCGTCGCGGCCGAAAATGAAACCGCGCGTAGTTCAAATCATCCGCCCTGCTCGGATACGTACGGGATTGGTGCGGGAGCTTCGATCGGAGATCGCCGGCCGGAGGGCTCCCCTCGGGAGAGATGGTGCTCAGGGTGGGAATTCGAAAACCCGCCACGCCCATAGGGGTGCACGGATTCGTCCGAATGCAACACTTGGCTGGGCGATTAGAGACCTACCCCGTGTCCCATCTCTCAACGAGGGAGTGTCTCACGTCCGTAGGTCGGACGATTGGAGGGTCGTCTCTCGGGGCAAGGGGAAGGTAACGCTGCGGCGAGGATTGGACTCTGCGGAGGCAGATACCATCCCCGTCTCCAACAGGTACCAGGTGCTGTCGGATGACAGCACCACCGTACCTGCAGCCCCTATCCCTACTCCGAGGGCACTGCCTAGGGTAAGGCATCAGCGGTCGGGGAGGGAGGGAACCGTTATATTAGGTAGTTCAAATGTCCGGCGTATAATGAACCCGCTGCGCCGCAGAGTCCAACAGGAGGGAGGTGTTGGATTCTTGTCGTCCTGGTGTATACCGGGCGGCGGGGTACCCCAGGCGACGCTGGCGGTGAAGGCGGCCGTCAGTAATACGGGCTGCTCCAAGCTACGCATTAAGGCTCATGTCGGGACAAACGACGCCTCGGAACGTGGATCTGAAGAGATCCTGCGCTCCTTTAAGGAGATGCACTCGGAGGTAAAACGAGTCGAGGCAGAGTTGAAGGTCCCAATTAAATTAAGTATATGTAGTATTGTGCCGCGTTCAGACTGCGGAAGGCTCGTTTGGAGCCGCATTGAGGGTTTAAATCAGAGATTGCTGGGATTTTGCCGGGGAATCGGAGCGGACTTCATTGATCTGAGGCCCGTCCTCTCATCGTGTCGGGTACCCCTTAATCGCTCCGGGGTCCATTATACTGCCGAGGCATCGCAGTTGGTAGCGCGTAGGTTACACGAACACGTGTCGAGGGTTAAGCATAGCTGGTAGGCAAGAGCGTAGGTCATATATTGGGAAAAATAAAGTAGAATCCAGCTGTTTTTGTCAATTCAGTTCAGGTAATGCCTCTCAAATCCCCAAAAATATTGAACAAACAAGCACTTGCGTTAAAACAACATATAACCCACGTAAATTTAATAAAATTGGTGCCTCTACATACATAACAGATAGCAATGCAAGTGAATGTAATTCTTTTGTCTCTGTTCACCACGAATCGTCTCAAAACAGTTTTGTTAGCGTACATAAAACCGAAAAACAAGAAGTTATTAGCCATATTAAAATTATAACATTAAATTGCCGTAGCATTAGAAACAAAATATCGGATATTGAACATATTTTTGTCAGTACAAACGCAGACATAGTAGTTGGAACAGAAAGTTGGCTCACGGGAGATATAGCAAACAATGAGGTTTTTCCAAACGGCTTCACAATTTACAGAAGGGACAGACCAAATAGGTTGGGTGGGGGAGTATTCATTGCAGTAAAGTCACATCTTAGTAGCCAACGATATGAATGCGACGTAGATGACATAGAAAGCGTTTGGTGCAACATTAAGGACTACAACGGCAGAAGCCTATACGTGTGTTCATTTTATAGACCCCCAGATTCTAACACAGATGTCCTACACAAGCTCGACGAACAAATATCCACTATCAGCAGCAGACAATGCAACAGTATTACTGTAATCGCTGGTGACACAAATCTACCGTCAATTGACTGGGAAAACTACTGCGTGGGAAAATCTGCCAAAAACAGAGATTCATGCCAAGAACTCCTTCATATATTCACAAAACACTCCTTAGAACAAATAGTTAAATCACCAACACGGGGCCAAAGCATACTAGACATCTTTGCGACTTCTATGCCCGAAATCATTACTAACATTGAAATAATAGACGGAATCAGTGACCATAAGGCTATTCTTGTGGAGTTAAAAACTAAGTTCGTCAAAATAAACAAAGAAAAGCGTAAAATATACCTATACAACAAGGCAAATTTTAACGGACTAAGAGAATATTTAAAGATAAACATACCGGAATACAAGACAAAAACACTGACAACTAATACAGAGAACACTTGGAATTATTTCTTAAATATTTTACGCGAAGGAATAAAGACGTACATCCCGTCCAAACTCAAATGCGACAGTAAGGCACCTAGATGGTACAACGGGGAAGTCAGACCGGCATTAAGAAGGCAAAGAAAGCTACAGTCAAATTTCAAAAAGAGTTTAAAAAGTGACGATATAAGTTTTGTGAATACAACCAAACAGCTACTAAAAGAATGTCGTAGTAAGACGAAAAGTATTATGCGCACAGCACTACACTCTTTTAAATCTAAAATGCTAAGCGAATATCTTGAGGAAAATCCAAAGTCATTCTGGTCCTATGTTAGGGAAATACAGGGTAAACGTCCCACTGTTCACTCTTTGAAGACGGAAAATGGAGAAATCATTACAGATAGCGTGAAAAAGGCAAATATTTTAAACCATTTTTTCCAGAGCGTCTACAACAAAAACACAAACGCACAAACGATCCTCCACACCCACCCGGGGAACACTTGAGCGATCTTACACTGACCAAGCAGGGAATAGTACATCTGCTCCGTAGTATCAAAGCACACAAGGCACCTGGTCCGGAAGAAATACCTGCTAGAATATTAAAGGAATTAGCTGACGACATTGCCCCATTTTTACATATTGTTTTTCTAAAATCGATAGAAGAAGGCTCAGTGCCTCGCGACTGGAAGCTAGCCCATATAACTCCCATCTATAAAGGCGGCGATAAGGATAAACCAACCAATTACCGACCCATTTCTTTAACATCGATCTCTTGTAAAATATTGGAACACGTTATTGTCACTAACATTATGAAATTTCTTGATAGTAGGAAAATACTAATCCACAACCAGCACGGATTTAGGAAAAGCAGATCTTGCGAAACACAACTTGGTCTCTTCATTCACGATATACTTAGATCGGGAGAAAACAACACCCAAGTCGATGCAGTATTCCTGGATTTCAAAAAAGCCTTCGACAAAGTCCCACACAATAAATTGTTACACAAATTTAAATACTATGGGATCAATGAGAAAATAATTAATTGGATTAGGGACTTCTTGTCAAACCGCAAACAAATAGTAGTCATAGATGGGTTGTGCTCAACGGAGAGAGATGTTACTTCGGGCGTCCCCCAGGGAAGTGTAATAGGGCCTCTTCTGTTCTTAATATACATAAATGACTTAAGCACACACGTTAGTAGCAATCTAAGGTTATTTGCTGACGACACGGTGATATACAGGGAAATAAGGAGCCAACTAGATCGCGAGCTACTCTCTAGAGACTTAGACAATATCTCGGGATGGTGCAATAAATGGGGATTAACACTTAATATTGATAAATGTGCAGTTTTGAAATTTTGGAATAAAGGAAGCGAGGAACAGGATATAAACTACAAAATAGAGGGTTCAGTATTGACTACGGCAAATCAAGTTAAATATTTGGGGGTTGTTCTAACACCACGCCTTTCATGGGGAGCACATATCAGGACAATATGCGGATCAGCTTTAAAGAAACTTGGCTTCATAAAACGGGTGGTGGGGAAATGTAATGAAAAAGTTAAAGAGAGGTGTTATTTTGCTCTAGTTAGACCTCATTTGGAATATGCCACAAGTATTTGGGATCCGTGGGAGAAAATTTGGCAAAAGAATTAGATAAAGTCCAGAGAAAATCCGCTAGATTCGTTAAAAATTGTTATGATAAAAACACATGTGTGACAGGTCTCTTAGGGGATTTAGGCTGGGAACCACTTGAAGTGCGGAGAGAACAAGCGAGGCTTAGACTTTTAGAAAGGTTCAGAACAAACGAGTTTAAATATGACACTGAAGGAATTATAATGGCCCCACACTACTTAGGTAGATCAGACCACAAAGATAAACTAAGGGAGATAGATTCCAAGACAGATAGGTACAAATACTCATTCTTTCCCCGAACAATCAGTAATCATAATAGCAAGAAACCGAAGTCACTTTAGAAATATTAAAAACGTTGAATTTACAAGTCGGAACAAATTAAACACTATAGAGATGTTAGGTATACTTTCAGGTGCATGTGTATGTTAGTTGGTAGTTTGAGTGTTTGCATGTGTGTGGGGTGTAAGTGTTCATGCATGAATGTATGCCATGTTTCTTTTATATATGATTTTGTCTTTATTGCATGCGATTTTTTTTTTATTATTTTTCTTTTCTAAATTATGGGTGGTGTCCTAGCAACCCCCGCCACACGCCCTTGCGGCGGCTTGCGGGGTATTGAGTAGATGTAGATGTAGATGTAGATTGACGGAGAGTGCCCCCGGGGATCCTAAGGCGGCCGTGCGGCCTCGGTGCTCAAGCTACCGGTCCATTGCGGACTTGCAAGTGCACCGGGGGCCGGACCTCAATTTGATCTTAACCATAAGGCCAAGAAGAAGAAATGAAGGTGCCATAATGTATGAGTTTTTATATAAATATTCATGGATTTAGGGTGGGAATCATTGGCTGAAAGACGTCTCAATGCAAGATTGAAATGATTGAATAAATTTGATCCGCATGGCTCAGCACCGAGGTCTCGCAAATTTTTCGTACTAATATATAAATTGGTCGCTTGGATCATGCATATAAAATTCAAGAAATAGATGCCAGAGCTAGAAGACTTAAGGACTCCATTTCCCCCCGGACAATACAAGATAGCAACTGCAGGGTTATCGATAGCAAAAACTCCACTAGCCACCCTCAGCGTCTAAAAAATCATTAGTTGTATGTATTATGCATGCTCTTCCACTAACCTTATGCGTTTTGTTATAATCCATTCTTTCCGAATGACCACATTTGTTTTTATTTCATCTGTTTTTAAGTTTCCATTTCATTTCCTCGTCCCTCTCCGCGGGGGGAAATTCCTGCTACCAGCAACGTTGGGTCGAATTCCTTGCCTTTTACAGACTCTTTCGGGGTGGAGTGCTACGTGGTACATTTTCATGTGGTAGTGATGTTTAAATTTCTTGCTTGTTTGTCCTGGCTTCCGTGTTGTAGGATGGCTTTTGTGCTGCATCATGGGGTGCAGTTTTTTAGTTGTTTTGCGGTATATGCGTTTGCTTGAGTATTGGACGAAGGGATTTTTGCATGAGCGTGTGAACTGCTGTGGGTGTATTTTTGCGTGTTGTTTCTTTGCATGTGGGATATTTCCTTTTTACAGTTGGTGACCTAACACTCCACGCCACACGCCCTTGCGGCTGCTTGCGGGGTATTATGTAGATATAGATGAAGTGTATGATTTTTACCGGACTGCTCATCCTAATCGCCGAAGTGCCTTCGTACACACCGCCCGCTGGGGTAGGGGGCCTCGACGAATCGAATTTCCTACTCCGCAGAATCGAGAGGTGGAAGGGGGCGGAGGAACTAGCAGGCGAGGATGCTTTTCTAATGGTACCCGCCCCCCCCCGTTTTTATGTGAAGGACGTGGGGGCATGTGAGGGCATTAAATCATGGCACCACGGGGCCTGGTGGACAATATTCTACGGCCTGAAACACCTTGGAATGTTAATTGAAAATTTTTCGTTTTGAACTAACAAAATGTTTAAAAGATGTAAATGCTGAAGACAGAGGGGTGCAACGGAGGGTTTTCCCGTTTTCTAAGGGACTGCGGAACGAAAAATTTCAACAAAATAAATTTTAAATTCAGCGCGTCGCGCCCACCAGAATAAATCCTCGCGTGCTACGTCCTCCGCCCCCCTCCTCCCGCAATCAGTAGAGGAGGAACGTCTTGGCATTCGAGCCCGACTCCTCCCCTCCCCTTTTACCCACGGGTGGCACGTGCCAAGGCGCTTCGTCGCGTAGGAGCGCCGTGCGCGAAATCATACAGTTTGGTCCCCCGACTCTTCTTCTTAGCCTAATGGCTAAGATCAAAGTGTAGTCCGGCCCATGGTGCGCTTCCAGGTCCCCTCCGGACCTGGCCGCTCTGCTTCCCCGCGGTCTGAGAAACCGCGGAACGAAACATTTCAAAATTTCAAAGTTTGCATTGATATCGTGATTCCCACCTGCATAGTCCAGGTGGCGGCCGAGTTATCCGCTGAAGGCACTCAACCTCTTCTCGGTTTCTATGGCTGGTCTGGGCCAGTACGAGTGGATTCGGAAAGACATTTAAATTGTTTGGCGATTTGAGATGATGGTTTTTTGGCTGATATAATCTTTCACAAATACGTGCTAGAGTGAGGAGGTCAACAAAACCGATCGGGCGTAAAGCTCGAATAACTGTCGCTTGACCATCGTCGCGGCCGAAAATGAAACCGCGCGCATTTCAAATCATCCGCCCTGCTCGGATACGTACGGGATTGAAGGAGAGTTCCCCCGGGGGTCCTAAGGCGGCCGTGCGGCCTCGGTGTTCAAGCTACCAGTCCATTGCGGACTTGCAAGTGCACCGGGGGCCGGACCTCAATTTGATCTTAACCATAAGGCCAAGAAGAAGAAATGAGGGTGCCATAATGTATGAGTTTTTATATAAATATTCATGGATTTAGGGTGGGAATCATTGGCTGAAAGACGTCTCAATGCAAGATTGAAATGATTGAATAAATTTGATCCGCATGGCTCATTACCGAGGTCTCGCAAATTATTCGTACTAATATATAAATTGGTCGCTTGGATCATGCATATAAAATTCAGGAAATAGATGCTAGAGCTAGAAGACTTAAGGACTCCATTTCCCCCCGGACGATACGGGATAGCAACTGCAGGGTTATAGATAGCAAAAATTCCACTAGCCACCCTCAGCGTCTATAAAATCATTAGTTGTATGTATTATGCATGCTCTTCCACTAACCTTATGCGTTTTGTTATAATCCATTCTTTCCGAATGACCACATTTGTGTTTATTTCATCTGTTTTTAAGTTTCCATTTCATTTCCTCGTCCCTCTCCGCGGGGGGAAATTCCTGCTACCAGCAACGTTGGGTCGAATTCGTTGCCTTTTACAGACTCTTTCGGGGTGGAGTGCTACGTGGTACATTTTCATGTGGTAGTGATGTTTAAATTTCTTGCTTGTTTGTGCTGGCTTCCGTGTTGTAGGATGCCTTCCGTGCTGCATCATGTGGTGCAGTTTTTTAGTTGTTTTGCGGTATATGCGTTTGCATGAGTATTGGATAAAGGGATTTTTGCATGAGTGTGTGCGCTGCTGTGGGTGTATTTTTGCGTGTTGTTTCTTTTGCATGTGGTGTATTTCCTTTTTACAGTTGGTGACCTAACACCCCACGCCACACGCCCTTGCGGCTGCTAACGGGGTATTATGTAGATATAGATGAACTTTATGTTTTTTACCGGACTGCGCATCCTAAGGGCCGAAGTGCCTTCGCACACACTGCCCGGTGGAGTAGGGGGCCTCGACGACTCGAATTTCCTACTCCGCAGAATCGAGAGGTGGAAGGGGGCGGAGGAACTAGCACGCGAGGATGCTCTTCTAATGGCCCCCGCCGCCCCGTTTTTATGTGAAGGGAGTGGCGGCATGGGAGGGCATTAAATCATGGCACCACGGGGCCTGGTGGACAATATTCTACGGCCTGAAACACCGTGGAATGTTAATTGAAAATTTTTCGTTTTGAACTAACAAAATGTTTAAAAGATGTAAATGCTGAAGACAGAGGGGTGCGACGGAGGGTTTTTCCGTTTTCCAAGGGACTACGGAACGAAAAATTTCAACAAAATAAATTTTAAATTCAGCGCGTCGCGCCCACCAGAATGAATCCTCGCGTGCTAGGTCCTCCGCCCCCCTCCTTCCGCAATCAGTAGAGGAGGAACGTCTTTGCACTCGAGCCCGACTCCTCCCCTCCCCTTTTACCCACGGGTGGCACGTGCCAAGGCGCTTCGTCGCGTAGGAGCGCCGTGCGCGAAATCATACAGTTTGGTCCCCCGACTCTTCTTCTTGGCCTAATGGCTAAGATCAAAGTGTAGTCCGGCCCATGGTGCGCTTCCAGGTCCCCCTCCGGACCTGGCCGCTCTGCTTCCCCGCGGTCTGAGAAACCGCGGAACGAAACATTTCAAAATATCAAAGTTTGCATTGATATCGTGATTCCCACCTGCAAAGTCCAGGTGGCGGCCGAGTTATCCGCTGAAGGCACTCAACCTCTTCTCGGTGTCTATGGCTGGTCTGGGCCAGTACGAGTGGATTCGGGAAGACATTTAAATTGTTTGGCGATTTGAGATGATGGTTTTTTGGCTGATATAATCTTTCACAAATACCTGCTAGAGTGAGGAGGTCAACAAAACCGATCGGGCGTAAAGCTCGAATAACTGTCGCTTGACCATCGTCGCGGCCGAAAATGAAACCGCGCGTATTTCAAATCATCCGCCCTGCTCGGATACGTACGGGATTGACGGAGAGTTCCCCCGGGGGTCCTAAGGCGGCCGTGCGGCCTCGGTGTTCAAGCTACCGGTCCATTGCGGACTTGCAAGTGCACCAGGGGCCGGACCTCAATTTGATCTTAACCATAAGGCCAAGAAGAAGAAATGAGGGTGCCATAATGTATGAGTTTTTATATAAATATTCATGGATTTAGGGTGGGAATCATTGGCTGAAAGACGTCTCAATGCAAGATTGAAATGATTGAATAAATTTGATCCGCATGGCTCAGCACCGAGGTCTCGCAAATTATTCGTACTAATATATAAATTGGTCGCTTGGATCATGCATATAAAATTCAGGAAATAGATGCCAGAGCTAGAAGACTTAAGGACTCCATTTCCCCCCGGACGATACGGGATAGCAACTGCCGGGTTATAGATAGCAAAAATTCCACTAGCCACCCTCAGCGTCTAAAAAATCATTAGTTGTATGTATTAAGCATGCTCTTCCACTAACCTTATGCGTTTTGTTATAATCCATTCTTTCCGAATGACCACATTTGTGTTTATTTCATCTGTTTTTAAGTTTCCATTTCATTTCCTCGTCCCTCTCCGCGGGGGGAAATTCCTGCTACCAGCAACGTTGGGTCGAATTCGTTGCCTTTTACAGACTCTTTCGGGGTGGAGTGCTACCTGGTACATTTTCATGTGGTAGTGATGTTTAAATTTCTTGCTTGTTTGTCCTGGCTTCCGTGTTGTAGGATGCCTTCCGTGCTGCATCATGTGGTGCAGTTTTTTAGTTGTTTTGCGGTATATGCGTTTGCATGAGTATTGGATGAAGGGATTTTTGCATGAGTGTGTGCGCTGCTGTGGGTGTATTTTTGCGTGTTGTTTCTTTTGCATGTGGTGTATTTCCTTTTTACAGTTGGTGACCTAACACCCCACGCCACACGCCCTTGCGGCTGCTAACGGGGTATTATGTAGATATAGATGAACTTTATGTTTTTTACCGGACTGCGCATCCTAAGCGCCGAAGTGCCTTCGCACACACTGCCCGGTGGAGTAGGGGGCCTCGACGACTCGAATTTCCTACTCCGCAGAATCGAGAGGTGGAAGGATGCGGAGGAACTAGCACGCGAGGATGCTCTTCTAATGGCCCCCGCCGCCCCGTTTTTATGTGAAGGACGTGGCGGCATGGGAGGGCATTAAATCATGGCACCACGGGGCCTGGTGGACAATATTCTACGGCCTGAAACACCGTGGAATGTTAATTGAAAATTTTTCGTTTTGAACTAACGAAATGTTTAAAAGATGTAAATGCTGAAGACAGAGGGGTGCGACGGAGGGTTTTCCCGTTTTCCAAGGGACTGCGGAACGAAAAATTTCAACAAAATAAATTTTAAATTCAGCGCGTCGCGCCCACCAGAATGAATCCTCGCGTGCTAGGTCCTCCGCCCCCCTCCTTCCGCAATCAGCAGAGGAGGAACGTCTTGGCACTCGAGCCCGACTCCTCCCCTCCCCTTTTACCCACGGGTGGCACGTGCCAAGGCGCTTCGTCGCGTAGGAGCGCCGTGCGCGAAATCATACAGTTTGGTCCCCCGACTCTTCTTCTTAGCCTAATGGCTAAGATCAAAGTGTAGTCCGGCCCATGGTGCGCTTCCAGGTCCCCCTCCGGACCTGGCCGCTCTGCTTCCCCGCGGTCTGAGAAACCGCGGAACGAAACATTTCAAAATATCAAAGTTTGCATTGATATCGTGATTCCCACCTGCAAAGTCCAGGTGGCGGCCGAGTTATCCGCTGAAGGCACTCAACCTCTTCTCGGTGTCTATGGCTGGTCTGGGCCAGTACGAGTGGATTCGGGAAGACATTTAAATTGTTTGGCGATTTGAGATGATGGTTTTTTGGCTGATATAATCTTTCACAAATACCTGCTAGAGTGAGGAGGTCAACAAAACCGATCGGGCGTAATGCTCGAATAACTGTCGCTTGACCATCGTCGCGGCCGAAAATGAAACCGCGCGTATTTCAAATCATCCGCCCTGCTCGGATACGTACGGGATTGACGGAGAGTTCCCCCGGGGGTCCTAAGGCGGCCGTGCGGCCTCGGTGTTCAAGCTACCGGTCCATTGCGGACTTGCAAGTGCACCAGGGGCCGGACCTCAATTTGATCTTAACCATAAGGCCAAGAAGAAGAAATGAGGGTGCCATAATGTATGAGTTTTTATATAAATATTCATGGATTTAGGGTGGGAATCATTGGCTGAAAGACGTCTCAATGCAAGATTGAAATGATTGAATAAATTTGATCCGCATGGCTCAGCACCGAGGTCTCGCAAATTATTCGTACTAATATATAAATTGGTCGCTTGGATCATGCATATAAAATTCAGGAAATAGATGCCAGAGCTAGAAGACTTAAGGACTCCATTTCCCCCCGGACGATACGGGATAGCAACTGCAGGGTTATAGATAGCAAAAATTCCACTAGCCACCCTCAGCGTCTAAAAAATCATTAGTTGTATGTATTAAGCATGCTCTTCCACTAACCTTATGCGTTTTGTTATAATCCATTCTTTCCGAATGACCACATTTGTGTTTATTTCATCTGTTTTTAAGTTTCCATTTCATTTCCTCGTCCCTCTCCGCGGGGGGAAATTCCTGCTACCAGCAACGTTGGGTCGAATTCGTTGCCTATTACAGACTCTTTCGGGGTGGAGTGCTACCTGGTACATTTTCATGTGGTAGTGATGTTTAAATTTCTTGCTTGTTTGTCCTGGCTTCCGTGTTGTAGGATGCCTTCCGTGCTGCATCATGTGGTGCAGTTTTTTAGTTGTTTTGCGGTATATGCGTTTGCATGAGTATTGGATGAAGGGATTTTTGCATGAGTGTGTGCGCTGCTGTGGGTGTATTTTTGCGTGTTGTTTCTTTTGCATGTGGTGTATTTCCTTTTTACAGTTGGTGACCTAACACCCCACGCCACACGCCCTTGCGGCTGCTAACGGGGTATTATGTAGATATAGATGAACTTTATGTTTTTTACCGGACTGCGCATCCTAAGCGCCGAAGTGCCTTCGCACACACTGCCCGGTGGAGTAGGGGGCCTCGACGACTCGAATTTCCTACTCCGCAGAATCGAGAGGTGGAAGGATGCGGAGGAACTAGCACGAGAGGATGCTCTTCTAATGGCCCCCGCCGCCCCGTTTTTATGTGAAGGACGTGGCGGCATGGGAGGGCATTAAATCATGGCACCACGGGGCCTGGTGGACAATATTCTACGGCCTGAAACACCGTGGAATGTTAATTGAAAATTTTTCGTTTTGAACTAACGAAATGTTTAAAAGATGTAAATGCTGAAGACAGAGGGGTGCGACGGAGGGTTTTCCCGTTTTCTAAGGGACTGCGGAACGAAAAATTTCAACAAAATAAATTTTAAATTCAGCGCGTCGCGCCCACCAGAATGAATCCTCGCGTGCTAGGTCCTCCGCCCCCCTCCTCCCGCAATCAGTAGAGGAGGAACGTCTTGGCATTCGAGCCCGACTTCTCCCCTCCCCTTTTACCCACGGGTGGCACGTGCCAAGGCGCTTCGTCGCGTAGGAGCGCCGTGCGCGAAATCATACAGTTTGATCCCCCGACTCTTCTTCTTAGCCTAATGGCTAAGATCAAAGTGTAGTCCGGCCCATGGTGCGCTTCCAGGTCCCCTCCGGACCTGGCCGCTCTGCTTCCCCGCGGTCTGAGAAACCGCGGAACGAAACATTTCAAAATTTCAAAGTTTGCATTGATATCGTGATTCCCACTTGCATAGTCCAGGTGGCGGCCGAGTTATCCGCTGAAGGCACTCAACCTCTTCTCGGTTTCTATGGCTGGTCTGGGCCAGTACGAGTGGATTCGGGAAGACATTTAAATTGTTTAGCGATTTGAGATGATGGTTTTTTGGCTGATATAAGCTTTCACAAATACCTGCTAGAGTGAGGAGGTCAACAAAACCGATCGGGCGTAAAGCTCGAATAACTGTCGCTTGACCATCGTCGCGGCCGAAAATGAAACCGCGCATATTTCAAATCATCCGCCCTGCTCGGATACGTACGGGATTGACGGAGAGTTCCCCCGGGGGTCCTAAGGCGGCCGTGCGGCCTCGGTGTTCAAGCTACCGGTCCATTGCGGACTTGCAAGTGCACCGGGGGCCGGACATCAATTTGATCTTAACCATAAGGCCAAGAAGAAGAAATGAGGGTGCCATAATGTATGAGTTTTTATATAAATATTCATGGATTTAGGGTGGGAATCATTGGCTGAAAGACGTCTCAATGCAAGATTGAAATGATTGAATAAATTTGATCCGCATGGCTCAGCACCGAGGTCTCGCAAATTATTCGTACTAATATATAAATTGGTCGCTTGGATCATGCATATAAAATTCAGGAAATAGATGCCAGAGCTAGAAGACTTAAGGACTCCATTTCCCCCCGGACGATACGGGATAGCAACTGCAGGGTTAAAGATAGCAAAAATTCCACTAGCCACCCTCAGCGTCTAAAAAATCATTAGTTGTATGTATTATGCATGCTCTTTCACTAACCTTATGCGTTTTGTTATAATCCATTCTTTCCGAATGACCACATTTGTTTTTATTTCATCTGTTTTTAAGTTTCCATTTCATTTCCTCGTCCCTCCTCGCGGGGGGAAATTCCTGCTACCAGCAACGTTGGGTCGAATTCGTTGCCTTTTACAGACTCTTTCGGGGTGGAGTGCTACGTGGTACATTTTCATGTGGTAGTGATGTTTAGATTTCTTGCTTGTTTGTGCTGGCTTCCGTGTTGTAGGATGCCTTCCGTGCTGCATCATGTGGTGCAGTTTTTTAGTTGTTTTGCGGTATATGCGTTTGCATGAGTATTGGATGAAGGGATTTTTTCATGAGTGTGTGCGCTGCTGTGGGTGTATTTTTGCGTGTTGTTTCTTTTGCATGTGGTGTATTTCCTTTTTACAGTTGGTGACCTAACACCCCACGCCACACGCCCTTGCGGCTGCTAACGGGGTATTATGTATATATAGATGAACTTTATGTTTTTTACCGGACTGCGCATCCTAAGCGCCGAAGTGCCTTCGCACACACTGCCCGGTGGAGTAGGGGGCCTCGACGACTCGAATTTCCTACTCCGCAGAATCGAGAGGTGGAAGGGGGCGGAGGAACTAGCACGCGAGGATGCTCTTCTAATGGCCCCCGCCGCCCCGTTTTTATGTGAAGGACGTGGCGGCATGGGAGGGCATTAAATCATGGCACCACGGGGCCTGGTGGACAATATTCTACGGCCTGAAACACCGTGGAATGTTAATTGAAAATTTTTCGTTTTGAACTAACAAAATGTTTAAAAGATGTAAATGCTGAAGACAGAGGGGTGCGACGGAGGGTTTTCCCGTTTTCTAAGGGACTGCGGAACGAAAAATTTCAACAAAATAAATTTTAAATTCAGAGCGTCGCGCCCACCAGAATGAATCCTCGCGTGCTAGGTCCTCCGCCCCCCTCCTCCCGCAATCAGTAGAGGAGGAACGTCTTGGCATTCGAGCCCGACTCCTCCCCTCCCCTTTTACCCACGGGTGGCACGTGCCAAGGCGCTTCGTCGCGTAGGAGCGCCGTGCGCGAAATAATACAGTTTGATCCCCCGACTCTTCTTCTTAGCCTAATGGCTAAGATCAAAGTGTAGTCCGGCCCATGGTGCGCTTCCAGGTCCCCTCCGGACCTGGCCGCTCTGCTTCCCCGCGGTCTGAGAAACCGCGGAACGAAACATTTCAAAATTTCAAAGTTTGCATTGATATCGTGATTCCCACCTGCATAGTCCAGGTAGCGGCCGAGTTATCCGCTGAAGGCACTCAACCTCTTCTCGGTTTCTATGGCTGGTCTGGGCCAGTACGAGTGGATTCGGGAAGACATTTAAATTGTTTGGCGATTTGAGATGATTGTTTTTTGGCTGATATAATCTTTCACAAATACCTGCTAGAGTGAGGAGGTCAACAAAACCGATCGGGCGTAAAGCTCGAATAACTGTCGCTTGACCATCGTCGCGGCCGAAAATGAAACCGCGCGTATTTCAAATCATCCGCCCTGCTCGGATACGTACGGGATTGACGGAGAGTTCCCCCGGGGGTCCTAAGGCGGCCGTGCGGCCTCGGTGTTCAAGCTACCGGTCCATTGCGGACTTGCAAGTGCACCGGGGGCCGGACCTCAATTTGATCTTAACCATAAGGCCAAGAAGAAGAAATGAGGGTGCCATAATGTATGAGTTTTTATATAAATATTCATGGATTTAGGGTGGGAATCATTGGCTGAAAGACGTCTCAATGCAAGATTGAAATGATTGAATAAATTTGATCCGCATGGCTCAGCACCGAGGTCTCGCAAATTATTCGTACTAATATATTAATTGGTCGCTTGGATCATGCATATAAAATTCAGGAAATAGATGCCAGAGCTAGAAGACTTAAGGACTCCATTTCCCCCCGGACGATACGGGATAGCAACTGCAGGGTTATAGATAGCAAAAATTCCACTAGCCACCCTCAGCGTCTAAAAAATCATTAGTTGTATGTATTATGCATGCTCTTCCACTAACCTTATGCGTTTTGTTATATTCCATTCTTTCCGAATGACCACATTTGTGTTTATTTCATCTGTTTTTAAGTTTCCATTTCATTTCCTCGTCCCTCTCCGCGGGGGGAAATTCCTGCTACCAGCAACGTTGGGTCGTATTCGTTGCCTTTTACAGACTCTTTCGGGGTGGAGTGCTACGTGGTACATTTTCATGTGGTAGTGATGTTTAAATTTCTTGCTTGTTTGTGCTGGCTTCCGTGTTGTAGGATGCCTTCCGTGCTGCATCATGTGGTGCAGTTTTTTAGTTGTTTTGCGGTATATGCGTTTGCATGAGTATTGGATGAAGGGATTTTTGCATGAGTGTGTGCGCTGCTGTGGGTGTATTTTTGCGTGTTTTTTTTTTTGCATGTGGTGTATTTCCTTTTTACAGTTGGTGACCTAACACCCCACGCCACACGCCCTTGCGGCTGCTAACGGGGTATTATGTAGATATAGATGAACTTTATGTTTTTTACCGGACTGCGCATCCTAAGCGCCGAAGTGCCTTCGCACACACTGCCCGGTGGAGTAGGGGGCCTCGACGACTCGAATTTCCTACTCCGCAGAATCGAGAGGTGGAAGGATGCGGAGGAACTAGCACAAGTGGATGCTCTTCTAATGGCCCCCGCCGCCCCGTTTTTATGTGAAGGACGTGGCGGCATGGGAGGGCATTAAATCATGGCACCACGGGGCCTGGTGGACAATATTCTACGGCCTGAAACACCGTGGAATGTTAATTGAAAATTTTTCGTTTTGAACTAACGAAATGTTTAAAAGATGTAAATGCTGAAGACAGAGGGGTGCGACGGAGGGTTTTCCCGTTTTCTAAGGGACTGCGGAACGAAAAATTTCAACAAAATAAATTTTAAATTCAGCGCGTCGCGCCCACCAGAATGAATCCTCGCGTGCTAGGTCCTCCGCCCCCTTCCTCCCGCAATCAGTAGAGGAGGAACGTCTTGGCATTCGAGCCCGACTTCTCCCCTCCCCTTTTACCCACGGGTGGCACGTGCCAAGGCGCTTCGTCGCGTAGGAGCGCCGTGCGCGAAATCATACAGTTTGATCCCCCGACTCTTCTTCTTTGCCTAATGGCTAAGATCAAAGTGTAGTCCGGCCCATGGTGCGCTTCCAGGTCCCCTCCGGACCTGGCCGCTCTGCTTCCTCGCGGTCTGAGAAACCGCGGAACGAAACATTTCAAAATTTCAAAGTTTGCATTGATATCGTGATTCCCACTTGCATAATCCAGGTGGCGGCCGAGTTATCCGCTGAAGGCACTCAACCTCTTCTCGGTTTCTATGGCTGGTCTGGGCCAGTACGAGTGGATTCGGGAAGACATTTAAATTGTTTAGCGATTTGAGATGATGGTTTTTTGGCTGATATAAGCTTTCACAAATACCTGATAGAGTGAGGAGGTCAACAAAACCGATCGGGCGTAAAGCTCGAATAACTGTCGCTTGACCATCGTCGCGGCCGAAAATGAAACCGCGCGTATTTCAAATCATCCGCCCTGCTCGGATACGTACGGGATTGACGGAGAGTTCCCCCGGGGGTCCTAAGGCGGCCGTGCGGACTCGGTGTTCAAGCTACCGGTCCATTGCGGACTTGCAAGTGCACCGGGGGCCGGACCTCAATTCGATCTTAACCATAAGGCCAAGAAGAAGAAATGAGGGTGCCATAATGTATGAGTTTTTATATAAATATTCATGGATTTAGGGTGGGAATCATTGGCTGAAAGACGTCTCAATGCAAGATTGAAATGATTGAATAAATTTGATCCGCATGGCTCAGCACCGAGGTCTCGCAAATTATTCGTACTAATATATAAATTGGTCGCTTGGATCATGCATATAAAATTCAGGAAATAGATGCCAGAGCTAGAAGACTTAAGGACTCCATTTCCCCCCGGACGATACGGGATAGCAACTGCAGGGTTATAGATAGCAAAAATTCCACTAGCCACCCTCAGCGTCTAAAAAATCATTAGTTGTATGTATTATGCATGCTCTTCCACTAACCTTATGCGTTTTGTTATAATCCATTCTTTCCGAATGACCACATTTGTGTTTATTTCATCTGTTTTTAAGTTTCCATTTCATTTCCTCGTCCCTCTCCGCGGGGGGAAATTCCTGCTACCAGCAACGTTGGGTCGTATTCGTTGCCTTTTACAGACTCTTTCGGGGTGGAGTGCTACGTGGTACATTTTCATGTGGTAGTGATGTTTAAATTTCTTGCTTGTTTGTGCTGGCTTTCGTGTTTTAGGATGCCTTCCGTGCTGCATCATGTGGTGCAGTTTTTTAGTTGATTTGCGGTATATGCGTTTGCATGAGTATTGGATGAAGGGATTTTTGCATGAGTGTGTGCGCTGCTGTGGGTGTATTTTTGCGTGTTGTTTCTTTTGCATGTGGTGTATTTCCTTTTTACAGTTGGTGACCTAACACCCCACGCCACACGCCCTTGCGGCTGCTAACGGGGTATTATGTAGATATAGATGAACTTTATGTTTTTTACCGGACTGCGCATCCTAAGCGCCGAAGTGCCTTCGCACACACTGCCCGGTGGAGTAGGGGGCCTCGACGAATCGAATTTCCTTCTCCGCAGAATCGAGAGGTGGAAGGGGGCGGAGGAACTAGCACGCGAGGATGCTCTTCTAATGGCCCCCGCCGCCCCGTTTTTATGTGAAGGACGTGGCGGCATGGGAGGGCATTAAATCATGGCACCACGGGGCCTGGTGGACAATATTCTACGGCCTGAAACACCGTGGAATGTTAATTGAAAATTTTTCGTTTTGAACTAACAAAATGTTTAAAAGATGTAAATGCTGAAGACAGAGGGGTGCGACGGAGGGTTTTCCCGTTTTCTAAGGGACTGCGGAACGAAAAATTTCAACAAAATAAATTTTAAATTCAGCGCGTCGCGCCCACCAGAATGAATCCTCGCGTGCTAGGTCCTCCGCCCCCCTCCTCCCGCAATCAGTAGAGGAGGAACGTCTTGGCATTCGAGCCCGACTCCTCCCCTCCCCTTTTACCCACGGGTGGCACGTGCCAAGGCGCTTCGTCGCGTAGGAGCGCCGTGCGCGAAATCATACAGTTTGGTCCCCCGACTCTTCTTCTTAGCCTAATGGCTAAGATCAAAGTGTAGTCCGGCCCATGGTGCGCTTCCAGGTCCCCCTCCGGACCTGGCCGCTCTGCTTCCCCGCGGTCTGAGAAACCGCGGAACGAAACATTTCAAAATATCAAAGTTTGCATTGATATCGTGATTCCCACCTGCAAAGTCCAGGTGGCGGCCGAGTTATCCGCTGAAGGCACTCAACCTCTTCTCGGTTTCTATGGCTGGTCTGGGCCAGTACGAGTGGATTCGGGAAGACATTTAAATTGTTTGGCGATTTGAGATGATGGTTTTTTGGCTGATATAATCTTTCACAAATACCTGCTAGAGTGAGGAGGTCAACAAAACCGATCGGGCGTAAAGCTCGAATAACTGTCGCTTGACCATCGTCGCGGCCGAAAATGAAACCGCGCGTATTTCAAATCATCCGCCCTGCTCGGATACGTACGGGATTGACGGAGAGTTCCCCCGGGGGTCCTAAGGCGGCCGTGCGGCCTCGGTGTTCAAGCTACCGGTCCATTGCGGACTTGCAAGTGCACCGGGGGCCGGACCTCAATTTGATCTTAACCATAAGGCCAAGAATAAGAAATGAGGGTGCCATAATGTATGAGTTTTTATATAAATATTCATGGATTTAGGGTGGGAATCATTGGCTGAAAGACGTCTCAATGCAAGATTGAAATGATTGTATAAATTTGATCCGCATGGCTCAGCACCGAGGTCTCCCAAATTATTCGTACTAATATATAAATTGGTCGCTTGGATCATGCATATAAAATTCAGGAAATAGATGCCAGAGCTAGAAGACTTAAGGACTCCATTTCGCCCCGGACAATACGGGATAGCAACTGCAGGGTTATAGAGAGAAAAATTCCACTAGCCACCCTCAGCGTCTAAAAAATCATTAGTTGTATGTATTATGCATGCTCTTCCACTAACCTTATGCGTTTTGTTATAATCCATTCTTTCCGAATGACCACATTTGAGTTTATTTCATCTGTTTTTAAGTTTCCATTTCATTTCCTCGTCCCTCTCCGCGGGGGGAAATTCCTGCTACCAGCAACGTTGGGTCGAATTCCTTGCCTTTTACAGACTCTTTCGGGGTGGAGTGCTACGTGGTACATTTTCATGTGGTAGTGATGTTTAAATTTCTTGCTTGTTTGTCCTGGCTTCCGTGTTGTAGGATGGTTTCCGTGCTGCATCATGGGGTGCAGTTTTTTAGTTTTTTTGCGGTATATGCGTTTGCATGAGTATTGGATGAAGGGATTTTTGCATGTGTGTGCGCTGCTGTGGGTGTATTTTTGCGTGTTGTTTCTTTTGCATGTGGTGTATTTCCTTTTTACAGTTGGTGACCTAACACCCCACGCCACACGCCCTTGCGGCTGCTAACGGGGTATTATGTAGATATAGATGAACTTTATGTTTTTTACCGGACTGCGCATCCTAAGCGCCGAAGTGCCTTCGCACACACTGCCCGGTGGAGTAGGGGGCCTCGACGACTCGAATTTCCTACTCCGCAGAATCGAGAGGTGGAAGGTGGCGGAGGAACTAGCACGCGAAGATGCTTTTCTAATGGCCCCCGCCGCCCCGTTTTTATGTGAAGGACGTGGTGGCATGGGAGGGCATTAAATCATGGCACCACGGGGCCTGGTGGACAATATTCTACGGCCTGAAACACCGTGGAATGTTAATTGAAAATTTTTTCTTTTGAACAAAAAAAATGTTTAAAAGATGTAAATGCTGAAGACCGAGGGGGCGACGGAGGGCTTTCCCAATTTCTAAGGGACCGCGGAACGAAAAATTTCAAAATCATAAATTTTAAATTTAGCGCGTCGCGCCCACGAGAATGAATTCTCGCGTGCTGGTTCCTCCGCCCCCCTCCTTCTCTCGCACTCTGTAGATGAGGAAAGTCGAGGCGTAGGAGCCCGACTCCTCCCCCCCCTTTCACTTACGGGTGGCGCGTCCGAAGGCGCTTCGGCGCGTAGGAGCGCCGTCCGCGAAAAATCATAATTTGGTCCCCCGATTCTTTTTTTTGGCCTTTTGGCTAAGATCAAAGTAGAGTCCGGCCCATGGTGCACTTCCAAGTCCCCTCCGGACCAGTCCGCTCGGCTTTTCCGCGGTCTGAGGGACCGCGAAACAAAAGATTAAAAAATTTTCAAGTTTTAATTGAGCGCGTGGAACCCACCAGGATGAAGTCTATGTGGCCGCCGAGTTAGGCGCTGAAGCCACTAAACCTTCTTCTCGGTCACTACGGCTGGTCTCGGCCAGTACGTGAGGAATCGGGGGGGAATTTAAATTTTTTGGGTATTTGAGATAATGGTTTCTTGGTAGATATTTTCTTCCACAAATATCTGTCGGAATGTGGTGGTCAACAAACCCGATCGGGCGTAAAGCTCGAAAAACTGTCGTTTGACCGTCGTCGCGGCCGAAAATGAAACCGCGCGTCGTTCAAATCATCCACCCTGCTCGGATACGTACGCGATTGACGAAGGGTGCCCCGGGGGTCCTATGGCGGCGGTTCGGCCCCGTTGCTCAAGCTACCGGTCCATGGCGGACTTGCAAGTGCACCGGGGGCCGGACCTCAATTTGATCTTAGCCATAAGGACGAGAAGAAGAAATGAGGAAGCCATAATGTATGAGTTTTCGTCGAAATATTCATTGGTTAAGGGTTGGAATCATTGGCTGAAAGACGACTAAATGCAAGATTGAAATTATTGAATAAATTTGATCCGCATGTCTCAGAACCGGGGTCTCGCAAATTATTCGTACTAATATATACATTGGTCGCTTGGATCATGCATATAAAATTCGGGAAATAGATGCCAGAGCTAGAAGACTTAAGGACATCTTCTCCCCCCGTCGATACGGGATAGCAACTGCAGGGTTATAGATAGCAAAAATTCCACTAGCCAACCTCAGCGTCTAAAAAATCATTAGTTGTATGTATTATGCATGCTCTTCCACTAACCTTATGCGTTTTGTTATAATCCATTCTTTCCGAATGACCACATTTGTGTTTATTTCATGTGTTTTTAAGTTTCCATTTCATTTCCTCGTCCCTCTCCGCGGGGGGAAATTCCTGCTACCAGCAACGTTGGGTCAAATTCGTTGCCTTTTACAGACTCTTTCGGGGTGGAGTGCTACGTGGTACATTTTCATGTGGTATTGAGGTTTAAATTTCTTGCTTGTTTGTCCTGGCTTCCGTGTTGTAGGATGCCTTCCGTTCTGCATCATGTGGTGCAGTTTTTTAGTTGTTTTGCGGTATATGCGTTTGCATGAGTATTGGATGAAGGGATTTTTGCATGAGTGTGTGCGCTGCTGTGGGTGTATTTTTGCGTGTTGTTTCTTTTGCATGTGGTGTATTTCCTTTTTACAGTTGGTGACCTAACACCCCACGCCACACGCCCTTGCGGCTGCTAACGGGGTATTATGTAGATATAGATGAACTTTATGTTTTTTACCGGACTGCGCATCCTAAGCGCCGAAGTGCCTTCGCACACACTGCCCGGTGGAGTAGGGGGCCTCGACGACTCGAATTTCCTACTCCGCAGAATCGAGAGGTGGAAGGGGGCGGAGGAAATAGCACGCGAGGATGCTCTTCTAATGGCCCCCGCCACCCCGTTTTTATGTGAAGGACGTGGCGGCATGGGAGGGCATTAAATCATGGCACCACGGGGCCTGGTGGACAATATTCTACGGCCTGAAACACCGTGGAATGTTAATTGAAAATTTTTCGTTTTGAACTAACAAAATTTTTAAAAGATGTAAATGCTGAAGACAGAGGGGTGCGACGGAGGGTTTTCCCGTTTTCTAAGGGACTGCGGAACGAAAAATTTCAACAAAATAAATTTTAAATTCAGCGCGTCGCGCCCACCAGAATGAATCCTCGCGTGCTAGGTCCTCCGCCCCCCTCCTCCCGCAATCAGTAGATGAGGAACGTCTTGGCATTCGAGCCCGACTCCTCCCCTCCCCTTTTACCCACGGGTGGCACGTGCCAAGGCGCTTCGTCGCGTAGGAGCGCCGTGCGCGAAATCATACAGTTTGGTCCCCCGACTATTCTTCTTAGCCTAATGGCTAAGATCAAAGTGTAGTCCGGCCCATGGTGCGCTTCCAGGTCCCCTCCGGACCTGGCCGCTCTGCTTCCCCGCGGTCTGAGAAACCGCGGAACGAAACATTTCAAAATATCAAAGTTTGCATTGATATCGTGATTCCCACCTGCATAGTCCAGGTGGCGGCCGAGTTATCCGCTGAAGGCACTCAACCTCTTCTCGGTTTCTATGGCTGGTCTGGGCCAGTACGAGTGGATTCGGGAAGACATTTAAATTGTTTGGCGATTTGAGATGATGGTTTTTTGGCTGATATAATCTTTCACAAATACCTGCTAGAGTGAGGAGGTCAACAAAACCGATCGGGCGTAAAGCTCGAATAACCGTCGCTTGACCATCGTCGCGGGCGAAAATGAAACCGCGCGTATTTCAAATCATCCGCCCTGCTCGGATACGTACGGGATTGACGGAGAGTTCCCCCGGGGGTCCTAAGGCGGCCGTGCGGCCTCGGTGTTCAAGCTACCGGTCCATTGCGGACTTGCAAGTGCACCGGGGGCCGGACCTCAATTTGATCTTAACCATAAGGCCAAGAAGAAGAAATGAGGGTGCCATAATGTATGAGTTTTTATATAAATATTCATGGATTTAGGGTGGGAATCATTGGCTGAAAGACGTCTCAATGCAAAATTGAAATGTTTGAATAAATTTGATCCGCATGGCTCAGCACCGAGGTCTCACAAATTATTCGTACTAATATATAAATTGGTCGCTTGGATCATGCATATAAAATTCAGGAAATAGATGCCAGAGCTAGAAGACTTAAGGACTCCATTTCCCCCCGGACGATACGGGATAGCAACTGCAGGGTTATAGATAGCAAAAATTCCACTAGCCACCCTCAGCGTCTAAAAAATCATTAGTTGTATGTATTATGCATGCTCTTCCACTAACATTATGCGTTTTGTTATAATCCATTCTTTCCGAATGACCACATTTGTGTTTATTTCATCTGTTTTTATGTTTCCATTTCATTTCCTCGTCCCTCTCCGCGGGGGGAAATTCCTGCTACCAGCAACGTTGGGTCGAATTCGTTGCATTTTACAGACTCTTTCGGGGTGGAGTGCTACGTGGTACATTTTCATGTGGTAGTGATGTTTAAATTTCTTGCTTGTTTGTCCTGGCTTCCGTGTTGTAGGATGCCTTTCGTGCTGCATCATGTGGTGCAGTTTTTTAGTTGTTTTGCGGTATATGCGTTTGCATGAGTATTGGATGAAGGGATTTTTGCATGAGTGTGTGCGCTACTGTGGGTGTATTTTTGCGTGTTGTTTCTTTTGCATGTGGTGTATTTCCTTTTTACAGTTGGTGACCTAACACCCCACGCCACACGCCCTTGCGGCTGCTAACGGGGTATTATGTAGATATAGATGAACTTTATGTTTTTTACCGGACTGCGCATCCTAAGCGCCGAAGTGCCTTCGCACACACTGCCCGGTGGAGTAGGGGGCCTCGACGACTCGAATTTCCTATTCCGCAGAATCGAGAGGTGGAAGGGGGCGGAGGAACTAGCACGCGAGGATGCTCTTCTAATGGACCCCGCCACCCCGTTTTTATGTGAAGGACGAGGCGGCATGGGAGGGCATTAAATCATGGCACCACGGGGCCTGGTGGACAATATTCTACGGCCTGAAACACCGTGGAATGTTAATTGAAAATTTTTCGTTTTGAACTAACAAAATGTTTAAAAGATGTAAATGCTGAAGACAGAGGGGTGCGACGGAGGGTTTTCCCGTTTTCTAAGGGACTGCGGAACGAAAAATTTCAACAAAATAAATTTTAAATTCAGCGCGTCGCGCCCACCAGAATGAATCCTCGCGTGCTAGGTCCTCCGCCCCCCTCCTCCCGCAATCAGTAGAGGAGGAACGTCTTGGCATTCGAGCCCGACTCCTCCCCTCCCCTTTTACCCACGGGTGGCACGTGCCAAGGCGCTTCGTCGCGTAGGAGCGCCGTGCGCGAAATCATACAGTTTGGTCCCCCGACTATTCTTCTTAGCCTAATGGCTAAGATCAAAGTGTAGTCCGGCCCATGGTGCGCTTCCAGGTCCCCTCCGGACCTGGCCGCTCTGCTTCCCCGCGGTCTGAGAAACCGCGGAACGAAACATTTCAAAATATCAAAGTTTGCATTGATATCGTGATTCCCACCTGCATAGTCCAGGTGGCGGCCGAGTTATCCGCTGAAGGCACTCAACCTCTTCTCGGTTTCTATGGCTGGTCTGGGCCAGTACGAGTGGATTCGGGAAGACATTTAAATTGTTTGGCGATTTGAGATGATGGTTTTTTGGCTGCTATAATCTTTCACAAATACCTGCTAGAGTGAGGAGGTCAACAAAACCGATCGGGCGTAAAGCTCGAATAACCGTCGCTTGACCATCGTCGCGGCCGAAAATGAAACCGCGCGTATTTCAAATCATCCGCCCTGCTCGGATACGTACGGGATTGACGGAGAGTTCCCCCGGGGGTCCTAAGGCGGCCGTGCGGCCTCGGTGTTCAAGCTACCGGTCCATTGCGGACTTGCAAGTGCACCGGGGGCCGGACCTCAATTTGATCTTAACCATAAGGCCAAGAAGAAGAAATGAGGGTGCCATAATGTATGAGTTTTTATATAAATATTCATGGATTTAGGGTGGGAATCATTGGCTGAAAGACGTCTCAATGCAAGATTGAAATGATTGAATAAATTTGATCCGCATGGCTCAGCACCGAGGTCTCGCAAATTATTCGCACTAATATATAAATTGGTCGCTTGGATCATGCATATAAAATTCAGGAAATAGATGCCAGAGCTAGAAGACTTAAGGACTCCATTTCCCCCCGGACGATACGGGATAGCAACTGCAGGGTTATAGATAGCAAAAATTCCACTAGCCACCCTCAGCGTCTAAAAAATCATTAGTTGTATGTATTATGCATGCTCTTCCACTAACCTTATGCGTTTTGTTATAATCCATTCTTTCCGAATGACCACATTTGTGTTTATTTCATCTGTTTTTAAGTTTCCATTTCATTTCCTCGTCCCTCTCCGCGGGGGGAAATTCCTGCTACCAGCAACGTTGGGTCGAATTCGTTGCCTTTTACAGACTCTTTCGGGGTGGAGTGCTACGTGGTACATTTTCATGTGGTAGTGATGTTTAAATTTCTTGCTTGTTTGTCCTGGCTTCCGTGTTGTAGGATGCCTTCCGTGCTGCATCATGTGGTGCAGTTTTTTAGTTGTTTTGCGGTATATGCGTTTGCATGAGTATTGGATGAAGGGATTTTTGCATGAGTGTGTGCGCTGCTGTGGGTGTATTTTTGCGTGTTGTTTCTTTTGCATGTGGTGTATTTCCTTTTTACAGTTGGTGACCTAACACCCCACGCCACACGCCCTTGCGGCTGCTAACGGGGTATTATGTAGATATAGATGAACTTTATGTTTTTTACCGGACTGCGCATCCTAAGCGCCGAAGTGCCTTCGCACACACTGCCCGGTGGAGTAGGGGGCCTCGACGACTCGAATTTCCTACTCCGCAGAATCGAGAGGTGGAAGGGGGCGGAGGAAATAGCACGCGAGGATGCTCTTCTAATGGCCCCCGCCGCCCCGTTTTTATGTGAAGGACGTGGCGGCATGGGAGGGCATTAAATCATGGCACCACGGGGCCTGGTGGAAAATATTCTACGGCCTGAAACACCGTGGAATGTTAATTGAAAATTTTTCGTTTTGAACTAACAAAATTTTTAAAAGATGTAAATGCTGAAGACAGAGGGGTGCGACGGAGGGTTTTCCCGTTTTCTAAGGGACTGCGGAACGAAAAATTTCAACAAAATAAATTTTAAATTCAGCGCGTCGCGCCCACCAGAATGAATCCTCGCGTGCTAGGTCCTCCGCCCCCCTCCTCCCGCAATCAGTAGATGAGGAACGTCTTGGCATTCGAGCCCGACTCCTCCCCTCCCCTTTTACCCACGGGTGGCACGTGCCAAGGCGCTTCGTCGCGTAGGAGCGCCGTGCGCGAAATCATACAGTTTGGTCCCCCGACTATTCTTCTTAGCCTAATGGCTAAGATCAAAGTGTAGTCCGGCCCATGGTGCGCTTCCAGGTCCCCTCCGGACCTGGCCGCTCTGCTTCCCCGCGGTCTGAGAAACCGCGGAACGAAACATTTCAAAATATCAAAGTTTGCATTGATATCGTGATTCCCACCTGCATAGTCCAGGTGGCGGCCGAGTTATCCGCTGAAGGCACTCAACCTCTTCTCGGTTTCTAGGGCTGGTCTGGGCCAGAACGAGTGGATTCGGGAAGACATTTAAATTGTTTGGCGATTTGAGATGATGGTTTTTTGGCTGATATAATCTTTCACAAATACCTGCTAGAGTGAGGAGGTCAACAAAACCGATCGGGCGTAAAGCTCGAATAACCGTCGCTTGACCATCGTCGCGGCCGAAAATGAAACCGCGCGTATTTCAAATCATCCGCCCTGCTCGGATTCGTACGGAATCTGACCGGCACATGACTGACATGGTCATTGGTGACTGGTGCACGGAAGCGAACCGAACTAAACTGGTGCATGGGAAGGGAGCTATCGCTGGGTTACGATACGAGGAGTCTCAAAATACGTATTGGAAGCGCTCGGGGGGGAAGGCTAACTCAGTCCCTTCTTATCACTCTCGAGTGGTGTTCCGATACGCCCCCAAGGTTGTCTCGTGCTTGAAAACCTGGGAAGAGGGAAGCCCTCATTGCACTCTCAGGGGATCGGCACGGGTCCACTTATTAGGGCATAGAGTGTAGGATAGGGAGGAACCGGCTTAGGCCGGCTGTGCCCGTACCGCTTGTCGGACGGATCGGCCGGATTTGCTACGTTCCTCAATTGAGCCATCGCGGGATATTCCCTCCCCTTAAATAGGCGACGGAGACTCCTCCAAATCCAAATTCAGTTACGTAGATTCTAAAATCGATAAAATGTTGCGATCGCCATCTAAACCAACAAGGCTTGAAGAAGTAGAGGCTAGAAGCAAAATACCCCTCCCGCCCCAAATCCATACAATTCTATTTCAAAGGGATAGTGATAAGGGAAAAAATCAAAGTGACGCTAGCGTTAGAAGTACAAACCCTGATGGGTACTGCCGTGATATGGAGGAACAAAAGATTACTGACGACACTGTTGATGAACATTTGTTCGAAACAGTAGAGCAAACTAAAAAGAAAAGACGAAGGGAAGAAAACCCCAAACAAGGGTCTTTTAATATAGGGACTAGAAATAAATACGCGCCATTGATAAATCTAGCAGAGGAGGAAAAAGCGGAGAAAAGTAAATTTAATACTAATGAAAACCAGGCAAATCCAAGAAGTAAATGGCCACCTGCGATCATTGTGTACAAAATCCTAAACATAACAGAATTCATCAAAAAGCTTAGAGAACTGGCGAAGGACAAAACCTTCATAATCAAAAAGACAATTGACGGAAATAGAATACAGCTTAAAACCAAGGATGACTACGAAAAAGTTTTAAACTTTCTCGAAACAAAGCGAGCACAATTTACGACATGGGCCGCAAAAGGGGAAGGCGTCGTAAGATACGTAATTCATGGCCTTGACCGCGGTATAGATGTCGAGTACATAAGAGAAGAATTGAATGGGGCAAAAGTCCCGTGCCTGAGCGTAAAGCCGATTAGCGAGAGAAACGCAGACATCTACGTAGCGACTGTAAATAGAGGAGATAACTTTGATATTAAAAAACTCGAAGAAATAAAATACCTGTGCGCACATTCAGTGACCATATCAGCATTTAAATATAGCAAGCCCCAGAGATGCTACAAATGCAATCGCTACGGACACGGCTCAAGGTACTGTCAGGCCACCCCTCGATGCTATATATGCGCTGGAGATCATGAGGGCATGAATTGCCCCCGATCAAGTCCTGTGTCGTGCTGCAACTGTGGCGGAGACCATGAAGCTTACACCCGCACATGCCCTGATTACATTAGAGCGGCAAAAAAGTACGAACAAAAGAAAACGCCCGCAGAGACGGAGAAAAGGGGAGCAAATAGAACCTTCAAACCTGCACCGGCCATCAACCCATGGCAAAGAAAGGAACAAGAACGAGGGAAATCTACGGAAGAAGGAAAGGACTTGACAGGTACTATTAGGACCGAGAGCCAGGAAACCGAAAAAACATACGGACATATCCCCGAAATATCCGACCTTATAAAAACCATGTCCGAATTCGGGAAAATGATGCAACTACAAATGCAAATGTTACAGGAAATGATGACCAAAATAAGCGGCATAATACTTACAAGCGCCAACTATCATGGAAAATAGACATAAAGATAAACAAAAATTGGTCATTTGCCTGTGGAATGTTAACGGAGGGCTAGAGCACAAAACGCCCGAGCTTCTTCATTTCCTCAGAAGGAATAAGGTGGACATATGCCTTCTATCAGAGACGCATCTAAAAACTGACGTTAGCTGGGAACTCCCCGGTTATAAAATAAGACGGAATGACCGAGCCCTTACACAGAGACAAAAAGCTGCAGGAGGCGTAGCAATCACAGTACGAGAAGAGCTGACTACCACAGATTTGCCGATTTTAACCTCTAACAATTTAGAAAGCATAGGGCTGGAAATCTTAATAGACAAAGGGAAGATAAAAATATACTCCTGCTACCTCCCACCAAGAAAAAGTGTGGTAAAACCAGAATTTGACGCCCTCTTAGACTCTGACGAACCAACAATTATTGGTGGCGATTTTAACGCTAAACATTATGACTGGGACTGCCCGACAAAGAACGAAAACGGGAAACTTATCAGAAAATGGACAAATGATCTCAAAGCAAAAATAATTGCCCCAAACGAACCGACGAGGGTACATGGCCAAAATGTCATCGATCTCGCAATATTAAAAAATGTAAGGAGCCCAGCGAAAGCCATTACCTATAAAAACTTAACAAGCGACCACTACCCGGTATTGTTAAGCATCGGGACTAAACCGATAATAAACCCGGAAAGGACTAAACGACCCTCTCTCGGGTTAGCAAACTGGCCACTCTTCAGGGAATCTGTCGTAGACGGCTTAGAAAAGAGCCGCAGCCCAGACACGACTGAGACGATAGACGAGATGGTAGCAGAAATAACAAATGCCATTGTGGAAGGCATGAAAAAAGGGATACCGATGGCAAAGAAACGACCGTATGATTACCTCAAGCTAAGCGATGAGGTAAAAACCCTCATTAAAGAAAGAAATGCTCTTAGAAGATCATACTATCGCCTAGGCACCCGAGAACTTAAAAATAGGGTTAAAGATCTTAACAAAAAAATAAGGACTTCAATTGAGGAAGCTAGGACTGCTAAATTCAATCAGCAACTAGCAGAACTAAATAAAAACAATCACTCCGTATGGAAGTTAGCAAAGAAACTACGGAAATCCCCTACCAATGACCCAAGTATAAAAACAAAAACAGAGACCCTGACGACGTCCCAAGAAAAGGCAAAACATATGGAAAAATTTTATGAAAACATTTTTACGACCAACGACCCGGGGGCCGAAAAAGCCGAAATAAAACCATTGAACAAAAACGACGCCGGGTCACCGGAGGGGCAACTAATTATCACACTGGATGATGTTGTTGAAGAAATAGCCAAGCTCCCAAACGGGAAATCCCCGGGAGAGGACAACATCTCTAACGAAATAATAAAAAGACTTCCGGAAGCGGCCGGTCAGTATCTGGTAAGGATCTTTAACGCGTCAATCGCACTCGGATACTACCCGAAAGATTGGAAGAAGGCCTTGATCAAATGTATCCCTAAAAAGGGGGGGAAAACGCTAAAAGAGGAAAACTTGAGACCAATATCCCTCCTCTCGAGCCTGGGTAAGCTCCTTGAAAGGGTTGTAGCACCGCACATCAAGAGATACGCGGAGCTAAAGGAAGTCATACCACAAGAACAGTTCGGATTCCGCCAGGGATATTCAACCGAACAACAGATTCACAGAGTCACAGACTTCATAAGTGACGCTTACAACAAAAAAGAAAAAGCCATCGGTATTTTCCTTGACCTATCTAAGGCCTTCGACAAGGTCTGGCATGGGGGCCTAATTCAAAAGATGGAGTTTTGGAAATTCCCCAAATGGATGATAAATTGGACAAAGTCTTACCTAGACGGAAGAACTTTTAAAGTCAAATGGGGCGAAGAAAAAAGCGACAACAAAACTGCCAAAGCTGGTGTCCCACAAGGATCCATATTAGGCCCTCTGCTATTCAACATTTATACAGCCGACTTCCCAAAGCACAAAAATGACTGGCGAAGTATAACTGCCCTCTACGCTGACGATGCCGCAATCCTGGTAAAAGGGAAAAACATGACCTCAATAAAAGAAAGAGCACAAGATGCATTGGACGAGATAACATCGTGGTATAAAAAATGGAAATTGCAGATAAATACCCAAAAAACGAAAGCAATACTTTTCGTCCACCCAGGATCACGTGAAGCATCCTGTGAATGTATCAGGATTGGACAACAACCGATTGAATGGAGTCAAAGCATCAAATATTTAGGAGTGGACTTAGATGACAGACTGACCTTTAAAATACATATCAAACAGATAAGAGATAAAGCGGCCGCAATAAGGTCGCAATTGGCACCGATTATCCGACAAAACGCCACCCCTAAGGAAATAAAAATTCTAATATACTCGGCAATAATAAGACCAATAATGACCTACGCAGCCCCTGCGTGGATGGGACTACTCAGTAGATCCCTAATGGACAAATTATGTAGCACAGAACGGAAGACCCTGAGGCTGGCTTTTGGGCTCCCCCCCTGGGAGGAAAATGAGAATGTATACCGAAAAACAGGCATAGAAAAACTCTCAGATCTCCTACTAACAAGGTGTAAAACATACTATGACAAGTTAAAAGAAAACCCAAATAGGGCCATGACATACACAAAAATAAATAAAATAGGCCCCTATGATAAACATAAGAGACCTAATAATGTCACACTCCAATAATAATACGGAAAATAATTAAATAAATATAAAAAAGGGCAAAAACAACGATGCTGGTGGTGCTCCAGGAAGCAAAAGGAAATATATACCGAGACACAGAGCATAAGCCCAACTAGGCGACCTCTGATAAAAAAAAGCCGCCTAAAAAACGGCAAGGCAATTCGTCGTCGTCGGATACGTACGGGATTGACGGAGAGTTCCCCCGGGGGTCCTAAGGCGGCCGTGCGGCCTCGGTGTTCAAGCTACCGGTCCATTGCGGACTTGCAAGTGCACCGGGGGCCGGACCTCAATTTGATCTTAACCATAAGGCCAAGAAGAAGAAATGAGGGTGCCATAATGTATGAGTTTTTATATAAATATTCATGGATTTAGGGTGGGAATCATTGGCTGAAAGACGTCTCAATGCAAGATTGAAATGATTGAATAAATTTGATCCGCATGGCTCAGCACCGAGGTCTCGCAAATTATTCGTACTAATATATAAATTGGTCGCTTGGATCATGCATATAAAATTCAGGAAATAGATGCCAGAGCTAGAAGACTTAAGGACTCCATTTCCCCCCGGACGATACGGGATAGCAACTGCAGGGTTATAGATAGCAAAAATTCCACTAGCCACCCTCAGCGTCTAAAAAATCATTAGTTGTATGTATTATGCATGCTCTTCCACTAACCTTATGCGTTTTGTTATAATCCATTCTTTCCGAATGACCACATTTGTGTTTATTTCATCTGTTTTTAAGTTTCCATTTCATTTCCTCGTCCCTCTCCGCGGGGGGAAATTCCTGCTACCAGCAACTTTGGGTCGAATTCGTTGCCTTTTACAGACTCTTTCGGGGTGGAGTGCTACGTGGTACATTTTCATGTGGTAGTGATGTTTAATTTTCTTGCTTGTTTGTCCTGGCTTCCGTGTTGTAGGATGCCTTCCGTGCTGCATCATGTGGTGCAGTTTTTTAGTTGTTTTGCGGTATATGCGTTTGCATGAGTATTGGATGAAGGGATTTTTGCATGAGTGTGTGCGCTGCTGTGGGTGTATTTTTGCGTGTTGTTTCTTTTGCATGTGGTGTATTTCCTTTTTACAGTTGGTGACCTAACACCCCACGCCACACGCCCTTGCGGCTGCTAACGGGGTATTATGTAGATATAGATGAACTTTATGTTTTTTACCGGACTGCGCATCCTAAGCGCCGAAGTGCCTTCGCACACACTGCCCGGTGGAGTAGGGGGCCTCGACGACTCGAATTTCCTACTCCGCAGAATCGAGAGGTGGAAGGGGGTGGAGGAAATAGCACGCGAGGATGCTCTTCTAATGGCCCCCGCCGCCCCGTTTTTATGTGAAGGACGTGGCGGCATGGGAGGGCATTAAATCATGGCACCACGGGGCCTGGTGGACAATATTCTACGGCCTGAAACACCGTGGAATGTTAATTGAAAATTTTTCGTTTTGAACTAACAAAATTTTTAAAAGATGTAAATGCTGAAGACAGAGGGGTGCGACGG
Organism: Hetaerina americana; assembly: GCF_022747635.1. Taxonomy (NCBI): domain Eukaryota; kingdom Metazoa; phylum Arthropoda; class Insecta; order Odonata; family Calopterygidae; genus Hetaerina; species Hetaerina americana. The sequence continues at coordinate 48,166 of NW_027286821.1, forward strand.
AGGGTTTTCCCGTTTTCTAAGGGACTGCGGACGAAAAATTTCAACAAAATAAATTTTAAATTCAGCGCGTCGCGCCCACCAGAATGAATCCTCGCGTGCTAGGTCCTCCGCCCCCCTCCTCCCGCAATCAGTAGAGGAGGAACGTCTTGGCATTCGAGCCCGACTCCTCCCCTCCCCTTTTACCCACGGGTGGCACGTGCCAAGGCGCTTCGTCGCGTAGGAGCGCCGTGCGCGAAATCATACAGTTTGGTCCCCCGACTCTTCTTCTTAGCCTAATGGCTAAGATCAAAGTGTAGTCCGGCCCATGGTGCGCTTCCAGGTCCCCCTCCGGACCTGGCCGCTCTGCTTCCCCGCGGTCTGAGAAACCGCGGAACGAAACATTTCAAAATATCAAAGTTTGCATTGATATCGTGATTCCCACCTGCATAGTCCAGGTGGCGGCCGAGTTATCCGCTGAAGGCACTCAACCTCTTCTCGGTTTCTAATGCTGGTCTGGACCAGTACGAGTGGATTCGGGAAGACATTTAAATTGTTTGGCGATTTGAGATGATGGTTTTTTGGCTGATATAATCTTTCACAAATACCTGCTAGAGTGAGGAGGTCAACAAAACCGATCGGGCGTAAAGCTCGAATAACTGTCGCTTGACCATCGTCGCGGCCGAAAATGAAACCGCGCGTATTTCAAATCATCCGCCCTGCTCGGATACGTACGGGATTGACGGAGAGTTCCCCCGGGGGTCCTAAGGCGGCCGTGCGGCCTCGGTGTTCAAGCTACCGGTCCATTGCGGACTTGCAAGTGCACCGGGGGCCGGACCTCAATTTGATCTTAACCATAAGGCCAAGAAGAAGAAATGAGGGTGCCATAATGTATGAGTTTTTATATAAATATTCATGGATTTAGGGTGGGAATCATTGGCTGAAAGACGTCTCAATGCAAGATTGAAATGATTGAATAAATTTGATCCGCATGGCTCAGCACCGAGGTCTCGCAAATTATTCGTACTAATATATAAATTGGTCGCTTGGATCATGCATATAAAATTCAGGAAATAGATGCCTGAGCTAGAAGACTTAAGGACTCAATTTCCCCCCGGACGATACGGGATAGCAACTGCAGGGTTATAGATAGCAAAAATTCCACTAGCCACCCTCAGCGTCCAAAAATTATTAGTTGTATGTATTATGCATGCTCTTCCACTAACCTTATGCGTTTTGTTATAATCCATTCTTTCCGAATGACCACATTTGTGTTTATTTTATCTGTTTTTAAGTTTCCATTTCATTTCCTCGTCCCTCTCCGCGGGGGGAAATTCCTGCTACCAGCAACGTTGGGTCGAATTCGTTGCCTTTTACAGACTCTTTCGGGGTGGAGTGCTACGTGGTACATTTTCATATGGTAGTGATGTATAAATTTCTTGCTTGTTTGTCCTGGCTTCCGTGTTGTAGGATGCCTTCCGTGCTGCATCATGTGGTGCAGTTTTTTAGTTTTTTTGCGGTATATGCGTTTGCATGAGTATTGGATGAAGGGATTTTTGCATGAGTGTGTGCGCTGCTGTGGGTGTATTTTTGCGTGTTGTTTCTTTTGCATGTGGTGTATTTCCTTTTTACAGTTGGTGACCTAACACCCCACGCCACACGCCCTTGCGGCTGCTAACGGGGTATTATGTAGATATAGATGAACTTTATGTTTTTTACCGGACTGCGCATCCTTAGCGCCGAAGTGCCTTCGCACACACTGCCCGGTGGAGTAGGGGGCCTCGACGACTCGAATTTCCTACTCCGCAGAATCGAGAGGTGGAAGGGGGCGGAGGAACTAGCACGCGAGGATGCTCTTCTAATGATACCCGCCGCCCCGTTTTTATGTGAAGGACGTGGCGGCATGGGAGGGCATTAAATCATGGCACCTCGGGGCCTGGTGGACAATATTCTACGGCCTGAAACACCGTGGAATGTTAATTGAAAATTTTTCGTTTTGAACTAACAAAATTTTTAAAAGATGTAAATGCTGAAGACAGAGGGGTGCGACGGAGGGTTTTCCCGTTTTCTAAGGGACTGCGGAACGAAAAATTTCAACAAAATAAATTTTAAATTCAGCGCGTCGCGCCCACCAGAATGAATCCTCGCGTGCTAGGTCCTCCGCCCCCCTCCTCCCGCAATCAGTAGAGGAGGAACGTCTTGGCATTCGAGCCCGACTCCTCCCCTCCCCTTTTACCCACGGGTGGCACGTGCCAAGGCGCTTCGTCGCGTAGGAGCTTCGTGCGCGAAATCATACAGTTTGGTCCCCCGACTCTTCTTCTTAGCCTAATGGCTAAGATCAAAGTGTAGTCCGGCCCATGGTGCGCTTCCAGGTCCCCCTCCGGACCTGGCCGCTCTGCTTCCCCGCGGTCTGAGAAACCGCGGAACGAAACATTTCAAAATATCAAAGTTTGCATTGATATCGTGATTCCCACCTGCATAGTCCAGGTGGCGGCCGAGTTATCCGCTGAAGGCACTCAACCTCTTCTCGGTTTCTAAGGCTGGTCTGGACCAGTACGAGTGGATTCGGGAAGACATTTAAATTGTTTGGCGATTTGAGATGATGGTTTTTTGGCTGATATAATCTTTCACAAATACCTGCTAGAGTGAGGAGGTCAACAAAACCGATCGGGCGTAAAGCTCGAATAACTGTCGCTTGACCATCGTCGCGGCCGAAAATGAAACCGCGCGTATTTCAAATCATCCGCCCTGCTCGGATACGTACGGGATTGACGGAGAGTTCCCCCGGGGGTCCTAAGGCGGCCGTGCGGCCTCGGTGTTCAAGCTACCGGTCCATTGCGGACTTGCAAGTGCACCGGGGGCCGGACCTCAATTTGATCTTAACCATAAGGCCAAGAAGAAGAAATGAGGGTGCCATAATGTATGAGTTTTTATATAAATATTCATGGATTTAGGGTGGGAATCATTGGCTGAAAGACGTCTCAATGCAAGATTGAAATGATTGAATAAATTTGATCCGCATGGCTCAGCACCGAGGTCTCGCAAATTATTCGTACTAATATATAAATTGGTCGCTTGGATCATGCATATAAAATTCAGGAAATAGATGCCAGAGCTAGAAGACTTAAGGACTCCATTTCCCCCCGGACGATACGGCATAGCAACTGCGAGGTTATAGATAGCAAAAATTCCACTAGCCACCCTCAGCGTCTAAAAAATCATTAGTTGTATGTATTATGCATGCTCTTCCACTAACCTTATGCGTTTTGTTATAATCCATTCTTTCCGAATGACCACATTTGTGTTTATTTCATCTGTTTTTAAATTTCCATTTCATTTCCTCGTCCCTCTCCGCGGGGGGAAATTCCTGCTACCAGCAACGTTGGGTCGAATTCGTTGCCTTTTACAGACTCTTTCGGGGTGGAGTGCTACGTGGTACATTTTCATGTGGTAGTGATGTTTAAATTTCTTGCTTGTTTGTCCTGGCTTCCGTGTTGTAGGATGCCTTCCGTGCTGCATCATGTGGTGCAGTTTTTTAGTTGTTTTGCGGTATATGCGTTTGCATGAGTATTGGATGAAGGGATTTTTGCATGAGTGTGTGCGCTGCTGTGGGTGTATTTTTGCGTGTTGTTTCTTTTGCATGTGGTGTATTTCCTTTTTACAGTTGGTGACCTAACACCCCACGCCACACGCCCTTGCGGCTGCTAACGGGGTATTATGTAGATATAGATGAACTTTATGTTTTTTACCGGACTGCGCATCCTAAGCGCCGAAGTGCCTTCGCACACACTGCCCGGTGGAGTAGGGGACCTCGACGACTCGAATTTCCTACTCCGCAGAATCGAGAGGTGGAAGGGGGCGGAGGAACTAGCACGCGAGGATGCTCTTCTATTGGCCCCCGCCGCCCCGTTTTTATGTGAAGGACGTGGCGGCATGGGAGGGCATTATATCATGGCACCACGGGGCCTGGTGGACAATATTCTACGGCCTGAAACACCGTGGAATGTTAATTAAAAATTTTTCGTTTTGAACTAACAAAATGTTTAAAAGATGTAAATGCTGAAGACAGAGGGGTGCGACGGAGGGTTTTCCCGTTTTCTAAGGGACTGCGGAACGAAAAATTTCAACAAAATAAATTTTAAATTCAGCGCGTCGCGCCCACCAGAATGAATCCTCGCGTGCTAGGTCCTCCGCCCCCCTCCTCCCGCAATCAGTAGAGGAGGAACGTCTTGGCATTCGAGCCCGACTCCTCCCCTCCCCTTTTACCCACGGGTGGCACGTGCCAAGGCGCTTCGTCGCGTAGGAGCGCCGTGCGCGAAATCATACAGTTTGGTCCCCCGACTCTTCTTCTTAGCCTAATGGCTAAGATCAAAGTGTAGTCCGGCCCATGGTCCGCTTCCCGGTCCCCTCCGGACCTTGCCGCTCTGCTTCCCCGCGGTCTGAGAAACCGCGGAACGAAACATTTCAAAATATCAAAGTTTGCATTGATATCGTGATTCCCACCTGCATAGTCCAGGTGGCGGCCGAGTTATCACCTGAAGGCACTCAACCTCTTCTCGGTTTCTATGGCTGGTCTGGGCCAGTACGAGTGGATTCGGGAAGACATTTAAATTGTTTGGCGATTTGAGATGATGGTTTTTTGGCTGATATAATCTTTCACAAATACCTGCTAGAGTGAGGAGGTCAACAAAACCGATCGGGCGTAAAGCTCGAATAACTGTCGCTTGACCATCGTCGCGGCCGAAAATGAAACCGCGCGTATTTCAAATCATCCGCCCTGCTCGGATACGTACGGGATTGACGGAGAGTTCCCCCGGGGGTCCTAAGGCGGCCGTGCGGCCTCGGTGTTCAAGCTACCGGTCCATTGCGGACTTGCAAGTGCACCGGGGGCCGGACCTCAATTTGATCTTAACCATAAGGACGAGAAGAAGAAATGAGGGTGCCATAATGTATGAGTTTTTATATAAATATTCATGGATTTAGGGTGGGAATCATTGGCTGAAAGACGTCTCAATGCAAGATTGAAATGATTGAATAAATTTGATCCGCATGGCTCAGCACCGAGGTCTCGCAAATTATTCGCACTAATATATAAATTGGTCGCTTGGATCATGCATATAAAATTCAGGAAATAGATGCCAGAGCTAGAAGACTTAAGGACTCCATTTCCCCCCGGACGATACGGGATAGCAACTGCAGGGTTATAGATAGCAATAATTCCACTAGCCACCCTCAGCGTCTAAAAAATCATTAGTTGTATGTATTATGCATGCTCTTCCACTAACCTTATGCGTTTTGTTATAATCCATTCTTTCCGAATGACCACATTTGTGTTTATTTCATCTGTTTTTAAGTTTCCATTTCATTTCCTCGTCCCTCTCCGCGGGGGGAAATTCCTGCTACCAGCAACGTTGGGTCGAATTCGTTGCCTTTTACAGACTCTTTCGGGGTGGAGTGCTACGTGGTACATTTTCATGTGGTAGTGATGTTTAAATTTCTTGCTTGTTTGTCCTGGCTTCCGTGTTGTAGGATGCCTTCCGTGCTGCATCATGTGGTGCAGTTTTTTAGTTGTTTTGCGGTATATGCGTTTGCATGAGTATTGGATGAAGGGATTTTTGCATGAGTGTGTGCGCTGCTGTGGGTGTATTTTTGCGTGTTGTTTCTTTTGCATGTGGTGTATTTCCTTTTTACAGTTGGTGACCTAACACCCCACGCCACACGCCCTTGCGGCTGCTAACGGGGTATTATGTAGATACAGATGAACTTTATGTTTTTTACCGGACTGCGCATCCTAAGCGCCGAAGTGCCTTCGCACACACTGCCCGGTGGAGTAGGGGGCCTCGACGACTCGAATTTCCTACTCCGCAGAATCGAGAGGTGGAAGGGGGCGGAGGAAATAGCACGCGAGGATGCTCTTCTAATGGCCCCCGCCGCCCCGTTTTTATGTGAAGGACGTGGCGGCATGGGAGGGCATTAAATCATGGCACCACGGGGCCTGGTGGACAATATTCTACGGCCTGAAACACCGTGGAATGTTAATTGAAAATTTTTCGTTTTGAACTAACAAAATTTTTAAAAGATGTAAATGCTGAAGACAGAGGGGTGCGACGGAGGGTTTTCCCGTTTTCTAAGGGACTGCGGAACGAAAAATTTCAACAAAATAAATTTTAAATTCAGCGCGTCGCGCCAACCAGAATGAATCCTCGCGTGCTAGGTCCTCCGCCCCCCTCCTCCCGCAATCAGTAGATGAGGAACGTCTTGGCATTCGAGCCCGACTCCTCCCCTCCCCTTTTACCCACGGGTGGCACGTGCCAAGGCGCTTCGTCGCGTAGGAGCGCCGTGCGCGAAATCATACAGTTTGGTCCCCCGACTATTCTTCTTAGCCTAATGGCTAAGATCAAAGTGTAGTCCGGCCCATGGTGCGCTTCCAGGTCCCCTCCGGACCTGGCCGCTCTGCTTCCCCGCGGTCTGAGAAACCGCGGAACGAAACATTTCAAAATATCAAAGTTTGCATTGATATCGTGATTCCCACCTGCATAGTCCAGGTGGCGGCCGAGTTATCCGCTGAAGGCACTCAACCTCTTCTCGGTTTCTATGGCTGGTCTGGGCCAGTACGAGTGGATTCGGGAAGACATTTAAATTGTTTGGCGATTTGAGATGATGGTTTTTTGGCTGATATAATCTTTCACAAATACCTGCTAGAGTGAGGAGGTCAACAAAACCGATCGGGCGTAAAGCTCGAATAACCGTCGCTTGACCATCGTCGCGGCCGAAAATGAAACCGCGCGTATTTCAAATCATCCGCCCTGCTCGGATACGTACGGGATTGACGGAGAGTTCCCCCGGGGGTCCTAAGGCGGCCGTGCGGCCTCGGTGTTCAAGCTACCGGTCCATTGCGGACTTGCAAGTGCACCGGGGGCCGGACCTCAATTTGATCTTAACCATAAGGCCAAGAAGAAGAAATGAGGGTGCCATAATGTATGAGTTTTTATATAAATATTCATGGATTTAGGGTGGGAATCATTGGCTGAAAGACGTCTCAATGCAAGATTGAAATGATTGAAAAAATTTGATCCGCATGGCTCAGCACCGAGGTCTCGCAAATTATTCGTACTAATATATAAATTGGTCGCTTGGATCATGCATATAAAATTCAGGAAATAGATGCCAGAGCTAGAAGACTTAAGGACTCCATTTCCCCCCGGACGATACGGGATAGCAACTGCAGGGTTATAGATAGCAAAAATTCCACTAGCCACCCTCAGCGTCTAAAAAATCATTAGTTGTATGTATTATGCATGCTCTTCCACTAACCTTATGCGTTTTGTTATAATCCATTCTTTCCGAATGACCACATTTGTGTTTATTTCATCTGTTTTTAAGTTTCCATTTCATTTCCTCGTCCCTCTCCGCGGGGGGAAATTCCTGCCACCAGCAACTTTGGGTCGAATTCGTTGCCTTTTACAGACTCTTTCGGGGTGGAGTGCTACGTGGTACATTTTCATGTGGTAGTGATGTTTAATTTTCTTGCTTGTTTGTCCTGGCTTCCGTGTTGTAGGATGCCTTCCGTGCTGCATCATGTGGTGCAGTTTTTTAGTTGTTTTGCGGTATATGCGTTTGCATTAGTATTGGATGAAGGGATTTTTGCATGAGTGTGTGCGCTGCTGTGGGTGTATTTTTGCGTGTTGTTTCTTTTGCATGTGGTGTATTTCCTTTTTACAGTTGGTGACCTAACACCCCACGCCACACGCCCTTGCGGCTGCTAACGGGGTATTATGTAGATATAGATGAACTTTATGTTTTTTACCGGACTGCGCATCCTAAGCGCCGAAGTGCCTTCGCACACACTGCCCGGTGGAGTAGGGGGCCTCGACGACTCGAATTTCCTACTCCGCAGAATCGAGAGGTGGAAGGGGGCGGAGGAAATAGCACGCGAGGATGCTCTTCTAATGGCCCCCGCCGCCCCGTTTTTATGTGAAGGACGTGGCGGCATGGGAGGGCATTAAATCATGGCACCACGGGGCCTGGTGGACAATATTCTACGGCCTGAAACACCGTGGAATGTTAATTGAAAATTTTTCGTTTTGAACTAACAAAATTTTTAAAAGATGTAAATGCTGAAGACAGAGGGGTGCACCGGAGGGTTTTCCCGTTTTCTAAGGGACTGCGGAACGAAAAATTTCAACAAAATAAATTTTAAATTCAGCGCGTCGCGCCCACCAGAATGAATCCTCGCGTGCTAGGTCCTCCGCCCCCCTCCTCCCGCAATCAGTAGAGGAGGAACGTCTTGGCATTCGAGCCCGACTCCTCCCCTCCCCTTTTACCCACGGGTGGCACGTGCCAAGGCGCTTCGTCGCGTAGGAGCGCCGTGCGCGAAATCATACAGTTTGGTCCCCCGACTCTTCTTCTTAGCCTAATGGCTAAGATCAAAGTGTAGTCCGGCCCATGGTGCGCTTCCAGGTCCCCCTCCGGACCTGGCCGCTCTGCTTCCCCGCGGTCTGAGAAACCGCGGAACGAAACATTTCAAAATATCAAAGTTTGCATTGATATCGTGATTCCCACCTGCATAGTCCAGGTGGCGGCCGAGTTATCCGCTGAAGGCACTCAACCTCTTCTCGGTTTCTAATGCTGGTCTGGACCAGTACGAGTGGATTCGGGAAGACATTTAAATTGTTTGGCGATTTGAGATGATGGTTTTTTGGCTGATATAATCTTTCACAAATACCTGCTAGAGTGAGGAGGTCAACAAAACCGATCGGGCGTAAAGCTCGAATAACTGTCGCTTGACCATCGTCGCGGCCGAAAATGAAACCGCGCGTATTTCAAATCATCCGCCCTGCTCGGATACGTACGGGATTGACGGAGAGTTCCCCCGGGGGTCCTAAGGCGGCCGTGCGGCCTCGGTGTTCAAGCTACCGGTCCATTGCGGACTTGCAAGTGCACCGGGGGCCGGACCTCAATTTGATCTTAACCATAAGGCCAAGAAGAAGAAATGAGGGTGCCATAATGTATGAGTTTTTATATAAATATTCATGGATTTAGGGTGGGAATCATTGGCTGAAAGACGTCTCAATGCAAGATTGAAATGATTGAATAAATTTGATCCGCATGGCTCAGCACCGAGGTCTCGCAAATTATTCGTACTAATATATAAATTGGTCGCTTGGATCATGCATATAAAATTCAGGAAATAGATGCCAGAGCTAGAAGACTTAAGGACTCCATTTCCCCCCGGACGATACGGCATAGCAACTGCGAGGTTATAGATAGCAAAAATTCCACTAGCCACCCTCAGCGTCTAAAAAATCATTAGTTGTATGTATTATGCATGCTCTTCCACTAACCTTATGCGTTTTGTTATAATCCATTCTTTCCGAATGACCACATTTGTGTTTATTTCATCTGTTTTTAAATTTCCATTTCATTTCCTCGTCCCTCTCCGCGGGGGGAAATTCCTGCTACCAGCAACGTTGGGTCGAATTCGTTGCCTTTTACAGACTCTTTCGGGGTGGAGTGCTACGTGGTACATTTTCATGTGGTAGTGATGTTTAAATTTCTTGCTTGTTTGTCCTGGCTTCCGTGTTGTAGGATGCCTTCCGTGCTGCATCATGTGGTGCAGTTTTTTAGTTGTTTTGCGGTATATGCGTTTGCATGAGTATTGGATGAAGGGATTTTTGCATGAGTGTGTGCGCTGCTGTGGGTGTATTTTTGCGTGTTGTTTCTTTTGCATGTGGTGTATTTCCTTTTTACAGTTGGTGACCTAACACCCCACGCCACACGCCCTTGCGGCTGCTAACGGGGTATTATGTAGATATAGATGAACTTTATGTTTTTTACCGGACTGCGCATCCTAAGCGCCGAAGTGCCTTCGCACACACTGCCCGGTGGAGTAGGGGACCTCGACGACTCGAATTTCCTACTCCGCAGAATCGAGAGGTGGAAGGGGGCGGAGGAACTAGCACGCGAGGATGCTCTTCTATTGGCCCCCGCCGCCCCGTTTTTATGTGAAGGACGTGGCGGCATGGGAGGGCATTATATCATGGCACCACGGGGCCTGGTGGACAATATTCTACGGCCTGAAACACCGTGGAATGTTAATTAAAAATTTTTCGTTTTGAACTAACAAAATGTTTAAAAGATGTAAATGCTGAAGACAGAGGGGTGCGACGGAGGGTTTTCCCGTTTTCTAAGGGACTGCGGAACGAAAAATTTCAACAAAATAAATTTTAAATTCAGCGCGTCGCGCCCACCAGAATGAATCCTCGCGTGCTAGGTCCTCCGCCCCCCTCCTCCCGCAATCAGTAGAGGAGGAACGTCTTGGCATTCGAGCCCGACTCCTCCCCTCCCCTTTTACCCACGGGTGGCACGTGCCAAGGCGCTTCGTCGCGTAGGAGCGCCGTGCGCGAAATCATACAGTTTGGTCCCCCGACTCTTCTTCTTAGCCTAATGGCTAAGATCAAAGTGTAGTCCGGCCCATGGTCCGCTTCCCGGTCCCCTCCGGACCTTGCCGCTCTGCTTCCCCGCGGTCTGAGAAACCGCGGAACGAAACATTTCAAAATATCAAAGTTTGCATTGATATCGTGATTCCCACCTGCATAGTCCAGGTGGCGGCCGAGTTATCACCTGAAGGCACTCAACCTCTTCTCGGTTTCTATGGCTGGTCTGGGCCAGTACGAGTGGATTCGGGAAGACATTTAAATTGTTTGGCGATTTGAGATGATGGTTTTTTGGCTGATATAATCTTTCACAAATACCTGCTAGAGTGAGGAGGTCAACAAAACCGATCGGGCGTAAAGCTCGAATAACTGTCGCTTGACCATCGTCGCGGCCGAAAATGAAACCGCGCGTATTTCAAATCATCCGCCCTGCTCGGATACGTACGGGATTGACGGAGAGTTCCCCCGGGGGTCCTAAGGCGGCCGTGCGGCCTCGGTGTTCAAGCTACCGGTCCATTGCGGACTTGCAAGTGCACCGGGGGCCGGACCTCAATTTGATCTTAACCATAAGGACGAGAAGAAGAAATGAGGGTGCCATAATGTATGAGTTTTTATATAAATATTCATGGATTTAGGGTGGGAATCATTGGCTGAAAGACGTCTCAATGCAAGATTGAAATGATTGAATAAATTTGATCCGCATGGCTCAGCACCGAGGTCTCGCAAATTATTCGCACTAATATATAAATTGGTCGCTTGGATCTTGCATATAAAATTCAGGAAATAGATGCCAGAGCTAGAAGACTTAAGGACTCCATTTCCCCCCGGACGATACGGGATAGCAACTGCAGGGTTATAGATAGCAATAATTCCACTAGCCACCCTCAGCGTCTAAAAAATCATTAGTTGTATGTATTATGCATGCTCTTCCACTAACCTTATGCGTTTTGTTATAATCCATTCTTTCCGAATGACCACATTTGTGTTTATTTCATCTGTTTTTAAGTTTCCATTTCATTTCCTCGTCCCTCTCCGCGGGGGGAAATTCCTGCTACCAGCAACGTTGGGTCGAATTCGTTGCCTTTTACAGACTCTTTCGGGGTGGAGTGCTACGTGGTACATTTTCATGTGGTAGTGATGTTTAAATTTCTTGCTTGTTTGTCCTGGCTTCCGTGTTGTAGGATGCCTTCCGTGCTGCATCATGTGGTGCAGTTTTTTAGTTGTTTTGCGGTATATGCGTTTGCATGAGTATTGGATGAAGGGATTTTTGCATGAGTGTGTGCGCTGCTGTGGGTGTATTTTTGCGTGTTGTTTCTTTTGCATGTGGTGTATTTCCTTTTTACAGTTGGTGACCTAACACCCCACGCCACACGCCCTTGCGGCTGCTAACGGGGTATTATGTAGATACAGATGAACTTTATGTTTTTTACCGGACTGCGCATCCTAAGCGCCGAAGTGCCTTCGCACACACTGCCCGGTGGAGTAGGGGGCCTCGACGACTCGAATTTCCTACTCCGCAGAATCGAGAGGTGGAAGGGGGCGGAGGAAATAGCACGCGAGGATGCTCTTCTAATGGCCCCCGCCGCCCCGTTTTTATGTGAAGGACGTGGCGGCATGGGAGGGCATTAAATCATGGCACCACGGGGCCTGGTGGACAATATTCTACGGCCTGAAACACCGTGGAATGTTAATTGAAAATTTTTCGTTTTGAACTAACAAAATTTTTAAAAGATGTAAATGCTGAAGACAGAGGGGTGCGACGGAGGGTTTTCCCGTTTTCTAAGGGACTGCGGAACGAAAAATTTCAACAAAATAAATTTTAAATTCAGCGCGTCGCGCCAACCAGAATGAATCCTCGCGTGCTAGGTCCTCCGCCCCCCTCCTCCCGCAATCAGTAGATGAGGAACGTCTTGGCATTCGAGCCCGACTCCTCCCCTCCCCTTTTACCCACGGGTGGCACGTGCCAAGGCGCTTCGTCGCGTAGGAGCGCCGTGCGCGAAATCATACAGTTTGGTCCCCCGACTATTCTTCTTAGCCTAATGGCTAAGATCAAAGTGTAGTCCGGCCCATGGTGCGCTTCCAGGTCCCCTCCGGACCTGGCCGCTCTGCTTCCCCGCGGTCTGAGAAACCGCGGAACGAAACATTTCAAAATATCAAAGTTTGCATTGATATCGTGATTCCCACCTGCATAGTCCAGGTGGCGGCCGAGTTATCCGCTGAAGGCACTCAACCTCTTCTCGGTTTCTATGGCTGGTCTGGGCCAGTACGAGTGGATTCGGGAAGACATTTAAATTGTTTGGCGATTTGAGATGATGGTTTTTTGGCTGATATAATCTTTCACAAATACCTGCTAGAGTGAGGAGGTCAACAAAACCGATCGGGCGTAAAGCTCGAATAACCGTCGCTTGACCATCGTCGCGGCCGAAAATGAAACCGCGCGTATTTCAAATCATCCGCCCTGCTCGGATACGTACGGGATTGACGGAGAGTTCCCCCGGGGGTCCTAAGGCGGCCGTGCGGCCTCGGTGTTCAAGCTACCGGTCCATTGCGGACTTGCAAGTGCACCGGGGGCCGGACCTCAATTTGATCTTAACCATAAGGCCAAGAAGAAGAAATGAGGGTGCCATAATGTATGAGTTTTTATATAAATATTCATGGATTTAGGGTGGGAATCATTGGCTGAAAGACGTCTCAATGCAAGATTGAAATGATTGAATAAATTTGATCCGCATGGCTCAGCACCGAGGTCTCGCAAATTATTCGTACTAATATATAAATTGGTCGCTTGGATCATGCATATAAAATTCAGGAAATAGATGCCAGAGCTAGAAGACTTAAGGACTCCATTTCCCCCCGGACGATACGGGATAGCAACTGCAGGGTTATAGATAGCAAAAATTCCACTAGCCACCCTCAGCGTCTAAAAAATCATTAGTTGTATGTATTATGCATGCTCTTCCACTAACCTTATGCGTTTTGTTATAATCCATTCTTTCCGAATGACCACATTTGTGTTTATTTCATCTGTTTTTAAGTTTCCATTTCATTTCCTCGTCCCTCTCCGCGGGGGGAAATTCCTGCCACCAGCAACTTTGGGTCGAATTCGTTGCCTTTTACAGACTCTTTCGGGGTGGAGTGCTACGTGGTACATTTTCATGTGGTAGTGATGTTTAATTTTCTTGCTTGTTTGTCCTGGCTTCCGTGTTGTAGGATGCCTTCCGTGCTGCATCATGTGGTGCAGTTTTTTAGTTGTTTTGCGGTATATGCGTTTGCATTAGTATTGGATGAAGGGATTTTTGCATGAGTGTGTGCGCTGCTGTGGGTGTATTTTTGCGTGTTGTTTCTTTTGCATGTGGTGTATTTCCTTTTTACAGTTGGTGACCTAACACCCCACGCCACACGCCCTTGCGGCTGCTAACGGGGTATTATGTAGATATAGATGAACTTTATGTTTTTTACCGGACTGCGCATCCTAAGCGCCGAAGTGCCTTCGCACACACTGCCCGGTGGAGTAGGGGGCCTCGACGACTCGAATTTCCTACTCCGCAGAATCGAGAGGTGGAAGGGGGCGGAGGAAATAGCACGCGAGGATGCTCTTCTAATGGCCCCCGCCGCCCCGTTTTTATGTGAAGGACGTGGCGGCATGGGAGGGCATTAAATCATGGCACCACGGGGCCTGGTGGACAATATTCTACGGCCTGAAACACCGTGGAATGTTAATTGAAAATTTTTCGTTTTGAACTAACAAAATTTTTAAAAGATGTAAATGCTGAAGACAGAGGGGTGCGACGGAGGGTTTTCCCGTTTTCTAAGGGACTGCGGAACGAAAAATTTCAACAAAATAAATTTTAAATTCAGCGCGTCGCGCCCACCAGAATGAATCCTCGCGTGCTAGGTCCTCCGCCCCCCTCCTCCCGCAATCAGTAGAGGAGGAACGTCTTGGCATTCGAGCCCGACTCCTCCCCTCCCCTTTTACCCACGGGTGGCACGTGCCAAGGCGCTTCGTCGCGTAGGAGCGCCGTGCGCGAAATCATACAGTTTGGTCCCCCGACTCTTCTTCTTAGCCTAATGGCTAAGATCAAAGTGTAGTCCGGCCCATGGTGCGCTTCCAGGTCCCCCTCCGGACCTGGCCGCTCTGCTTCCCCGCGGTCTGAGAAACCGCGGAACGAAACATTTCAAAATATCAAAGTTTGCATTGATATCGTGATTCCCACCTGCATAGTCCAGGTGGCGGCCGAGTTATCCGCTGAAGGCACTCAACCTCTTCTCGGTTTCTAATGCTGGTCTGGACCAGTACGAGTGGATTCGGGAAGACATTTAAATTGTTTGGCGATTTGAGATGATGGTTTTTTGGCTGATATAATCTTTCACAAATACCTGCTAGAGTGAGGAGGTCAACAAAACCGATCGGGCGTAAAGCTCGAATAACTGTCGCTTGACCATCGTCGCGGCCGAAAATGAAACCGCGCGTATTTCAAATCATCCGCCCTGCTCGGATACGTACGGGATTGACGGAGAGTTCCCCCGGGGGTCCTAAGGCGGCCGTGCGGCCTCGGTGTTCAAGCTACCGGTCCATTGCGGACTTGCAAGTGCACCGGGGGCCGGACCTCAATTTGATCTTAACCATAAGGCCAAGAAGAAGAAATGAGGGTGCCATAATGTATGAGTTTTTATATAAATATTCATGGATTTAGGGTGGGAATCATTGGCTGAAAGACGTCTCAATGCAAGATTGAAATGATTGAATAAATTTGATCCGCATGGCTCAGCACCGAGGTCTCGCAAATTATTCGTACTAATATATAAATTGGTCGCTTGGATCATGCATATAAAATTCAGGAAATAGATGCCTGAGCTAGAAGACTTAAGGACTCAATTTCCCCCCGGACGATACGGGATAGCAACTGCAGGGTTATAGATAGCAAAAATTCCACTAGCCACCCTCAGCGTCCAAAAATTATTAGTTGTATGTATTATGCATGCTCTTCCACTAACCTTATGCGTTTTGTTATAATCCATTCTTTCCGAATGACCACATTTGTGTTTACTTTATCTGTTTTTAAGTTTCCATTTCATTTCCCCGTCCCTCTCCGCGGGGGGAAATTCCTGCTACCAGCAACGTTGGGTCGAATTCGTTGCCTTTTACAGACTCTTTCGGGGTGGAGTGCTACGTGGTACATTTTCATATGGTAGTGATGTATAAATTTCTTGCTTGTTTGTCCTGGCTTCCGTGTTGTAGGATGCCTTCCGTGCTGCATCATGTGGTGCAGTTTTTTAGTTGTTTTGCGGTATATGCGTTTGCATGAGTATTGGATGAAGGGATTTTTGCATGAGTGTGTGCGCTGCTGTGGGTGTATTTTTGCGTGTTGTTTCTTTTGCATGTGGTGTATTTCCTTTTTACAGTTGGTGACCTAACACCCCACCCCACACGCCCTTGCGGCTGCTAACGGGGTATTATGTAGATATAGATGAACTTTATGTTTTTTACCGGACTGCGCATCCTTAGCGCCGAAGTGCCTTCGCACACACTGCCCGGTGGAGTAGGGGGCCTCGACGACTCGAATTTCCTACTCCGCAGAATCGAGAGGTGGAAGGGGGCGGAGGAACTAGCACGCGAGGATGCTCTTCTAATGGCCCCCGCTGCCCCGTTTTTATGTGAAGGACGTGGCGGCATGGGAGGGCATTAAATCATGGCACCTCGGGGCCTGGTGGACAATATTCTACGGCCTGAAACACCGTGGAATGTTAATTGAAAATTTTTCGTTTTGAACTAACAAAATTTTTAAAAGATGTAAATGCTGAAGACAGAGGGGTGCGACGGAGGGTTTTCCCGTTTTCTAAGGGACTGCGGAACGAAAAATTTCAACAAAATAAATTTTAAATTCAGCGCGTCGCGCCCACCAGAATGAATCCTCGCGTGCTAGGTCCTCCGCCCCCCTCCTCCCGCAATCAGTAGAGGAGGAACGTCTTGGCATTCGAGCCCGACTCCTCCCCTCCCCTTTTACCCACGGGTGGCACGTGCCAAGGCGCTTCGTCGCGTAGGAGCTTCGTGCGCGAAATCATACAGTTTGGTCCCCCGACTCTTCTTCTTAGCCTAATGGCTAAGATCAAAGTGTAGTCCGGCCCATGGTGCGCTTCCAGGTCCCCCTCCGGACCTGGCCGCTCTGCTTCCCCGCGGTCTGAGAAACCGCGGAACGAAACATTTCAAAATATCAAAGTTTGCATTGATATCGTGATTCCCACCTGCATAGTCCAGGTGGCGGCCGAGTTATCCGCTGAAGGCACTCAACCTCTTCTCGGTTTCTAATGCTGGTCTGGACCAGTACGAGTGGATTCGGGAAGACATTTAAATTGTTTGGCGATTTGAGATGATGGTTTTTTGGCTGATATAATCTTTCACAAATACCTGCTAGAGTGAGGAGGTCAACAAAACCGATCGGGCGTAAAGCTCGAATAACTGTCGCTTGACCATCGTCGCGGCCGAAAATGAAACCGCGCGTATTTCAAATCATCCGCCCTGCTCGGATACGTACGGGATTGACGGAGAGTTCCCCCGGGGGTCCTAAGGCGGCCGTGCGGCCTCGGTGTTCAAGCTACCGGTCCATTGCGGACTTGCAAGTGCACCGGGGGCCGGACCTCAATTTGATCTTAACCATAAGGCCAAGAAGAAGAAATGAGGGTGCCATAATGTATGAGTTTTTATATAAATATTCATGGATTTAGGGTGGGAATCATTGGCTGAAAGACGTCTCAATGCAAGATTGAAATGATTGAATAAATTTGATCCGCATGGCTCAGCACCGAGGTCTCGCAAATTATTCGTACTAATATATAAATTGGTCGCTTGGATCATGCATATAAAATTCAGGAAATAGATGCCAGAGCTAGAAGACTTAAGGACTCCATTTCCCCCCGGACGATACGGGATAGCAACTGCAGGGTTATAGATAGCAAAAATTCCACTAGCCACCCTCAGCGTCTAAAAAATCATTAGTTGTATGTATTATGCATGCTCTTCCACTAACCTTATGCGTTTTGTTATAATCCATTCTTTCCGAATGACCACATTTGTGTTTATTTCATCTGTTTTTAAGTTTCCATTTCATTTCCTCGTCCCTCTCCGCGGGGGGAAATTCCTGCTACCAGCAACTTTGGGTCGAATTCGTTGCCTTTTACAGACTCTTTCGGGGTGGAGTGCTACGTGGTACATTTTCATGTGGTAGTGATGTTTAATTTTCTTGCTTGTTTGTCCTGGCTTCCGTGTTGTAGGATGCCTTCCGTGCTGCATCATGTGGTGCAGTTTTTTAGTTGTTTTGCGGTATATGCGTTTGCATTAGTATTGGATGAAGGGATTTTTGCATGAGTGTGTGCGCTGCTGTGGGTGTATTTTTGCGTGTTGTTTCTTTTGCATGTGGTGTATTTCCTTTTTACAGTTGGTGACCTAACACCCCACGCCACACGCCCTTGCGGCTGCTAACGGGGTATTATGTAGATATAGATGAACTTTATGTTTTTTACCGGACTGCGCATCCTAAGCGCCGAAGTGCCTTCGCACACACTGCCCGGTGGAGTAGGGGGCCTCGACGACTCGAATTTCCTACTCCGCAGAATCGAGAGGTGGAAGGGGGCGGAGGAAATAGCACGCGAGGATGCTCTTCTAATGGCCCCCGCCGCCCCGTTTTTATGTGAAGGACGTGGCGGCATGGGAGGGCATTAAATCATGGCACCACGGGGCCTGGTGGACAATATTCTACGGCCTGAAACACCGTGGAATGTTAATTGAAAATTTTTCGTTTTGAACTAACAAAATTTTTAAAAGATGTAAATGCTGAAGACAGAGGGGTGCGACGGAGGGTTTTCCCGTTTTCTAAGGGACTGCGGAACGAAAAATTTCAACAAAATAAATTTTAAATTCAGCGCGTCGCGCCCACCAGAATGAATCCTCGCGTGCTAGGTCCTCCGCCCCCCTCCTCCCGCAATCAGTAGAGGAGGAACGTCTTGGCATTCGAGCCCGACTCCTCCCCTCCCCTTTTACCCACGGGTGGCACGTGCCAAGGCGCTTCGTCGCGTAGGAGCGCCGTGCGCGAAATCATACAGTTTGGTCCCCCGACTCTTCTTCTTAGCCTAATGGCTAAGATCAAAGTGTAGTCCGGCCCATGGTGCGCTTCCAGGTCCCCCTCCGGACCTGGCCGCTCTGCTTCCCCGCGGTCTGAGAAACCGCGGAACGAAACATTTCAAAATATCAAAGTTTGCATTGATATCGTGATTCCCACCTGCATAGTCCAGGTGGCGGCCGAGTTATCCGCTGAAGGCACTCAACCTCTTCTCGGTTTCTAATGCTGGTCTGGACCAGTACGAGTGGATTCGGGAAGACATTTAAATTGTTTGGCGATTTGAGATGATGGTTTTTTGGCTGATATAATCTTTCACAAATACCTGCTAGAGTGAGGAGGTCAACAAAACCGATCGGGCGTAAAGCTCGAATAACTGTCGCTTGACCATCGTCGCGGCCGAAAATGAAACCGCGCGTATTTCAAATCATCCGCCCTGCTCGGATACGTACGGGATTGACGGAGAGTTCCCCCGGGGGTCCTAAGGCGGCCGTGCGGCCTCGGTGTTCAAGCTACCGGTCCATTGCGGACTTGCAAGTGCACCGGGGGCCGGACCTCAATTTGATCTTAACCATAAGGCCAAGAAGAAGAAATGAGGGTGCCATAATGTATGAGTTTTTATATAAATATTCATGGATTTAGGGTGGGAATCATTGGCTGAAAGACGTCTCAATGCAAGATTGAAATGATTGAATAAATTTGATCCGCATGGCTCAGCACCGAGGTCTCGCAAATTATTCGTACTAATATATAAATTGGTCGCTTGGATCATGCATATAAAATTCAGGAAATAGATGCCTGAGCTAGAAGACTTAAGGACTCAATTTCCCCCCGGACGATACGGGATAGCAACTGCAGGGTTATAGATAGCAAAAATTCCACTAGCCACCCTCAGCGTCCAAAAATTATTAGTTGTATGTATTATGCATGCTCTTCCACTAACCTTATGCGTTTTGTTATAATCCATTCTTTCCGAATGACCACATTTGTGTTTACTTTATCTGTTTTTAAGTTTCCATTTCATTTCCCCGTCCCTCTCCGCGGGGGGAAATTCCTGCTACCAGCAACGTTGGGTCGAATTCGTTGCCTTTTACAGACTCTTTCGGGGTGGAGTGCTACGTGGTACATTTTCATATGGTAGTGATGTATAAATTTCTTGCTTGTTTGTCCTGGCTTCCGTGTTGTAGGATGCCTTCCGTGCTGCATCATGTGGTGCAGTTTTTTAGTTGTTTTGCGGTATATGCGTTTGCATGAGTATTGGATGAAGGGATTTTTGCATGAGTGTGTGCGCTGCTGTGGGTGTATTTTTGCGTGTTGTTTCTTTTGCATGTGGTGTATTTCCTTTTTACAGTTGGTGACCTAACACCCCACCCCACACGCCCTTGCGGCTGCTAACGGGGTATTATGTAGATATAGATGAACTTTATGTTTTTTACCGGACTGCGCATCCTTAGCGCCGAAGTGCCTTCGCACACACTGCCCGGTGGAGTAGGGGGCCTCGACGACTCGAATTTCCTACTCCGCAGAATCGAGAGGTGGAAGGGGGCGGAGGAACTAGCACGCGAGGATGCTCTTCTAATGGCCCCCGCTGCCCCGTTTTTATGTGAAGGACGTGGCGGCATGGGAGGGCATTAAATCATGGCACCTCGGGGCCTGGTGGACAATATTCTACGGCCTGAAACACCGTGGAATGTTAATTGAAAATTTTTCGTTTTGAACTAACAAAATTTTTAAAAGATGTAAATGCTGAAGACAGAGGGGTGCGACGGAGGGTTTTCCCGTTTTCTAAGGGACTGCGGAACGAAAAATTTCAACAAAATAAATTTTAAATTCAGCGCGTCGCGCCCACCAGAATGAATCCTCGCGTGCTAGGTCCTCCGCCCCCCTCCTCCCGCAATCAGTAGAGGAGGAACGTCTTGGCATTCGAGCCCGACTCCTCCCCTCCCCTTTTACCCACGGGTGGCACGTGCCAAGGCGCTTCGTCGCGTAGGAGCTTCGTGCGCGAAATCATACAGTTTGGTCCCCCGACTCTTCTTCTTAGCCTAATGGCTAAGATCAAAGTGTAGTCCGGCCCATGGTGCGCTTCCAGGTCCCCCTCCGGACCTGGCCGCTCTGCTTCCCCGCGGTCTGAGAAACCGCGGAACGAAACATTTCAAAATATCAAAGTTTGCATTGATATCGTGATTCCCACCTGCATAGTCCAGGTGGCGGCCGAGTTATCCGCTGAAGGCACTCAACCTCTTCTCGGTTTCTAATGCTGGTCTGGACCAGTACGAGTGGATTCGGGAAGACATTTAAATTGTTTGGCGATTTGAGATGATGGTTTTTTGGCTGATATAATCTTTCACAAATACCTGCTAGAGTGAGGAGGTCAACAAAACCGATCGGGCGTAAAGCTCGAATAACTGTCGCTTGACCATCGTCGCGGCCGAAAATGAAACCGCGCGTATTTCAAATCATCCGCCCTGCTCGGATACGTACGGGATTGACGGAGAGTTCCCCCGGGGGTCCTAAGGCGGCCGTGCGGCCTCGGTGTTCAAGCTACCGGTCCATTGCGGACTTGCAAGTGCACCGGGGGCCGGACCTCAATTTGATCTTAACCATAAGGCCAAGAAGAAGAAATGAGGGTGCCATAATGTATGAGTTTTTATATAAATATTCATGGATTTAGGGTGGGAATCATTGGCTGAAAGACGTCTCAATGCAAGATTGAAATGATTGAATAAATTTGATCCGCATGGCTCAGCACCGAGGTCTCGCAAATTATTCGTACTAATATATAAATTGGTCGCTTGGATCATGCATATAAAATTCAGGAAATAGATGCCAGAGCTAGAAGACTTAAGGACTCCATTTCCCCCCGGACGATACGGGATAGCAACTGCAGGGTTATAGATAGCAAAAATTCCACTAGCCACCCTCAGCGTCTAAAAAATCATTAGTTGTATGTATTATGCATGCTCTTCCACTAACCTTATGCGTTTTGTTATAATCCATTCTTTCCGAATGACCACATTTGTGTTTATTTCATCTGTTTTTAAGTTTCCATTTCATTTCCTCGTCCCTCTCCGCGGGGGGAAATTCCTGCTACCAGCAACTTTGGGTCGAATTCGTTGCCTTTTACAGACTCTTTCGGGGTGGAGTGCTACGTGGTACATTTTCATGTGGTAGTGATGTTTAATTTTCTTGCTTGTTTGTCCTGGCTTCCGTGTTGTAGGATGCCTTCCGTGCTGCATCATGTGGTGCAGTTTTTTAGTTGTTTTGCGGTATATGCGTTTGCATTAGTATTGGATGAAGGGATTTTTGCATGAGTGTGTGCGCTGCTGTGGGTGTATTTTTGCGTGTTGTTTCTTTTGCATGTGGTGTATTTCCTTTTTACAGTTGGTGACCTAACACCCCACGCCACACGCCCTTGCGGCTGCTAACGGGGTATTATGTAGATATAGATGAACTTTATGTTTTTTACCGGACTGCGCATCCTAAGCGCCGAAGTGCCTTCGCACACACTGCCCGGTGGAGTAGGGGGCCTCGACGACTCGAATTTCCTACTCCGCAGAATCGAGAGGTGGAAGGGGGCGGAGGAAATAGCACGCGAGGATGCTCTTCTAATGGCCCCCGCCGCCCCGTTTTTATGTGAAGGACGTGGCGGCATGGGAGGGCATTAAATCATGGCACCACGGGGCCTGGTGGACAATATTCTACGGCCTGAAACACCGTGGAATGTTAATTGAAAATTTTTCGTTTTGAACTAACAAAATTTTTAAAAGATGTAAATGCTGAAGACAGAGGGGTGCGACGGAGGGTTTTCCCGTTTTCTAAGGGACTGCGGAACGAAAAATTTCAACAAAATAAATTTTAAATTCAGCGCGTCGCGCCCACCAGAATGAATCCTCGCGTGCTAGGTCCTCCGCCCCCCTCCTCCCGCAATCAGTAGAGGAGGAACGTCTTGGCATTCGAGCCCGACTCCTCCCCTCCCCTTTTACCCACGGGTGGCACGTGCCAAGGCGCTTCGTCGCGTAGGAGCGCCGTGCGCGAAATCATACAGTTTGGTCCCCCGACTCTTCTTCTTAGCCTAATGGCTAAGATCAAAGTGTAGTCCGGCCCATGGTGCGCTTCCAGGTCCCCCTCCGGACCTGGCCGCTCTGCTTCCCCGCGGTCTGAGAAACCGCGGAACGAAACATTTCAAAATATCAAAGTTTGCATTGATATCGTGATTCCCACCTGCATAGTCCAGGTGGCGGCCGAGTTATCCGCTGAAGGCACTCAACCTCTTCTCGGTTTCTAATGCTGGTCTGGACCAGTACGAGTGGATTCGGGAAGACATTTAAATTGTTTGGCGATTTGAGATGATGGTTTTTTGGCTGATATAATCTTTCACAAATACCTGCTAGAGTGAGGAGGTCAACACAACCGATCGGGCGTAAAGCTCGAATAACTGTCGCTTGACCATCGTCGCGGCCGAAAATGAAACCGCGCGTATTTCAAATCATCCGCCCTGCTCGGATACGTACGGGATTGACGGAGAGTTCCCCCGGGGGTCCTAAGGCGGCCGTGCGGCCTCGGTGTTCAAGCTACCGGTCCATTGCGGACTTGCAAGTGCACCGGGGGCCGGACCTCAATTTGATCTTAACCATAAGGCCAAGAAGAAGAAATGAGGGTGCCATAATGTATGAGTTTTTATATAAATATTCATGGATTTAGGGTGGGAATCATTGGCTGAAAGACGTCTCAATGCAAGATTGAAATGATTGAATAAATTTGATCCGCATGGCTCAGCACCGAGGTCTCGCAAATTATTCGTACTAATATATAAATTGGTCGCTTGGATCATGCATATAAAATTCAGGAAATAGATGCTTGAGCTAGAAGACTTAAGGACTCAATTTCCCCCCGGACGATACGGGATAGCAACTGCAGGGTTATAGATAGCAAAAATTCCACTAGCCACCCTCAGCGTCCAAAAATTATTAGTAGTATGTATTATGCATGCTCTTCCACTAACCTTATGCGTTTTGTTATAATCCATTCTTTCCGAATGACCACATTTGTGTTTATTTTATCTGTTTTTAAGTTTCCATTTCATTTCCCCGTCCCTCTCCGCGGGGGGAAATTCCTGCTACCAGCAACGTTGGGTCGAATTCGTTGCCTTTTACAGACTCTTTCGGGGTGGAGTGCTACGTGGTACATTTTCATATGGTAGTGATGTATAAATTTCTTGCTTGTTTGTCCTGGCTTCCGTGTTGTAGGATGCCTTCCGTGCTGCATCATGTGGTGCAGTTTTTTAGTTGTTTTGCGGTATATGCGTTTGCATGAGTATTGGATGAAGGGATTTTTGCATGAGTGTGTGCGCTGCTGTGGGTGTATTTTTGCGTGTTGTTTCTTTTGCATGTGGTGTATTTCCTTTTTACAGTTGGTGACCTAACACCCCACCCCACACGCCCTTGCGGCTGCTAACGGGGTATTATGTAGATATAGATGAACTTTATGTTTTTTACCGGACTGCGCATCCTTAGCGCCGAAGTGCCTTCGCACACACTGCCCGGTGGAGTAGGGGGCCTCGACGACTCGAATTTCCTACTCCGCAGAATCGAGAGGTGGAAGGGGGCGGAGGAACTAGCACGCGAGGATGCTCTTCTAATGGCCCCCGCCGCCCCGTTTTTATGTGAAGGACGTGGCGGCATGGGAGGGCATTAAATCATGGCACCTCGGGGCCTGGTGGACAATATTCTACGGCCTGAAACACCGTGGAATGTTAATTGAAAATTTTTCGTTTTGAACTAACAAAATTTTTAAAAGATGTAAATGCTGAAGACAGAGGGGTGCGACGGAGGGTTTTCCCGTTTTCTAAGGGACTGCGGAACGAAAAATTTCAACAAAATAAATTTTAAATTCAGCGCGTCGCGCCCACCAGAATGAATCCTCGCGTGCTAGGTCCTCCGCCCCCCTCCTCCCGCAATCAGTAGAGGAGGAACGTCTTGGCATTCGAGCCCGACTCCTCCCCTCCCCTTTTACCCACGGGTGGCACGTGCCAAGGCGCTTCGTCGCGTAGGAGCTTCGTGCGCGAAATCATACAGTTTGGTCCCCCGACTCTTCTTCTTAGCCTAATGGCTAAGATCAAAGTGTAGTCCGGCCCATGGTGCGCTTCCAGGTCCCCCTCCGGACCTGGCCGCTCTGCTTCCCCGCGGTCTGAGAAACCGCGGAACGAAACATTTCAAAATATCAAAGTTTGCATTGATATCGTGATTCCCACCTGCATAGTCCAGGTGGCGGCCGAGTTATCCGCTGAAGGCACTCAACCTCTTCTCGGTTTCTAATGCTGGTCTGGACCAGTACGAGTGGATTCGGGAAGACATTTAAATTGTTTGGCGATTTGAGATGATGGTTTTTTGGCTGATATAATCTTTCACAAATACCTGCTAGAGTGAGGAGGTCAACAAAACCGATCGGGCGTAAAGCTCGAATAACTGTCGCTTGACCATGAGTCGCGGCCGAAAATGAAACCGCGCGTATTTCAAATCATCCGCCCTGCTCGGATACGTACGGGATTGACGGAGAGTTCCCCCGGGGGTCCTAAGGCGGCCGTGCGGCCTCGGTGTTCAAGCTACCGGTCCATTGCGGACTTGCAAGTGCACCGGGGGCCGGACCTCAATTTGATCTTAACCATAAGGCCAAGAAGAAGAAATGAGGGTGCCATAATGTATGAGTTTTTATATAAATATTCATGGATTTAGGGTGGGAATCATTGGCTGAAAGACGTCTCAATGCAAGATTGAAATGATTGAATAAATTTGATCCGCATGGCTCAGCACCGAGGTCTCGCAAATTATTCGTACTAATATATAAATTGGTCGCTTGGATCATGCATATAAAATTCAGGAAATAGATGCCAGAGCTAGAAGACTTAAGGACTCCATTTCCCCCCGGACGATACGGCATAGCAACTGCGAGGTTATAGATAGCAAAAATTCCACTAGCCACCCTCAGCGTCTAAAAAATCATTAGTTGTATGTATTATGCATGCTCTTCCACTAACCTTATGCGTTTTGTTATAATCCATTCTTTCCGAATGACCACATTTGTGTTTAATTCATCTGTTTTTAAATTTCCATTTCATTTCCTCGTCCCTCTCCGCGGGGGGAAATTCCTGCTACCAGCAACGTTGGGTCGAATTCGTTGCCTTTTACAGACTCTTTCGGGGTGGAGTGCTACGTGGTACATTTTCATGTGGTAGTGATGTTTAAATTTCTTGCTTGTTTGTCCTGGTTTCCGTGTTGTAGGATGCCTTCCGTGCTGCATCATGTGGTGCAGTTTTTTAGTTGTTTTGCGGTATATGCGTTTGCATGAGTATTGGATGAAGGGATTCTTGCATGAGTGTGTGCGCTGCTGTGGGTGTATTTTTGCGTGTTGTTTCTTTTGAATGTGGTGTATAACCTTTTTACAGTTGGTGACCTAACACCCCACGCCCTTGCGGCTGCTAACGGGGTATTATGTAGATATAGATGAACTTTATGTTTTTTACCGGACTGCGCATCCTAAGCGCCGAAGTGCCTTCGCACATACTGCCCGGTGGAGTAGGGGGCCTCGACGACTCGAATTTCCTACTCGGCAGAATCGAGAGATGGAAGGGGGCGGAGGAACTAGCACGCGAGGATGCTCTTCTAATGGCCCCCGCCGCCCCGTTTTTATGTGAAGGACGTGGCGGCATGGGAGGGCATTAAATCATGGCACCACGGGGCCTGGTGGACAATATTCTACGGCCTGAAACACCGTGGAATGTTAATTGATAATTTTTCGTTTTGAACTAACAAAATGTTTAAAAGATGTAAATGCTGAAGACAGAGGGGTGCGACGGAGGGTTTTCCCGTTTTCTAAGGGACTGCGGAACGAAAAATTTCAACAAAATAAATTTTAAATTCAGCGCGTCGCGCCCACCAGAATGAATCTTCGCGTGCTAGGTCCTCCGCCCCCCTCCTCCCGCAATCAGTAGAGGAGGAACGTCTTGGCATTCGAGCCCGACTCCTCCCCTCCCCTTTTACCCACGGGTGGCACGTGCCAAGGCGCTTCGTCGCGTAGGAGCGCCGTGCGCGAAATCATACAGTTTGGTCCCCCGACTCTTCTTCTTAGCCTAATGGCTAAGATCAAAGTGTAGTCCGGCCCATGGTCCGCTTCCCGGTCCCCTCCGGACCTGGCCGCTCTGCTTCCCCGCGGTCTGAGAAACCGCGGAACGAAACATTTCAAAATATCAAAGTTTGCATTGATATCGTGATTCCCACCTGCATAGTCCAGGTGGCGGCCGAGTTATCACCTGAAGGCACTCAACCTCTTCTCGGTTTCTATGGCTGGTCTGGGCCAGTACGAGTGGATTCGGGAAGACATTTAAATTGTTTGGCGATTTGAGATGATGGTTTTTTGGCTGATATAATCTTTCACAAATACCTGCTAGAGTGAGGAGGTCAACAAAACCGATCGGGCGTAAAGCTCGAATAACTGTCGCTTGACCATCGTCGCGGCCGAAAATGAAACCGCGCGTATTTCAAATCATCCGCCCTGCTCGGATACGTACGGGATTGACGGAGAGTTCCCCCGGGGGTCCTAAGGCGGCCGTGCGGCCTCGGTGTTCAAGCTACCGGTCCATTGCGGACTTGCAAGTGCACCGGGGGCCGGACCTCAATTTGATCTTAACCATAAGGCCAAGAAGAAGAAATGAGGGTGCCATAATGTATGAGTTTTTATATAAATATTCATGGATTTAAGGTGGGAATCATTGGCTGAAAGACGTCTCAATGCAAGATTGAAATGATTGAATAAATTTGATCCGCATGGCTCAGCACCGAGGTCTCGCAAATTATTCGTACTAATATATAAATTGGTCGCTTCGATCATGCATATAAAATTCAGGAAATAGATGCCAGAGCTAGAAGACTTAAGGACTCCATTTCCCCCCGGACGATACGGGATAGCAACTGCAGGGTTATAGATAGCAAAAATTCAACTAGCCACCCTCAGCGTCTAAAAAATCATTAGTTGTATGTATTATGCATGCTCTTCCACTAACCTTATGCGTTTTTTTTATAATCCATTCTTTCCGAATGACCACATTTGTGTTTATTTCATCTGTTTTTAAGTTTCCATTTCATTTCCTCGTCCCTCTCCGCGGGGGGAAATTCCTGCCACCAGCAACGTTGGGTCGAATTCGTTGCCTTTTACAGACTCTTTCGGGTTTGGAGTGCTACGTGGTACATTTTCATGTGGTAGTGATGTTTAAATTTCTTGCTTGTTTGTGCTGGCTTCCGTGTTGTAGGATGCCTTCCGTGCTGCATCATGTGGTGCAGTTTTTTAGTTGTTTTGCGGTATATGCGTTTGCATGAGTATTGGATGAAGGGATTTTTGCATGAGTGTGTGCGCTGCTGTGGGTGTATTTTTGCGTGTTGTTTCTTTTGCATGTGGTGTATTTCCTTTTTACAGTTGGTGACCTAACTCCCCACGCCACACGCCCTTGCGGCTGCTAACGGGGTATTATGTAGATATAGATGAACTTTGTTTTTTACCGGACTGCGCATCCTAAGCGCCGAAGTGCCTTCGCACACACTGCCCGCTGGAAAAGGGGGCCTCGACGACTCGAATTTCCTACTCCGCAGAATCGAGAGGTGGAAGGGGGCGGAGGAACTAGCACGCGAGGATGCTCTTCTAATGGCCCCCGCCGCCCCGTTTTTATGTGAAGGACGTGGCGGCATGGGAGGGCATTAAATCATGGCACCACGGGGCCTGGTGGACAATATTCTACGGCCTGAAACACCGTGGAATGTTAATTGAAAATTTTTCGTTTTGAACAAAAAAAAGTTTAAAAGATGTAAATGCTGAAGACAGAGGGGTGCGACGGAGGGTTTTCCCGTTTTCTAAGGGACTGCGGAACGAAAAATTTCAACAAAATAAATTTTAAATTCAGCGCGTCGCGCCCACCAGAATGAATCCTCGCGTGCTAGGTCCTCCGCCCCCTCCTCCCGCAATCAGTAGAGGAGGAACGTCTTGGCATTCGAGCCCGACTCCTCCCCTCCCCTTTTACCCACGGGTGGCACGTGCCAAGGCGCTTCGTCGCGTAGGAGCGCCGTGCGCGAAATCATACAGTTTGGTCCCCCGACTCTTCTTCTTAGCCTAATGGCTAAGATCAAAGTGTAGTCCGGCCCATGGTGCGCTTCCAAGTCCCCCTC
Source organism: Hetaerina americana (assembly GCF_022747635.1). Taxonomy (NCBI): domain Eukaryota; kingdom Metazoa; phylum Arthropoda; class Insecta; order Odonata; family Calopterygidae; genus Hetaerina; species Hetaerina americana. The sequence continues at coordinate 76,897 of NW_027286821.1, forward strand.
CGGACCTGGCCGCTCTGCTTCCCCGCGGTCTGAGAAACCGCGGAACGAAACATTTCAAAATATCAAAGTTTGCATTGATATCGTGATTCCCACCTGCATAGTCCAGGTGGCGGCCGAGTTATCCGCTGAAGGCACTCAACCTCTTCTCGGTTTCTAATGCTGGTCTGGACCAGTACGAGTGGATTCGGGAAGACATTTAAATTGTTTGGCGATTTGAGATGATGGTTTTTTGGCTGATATAATCTTTCACAAATACCTGCTAGAGTGAGGAGGTCAACAAAACCGATCGGGCGTAAAGCTCGAATAACTGTCGCTTGACCATCGTCGCGGCCGAAAATGAAACCGCGCGTATTTCAAATCATCCGTTCTGCTCGGATACGTACGGGATTGACGGAAAGTTCCCCCGGGGGTCCTAAGGCGGCCGTGCGGCCTCGGTGTTCAAGCTACCGGTCCATTGCGGACTTGCAAGTGCACCGGGGGCCGGACCTCAATTTGATCTTAACCATAAGGCCAAGAAGAAGAAATGAGGGTGCCATAATGTATGAGTTTTTATATAAATATTCATGGATTTAGGGTGGGAATCATTGGCTGAAAGACGTCTCAATGCAAGATTGAAATGATTGAATAAATTTGATCCGCATGGCTCAGCACCGAGATCTCGCAAATTATTTGTACTAATATATAAATTGGTCGCTTGGATCATGCATATAAAATTCAGGAAATAGATGCCAGAGCTAGAAGACTTAAGGACTCCATTTCCCCCCGGACGATACGGGATAGCAACTGCAGGGTTATAGATAGCAAAAATTCCACTAGCCACCCTCAGCGTCTAAAAAATCATTAGTTGTATGTATTATGCATGCTCTTCCACTAACCTTATGCGTTTTGTTATAATCCATTCTTTCCGAATGACCACATTTGTGTTTATTTCATCTGTTTTTAAGTTTCCATTTCATTTCCTCGTCCCTCTCCGCGGGGGGAAATTCCTGCTACCAGCAACGTTGGGTCGAATTCGTTGCCTTTTACAGACTCTTTCGGGTTGGAGTGCTACGTGGTACATTTTCATGTGGTAGTGATGTTTAAATTTCCTGCTTGTTTGTCCTGGCTTCCGTGTTGTAGGATGCCTTCCGTGCTGCATCATGTGGTGCAGTTTTTTAGTTGTTTTGCGGTATATGCGTTTGCATGAGTATTGGATGAAGGGATTCTTGCATGAGTGTGTGCGCTGCTGTGGGTGTATTTTTGCGTGTTGTTTCTTTTGCATGTGGTGTATTTCCTTTTTACAGTTGGTGACCTAACACCCCACGCCACACGCCCTTGCGGCTGCTAACGGGGTATTATGTAGATATAGATGAACTTTATGTTTTTTACCGGACTGCGCATATTAAGCGCCGAAGTGCCTTCGCACACACTGCCCGGTGGAGTAGGGGGCCTCGACGACTCGAATTTCCTACTCCGCAGAATCGAGAGGTGGAAGGGGGCGGAGGAACTAGCACGCGAGGATGCTCTTCTAAAGGCCCCCGCCGCGTTGTTTTTATGTGAAGGACGTGGCGGCATGGGAGGGCATTAAATCATGGCACCACGGGGCCTGGTGGACAATATTCTACGGCCTGAAACACCGTGGAATGTTAATTGAAAATTTTTCGTTTTGAACTAACAAAATGTTTAAAAGATTTAAATGCTGAAGACAGAGGGGTGCGACGGAGGGTTTTCCCGTTTTCTAAGGGACTGCGGAACGAAAAATTTCAACAAAATAAATTTTAAATTCAGCGCGTCGCGCCCACCAGAATGAATCCTCGCGTGCTAGGTCCTCCGCCCCCCTCCTCCCGCAATCAGTAGAGGAGGAACGTCTTGGCATTCGAGCCCGACTCCTCCCCTCCCCTTTTACCCACGGGTGGCACGTGCCAAGGCGCTTCGTCGCGTAGGAGCGCCGTGCGCGAAATCATACAGTTTGGTCCCCCGACTCTTCTTCTTAGCCTAATGGCTAAGATCAAAGTGTAGTCCGGCCCATGGTGCGCTTCCAAGTCCCCCTCCGGACCTGGCCGCTCTGCTTCCCCGCGGTCTGAGAAACCGCGGAACGAAACATTTCAAAATATCAAAGTTTGCATTGATATCGTGATTCCCACCTGCATAGTCCAGGTGGCGGCCGAGTTATCCGCTGAAGGCACTCAACCTCTTCTCGGTTTCTAATGCTGGTCTGGACCAGTACGAGTGGATTCGGGAAGACATTTAAATTGTTTGGCGATTTGAGATGATGGTTTTTTGGCTGATATAATCTTTCACAAATACCTGCTAGAGTGAGGAGGTCAACAAAACCGATCGGGCGTAAAGCTCGAATAACTGTCGCTTGACCATCGTCGCGACCGAAAATGAAACCGCGCGTATTTCAAATCATCCGCCCTGCTCGGATACGTACAGGATTGACGGAGAGTTCCCCCGGGGGTCCTAAGGCGGCCGTGCGGCCTCGGTGTTCAAGCTACCGGTCCATTGCGGACTTGCAAGTGCACCGGGGGCCGGACCTCAATTTGATCTTAACCATAAGGCCAAGAAGAAGAAATGAAGGTGCCATAATGTATGAGTTTTTATATAAATATTCATGGATTTAGGGTGGGAATCATTGGCTGAAAGACGTCTCAATGCAAGATTGAAATGATTGAATAAATTTGATCCGCATGGCTCAGCACCGAGGTCTCGCAAATTATTCGTACTAATATATAAATTGGTCGCTTGGATCATGCATATAAAATTCAGGAAATAGATGCCAGAGCTAGAAGACTTAAGGACTCCATTTCCCCCCGGACGATACGGGATAGCAACTGCAGGGTTATAGATAGCAAAAATTCCACTAGCCACCCTCAGCGTCTAAAAAATCATTAGTTGTATGTATTATGCATGCTCTTCCACTAACCTTATGCGTTTTGTTATAATCCATTCTTTCCGAATGACCACATTTGTGTTTATTTCATCTGTTTTTAAGTTTCCATTTCATTTCCTCGTCCCTCTCCGCGGGGGGAAATTCCTGCTACCAGCAACGTTGGGTCGAATTCGTTGCCTTTTACAGACTCTTTCGGGTTGGAGTGCTACGTGGTACATTTTCATGTGGTAGTGATGTTTAAATTTCCTGCTTGTTTGTCCTGGCTTCCGTGTTGTAGGATGCCTTCCGTGCTGCATCATGTGGTGCAGTTTTTTAGTTGTTTTGCGGTATATGCGTTTGCATGAGTATTGGATGAAGGGATTCTTGCATGAGTGTGTGCGCTGCTGTGGGTGTATTTTTGCGTGTTGTTTCTTTTGCATGTGGTGTATTTCCTTTTTACAGTTGGTGACCTAACACCCCACGCCACACGCCCTTGCGGCTGCTAACGGGGTATTATGTAGATATAGATGAACTTTATGTTTTTTACCGGACTGCGCATCCTAAGCGCCGAAGTGCCTTCGCACACACTGCCCGGTGGAGTAGGGGGCCTCGACGACTCGAATTTCCTACTCCGCAGAATCGAGAGGTGGAAGGGGGCGGAGGAACTAGCACGCGAGGATGCTCTTCTAAAGGCCCCCGCCGCCCCGTTTTTATGTGAAGGACGTGGCGGCATGGGAGGGCATTAAATCATGGCACCACGGGGCCTGGTGGACAATATTCTACGGCCTGAAACACCGTGGAATGTTAATTGAAAATTTTTCGTTTTGAACTAACAAAATGTTTAAAAGATTTAAATGCTGAAGACAGAGGGGTGCGACGGAGGGTTTTCCCGTTTTCTAAGGGACTGCGGAACGAAAAATTTCAACAAAATAAATTTTAAATTCAGCGCGTCGCGCCCACCAGAATGAATCCTCGCGTGCTAGGTCCTCCGCCCCCCTCCTCCCGCAATCAGTAGAGGAGGAACGTCTTGGCATTCGAGCCCGACTCCTCCCCTCCCCTTTTACCCACGGGTGGCACGTGCCAAGGCGCTTCGTCGCGTAGGAGCGCCGTGCGCGAAATCATACAGTTTGGTCCCCCGACTCTTCTTCTTAGCCTAATGGCTAAGATCAAAGTGTAGTCCGGCCCATGGTGCGCTTCCAAGTCCCCCTCCGGACCTGGCCGCTCTGCTTCCCCGCGGTCTGAGAAACCGCGGAACGAAACATTTCAAAATATCAAAGTTTGCATTGATATCGTGATTCCCACCTGCATAGTCCAGGTGGCGGCCGAGTTATCCGCTGAAGGCACTCAACCTCTTCTCGGTTTCTAATGCTGGTCTGGACCAGTACGAGTGGATTCGGGAAGACATTTAAATTGTTTGGCGATTTGAGATGATGGTTTTTTGGCTGATATAATCTTTCACAAATACCTGCTAGAGTGAGGAGGTCAACAAAACCGATCGGGCGTAAAGCTCGAATAACTGTCGCTTGACCATCGTCGCGGCCGAAAATGAAACCGCGCGTATTTCAAATCATCCGCCCTGCTCGGATACGTACGGGATTGACGGAGAGTTCCCCCGGGGGTCCTAAGGCGGCCGTGCGGCCTCGGTGTTCAAGCTACCGGTCCATTGCGGACTTGCAAGTGCACCGGGGGCCGGACCTCAATTTGATCTTAACCATAAGGCCAAGAAGAAGAAATGAAGGTGCCATAATGTATGAGTTTTTATATAAATATTCATGGATTTAGGGTGGGAATCATTGGCTGAAAGACGTCTCAATGCAAGATTGAAATGATTGAATAAATTTGATCCGCATGGCTCAGCACCGAGGTCTCGCAAATTATTCGTACTAATATATAAATTGGTCGCTTGGATCATGCATATAAAATTCAGGAAATAGATGCCAGAGCTAGAAGACTTAAGGACTCCATTTCCCCCCGGACGATACGGGATAGCAACTGCAGGGTTATAGATAGCAAAAATTCCACTAGCCACCCTCAGCGTCTAAAAAATCATTAGTTGTATGTATTATGCATGCTCTTCCACTAACCTTATGCGTTTTGTTATAATCCATTCTTTCCGAATGACCACATTTGTGTTTATTTCATCTGTTTTTAAGTTTCCATTTCATTTCCTCGTCCCTCTCCGCGGGGGGAAATTCCTGCTACCAGCAACATTGGGTCGAATTCGTTGCCTTTTACAGACTCTTTCGGGGTGGAGTGCTACGTGGTACATTTTCATGTGGTAGTGATGTTTAGATTTCTTGCTTGTTTGTGCTGGCTTCCGTGTTGTAGGATGCCTTCCGTGCTGCATCATGTGGTGCAGTTTTTTAGTTGTTTTGCGGTATATGCGTTTGCATGAGTATTGGATGAAGGGATTCTTGCATGAGTGTGTGCGCTGCTGTGGGTGTATTTTTGCGTGTTGTTTCTTTTGCATGTGGTGTATTTCCTTTTTACAGTTGGTGACCTAACACCCCACGCCACACGCCCTTGCGGCTGCTAACGGGGTATTATGTAGATATAGATGAACTTTATGTTTTTTACCGGACTGCGCATCCTAAGCGCCGAAGTGCCTTCGCACACACTGCCCGGTGGAGTAGGGGGCCTCGACGACCCGAATTTCCTACTCCGCAGAATCGAGAGGTGGAAGGGGGCGGAGGAACTAGCACGCGAGGATGCTCTTCTAATGCCCCCCGCCGCCCCGTTTTTATGTGAAGGACGTGGCGGCATGGGAGGGCATTAAATCATGGCACCACGGGGCCTGGTGGACAATATTCTACGGCCTGAAACACCGTGGAATGTTAATTGAAAATTTTTCGTTTTGAACTAACAAAATGTTTAAAAGATGTAAATGCTGAAGACAGAGGGGTGCGACGGAGGGTTTTCCCGTTTTCTAAGGGACTGCGGAACGAAAAATTTCAACAAAATAAATTTTAAATTCAGCGCGTCTCGCCCACCAGAATGAATCCTCGCGTGCTAGGTCCTCCGCCCCCCTCCTCCCGCAATCAGTAGAGGAGGAACGTCTTGGCATTCGAGCCCGACTCCTCCCCTCCCCTTTTACCCACGGGTGGCACGTGCCAAGGCGCTTCGTCGCGTAGGAGCGCCGTGCGCGAAATCATACAGTTTGGTCCCCCGACTCTTCTTCTTAGCCTAATGGCTAAGATCAAAATGTAGTCCGGCCCATGGTGTGCTTCCAGGTCCCCCTCCGGACCTGGCCGCTCTGCTTCCTCGAGGTCTGAGAAACCGCGGAACGAAACATTTCAAAATATCAAAGTTTGCATTGATATCGTGATTCCCACCTGCATAGTCCAGGTGGCGGCCGAGTTATCCGCTGAAGGCACTCAACCTCTTCTCGGTTTCTAATGCTGGTCTGGACCAGTACGAGTGGATTCGGGAAGACATTTAAATTGTTTGGCGATTTGAGATGATGGTTTTTTGGCTGATATAATCTTTCACAAATACCTGCTAGAGTGAGGAGGTCAACAAAACCGATCGGGCGTAAAGCTCGAATAACTGTCGCTTGACCATCGTCGCGGCCGAAAATGAAACCGCGCGTATTTCAAATCATCCGCCGGGCTCGGATACGTACGGGATTGACGGAGAGTTCCCCCGGGGGTCCTAAGGCGGCCGTGCGGCCTCGGTATTCAAGCTACCGGTCCATTGCGGACTTGCAAGTGCACCGGGGGCTGGACCTCAATTTGATCTTAACCATAAGGCCAAGAAGAAGAAATGAGGGTGCCATAATGTATGAGTTTTTATATAAATATTCATGGATTTAGGGTGGGAATCATTGGCTGAAAGACGTCTCAATGCAAAATTGAAATGATTGAATAAATTTGATCCGCATGGCTCAGCACCAAGGTCTCGCAAATTATTCGTACTAATATATAAATTGGTCACTTGGATCATGCATATAAAATTCAGGAAATAGATGCCAGAGCTAGAAGACTTAAGGACTCCATTTCCCCCCGGACGATACGGGATAGCAACTGCAGGGTTATAGATAGCAAAAATTCCACTAGCCACCCTCAGCGTCTAAAAAATCATTAGTTGTATGTATTATGCATGCTCTTCCACTAACCTTATGCGTTTTGTTATAATCCATTCTTTCCGAATGACCACATTTGTGTTTATTTCATCTGTTTTTAAGTTTCCATTTCATTTCCTCGTCCCTCTCCGCGGGGGGAACTTCCTGCTACCAGCAACGTTGGGTCGAATTCCTTGCCTTTTACAGACTCTTTCGGGGTGGAGTGCTACGTGGTACATTTTCATGTGGTAGTGATGTTTAAATTTCTTGCTTGTTTGTCCTGGCTTCCGTGTTGTAGGATGCCTTCCGTGCTGCGTCATGTGGTGCAGTTTTTTAGTTGTTTTGCGGTATATGCGTTTGCATGAGTATTGGATGAAGGGATTTTTGCATGAGTGTGTGCGCTGCTGTGGGTGTATTTTTGCGTGTTGTTTCTTTTGCATGTGGTGTATTTCCTTTTTACAGTTGGTGACCTAACACCCCACGCCACACGCCCTTGCGGCTGCTAACGGGGTATTATGTAGATATAGATGAACTTTATGTTTTTTACCGGACTGCGCATCCTAAGCGCCGAAGTGCCTTCGCACACACTGCCTGGTGGAGTAGGGGGCCTCGACGACTCGAATTTCCTACTCCGCAGAATCGAGAGGTGGAAGGGGGCGGAGGAACTAGCACGCGAGGATGCTCTTCTAATTGCCCCCGCCGCCCCGTTTTTATGTGAAGGACGTGGCGGCATGGGAGGGCATTAAATCATGGCACCACGGGGCCTGGTGGACAATATTCTACGGCCTGAAACACCGTGGAATGTTAATTGAAAATTTTTCGTTTTGAACTAACAAAATGTTTAAAAGATGTAAATGCTGAAGACAGAGGGGTGCGACGGAGGGTTTTCCCGTTTTCTAAGGGACTGCGGAACGAAAAATTTCAACAAAATAAATTTTAAATTCAGCGCGTCGCGCCCACCAGAATGAATCCTCGCGTGCTAGGTCCTCCGCCCCCCTCCTCCCGCAATCAGTAGAGGAGGAACGTCTTGGCATTCGAGCCCGACTCTTCCCCTCCCCTTTTACCCACGGGTGGCACGTGCCAAGGCGCTTCGTCGCGTAGGAGCGCCGTGCGCGAAATCATACAGTTTGGTCCCCCGACTCTTCTTCTTAGCCTAATGGCTAAGATCAAAGTGTAGTCCGGCCCATGGTGCGCTTCCCGGTCCCCTCCGGACCTGGCCGCTCTGCTTCCCCGCGGTCTGAGAAACCGCGGAACGAAACATTTCAAAATATCAAAGTTAGCATTGATATCGTGATTCCCACCGGTATAGTCCAGGTGGCGGCCGAGTTAACCGCTGAAGGCACTCAACCTCTTCTCGGTTTCTATGGCTGGTCTGGGCCAGTACGAGTGGATTCGGGAAGACATTTAAATTGTTTGGCGATTTGAGATGATGGTTTTTGGCTGATATAATCTTTCACAAATACCTGCTAGAGTGAGGAGGTCAACAAAACCGATCGGGCGTAAAGCTCGAATAACTGTCGCTTGACCATCGTCGCGGCCGAAAATGAAACCGCGCGTATTTCAAATCATCCGCCCTGCTCGGATACGTACGGGATTGACGGAGAGTTCCCCCGGGGGTCCTAAGGCGGCCGTGCGGCCTCGGTGTTCAAGCTACCGGTCCATTGCGGACTTGCAAGTGCACCGGGGGCCGGACCTCAATTTGATCTTAACCATAAGGCCAAGAAGAAGAAATGAGGGTGCCATAATGTATGAGTTTTTATATAGATATTCATGGATTTAGGGTGAGAATCATTGGCTGAAAGACGTCTCAATGCAAGATTGAAATGATTGAATAAATTTGATCCGCATGGCTCAGCACCGAGGTCTCGCAAATTATTCGTACTAATATATAAATTGGTCGGTTGGAATCAGCATATAAAATTCAGGAAAAAGATGCCAGAGCTAGAAGACTTAAGGACTCCATTTCCCCCCGAACGATACGGGATAGCAACTGCAGGGTTATAGATAGCAAAAATTCCACTAGCAACCCTCAGCGTCTAAAAAATCATTAGTTGTATGTATTATGCATGCTCTTCCACTAACCTTATGCGTTTTGTTATAATCCATTCTTTCCGAATGACCACATTTGTGTTTATTTCATCTGTTTTTAAGTTTCCATTTCATTTCCTTGTCCCTCTCCGCGGGGGGAAATTCCTGCTACCAGCAACGTTGGGTCGAATTCGTTGCCTTTTACAGACTCTTTCGGGGTGGAGTGCTACGTGGTACATTTTCATGTGGTAGTGATGTTTAAATTTCTTGCTTGTTTGTCCTGGCTTCCGTGTTGTAGGTTGCCTTCCGTGCTGCATCATGTGGTGCAGTTTTTTAGTTGTTTTGCGGTATATGCGTTTGCATGAGTATTGGATGAAGGGATTTTCGCATGAGTGTGTGCGCTGCTGTGGGTGTATTTTTGCGTGTTGTTTCTTTTGCATGTGGTGTATTTCCTTTTTACAGTTGGTGACCTAACACCCCACGCCACACGCCCTTGCGGCTGCTAACGGGGTATTATGTAGATATAGATGAACTTTATGTTTTTTACCGGACTGCGCATCCTAAGCGCCGAAGTGCCTTCGCACACACTGCCCGGTGGAGTAGGGGGCCTCGACGACTCGAATTTCCTACTCCGCAGAATCGAGAGGTGGAAGGGGGCGGAGGAACTAGCACGCGAGGATGCTCTTCTAATGGCCCCCGCCGCCCCGTTTTTATGTGAAGGACGTGGCGGCATGGGAGTGCATTAAATCATGGCACCACGGGGCCTGGTGGACAATATTCTACGGTCTGAAACACCGTGGAATGTTAATTGAAAATTTTTCGTTTTGAACTAACAAAATGTTTAAAAGATGTAAATGCTGAAGACAGAGGGGTGCGACGGAGGGTTTTCCCGTTTTCTAAGGGACTGCGGAACGAAAAATTTCAACAAAATAAATTTTAAATTCAGCGCGTCGCGCCCACCAGAATGAATCCTCGCGTGCTAGGTCCTCCGCCCCCCTCCTCCCGCAATCAGTAGAGGAGGAACGTCTTGGCATTCGAGCCCGACTCCTCCCCTCCCCTTTTACCCACGGGTGGCACGTGCCAAGGCGCTTCGTCGCGTAGGAGCGCCGTGCGCGAAATCATACAGTTTGGTCCCCCGACTCTTCTTAGCCTAATGGCTAAGATGAAAGTGTAGTCCGGCCCATGGTGCGCTTCCAGGTCCCCCTCCGGACTTGGCCGCTCTGCTTCCCCGCGGTCTGAGAAACCGCGGAACGAAACATTTCAAAATATCAAAGTTTGCATTGATATCGTGATTCCCACCTGCAAAGTCCAGGTGGCGGCCGAGTTATCCGCTGAAGGCACTCAACCTCTTCTCGGTTTCTATGGCTGGTCTGGGCCAGTACGAGTGGATTCGGGAAGACATTTAAATTGTTTGGCGATTTGAGATGATGGTTTTTTGGCTGATATAATCTTTCACAAATACCTGCTAGAGTGAGGAGGTCAACAAAACCGATCGGGCGTAAAGCTCGAATAACTGTCGCTTGACCATCGTCGCGGCCGAAAATGAAACCGCGCGTATTTCAAATCATCCGCCCGGCTCGGATACGTACGGGATTGACGGAGAGTTCCCCCGGGGGTCCTAAGGCGGCCGTGCGGCCTTGGTGTTCAAGCTACCGGTCCATTGCGGACTTGCAAGTGCACCGGGGGCCGGACCTCAATTTGATCTTAACCATAAGGCCAAGAAGAAGAAATGAGGGTGCCATAATGTAAGAGTTTTTATATAGATATTCATGGATTTAGGGTGAGAATCATTGGCTGAAAGACGTCTCAATGCAAGATTGAAATGATTGAATAAATTTGATCCGCATGGCTCAGCACCGAGGTCTCGCAAATTATTCGTACTAATATATAAATTGGTCGCTTGGATCATGCATATAAAATTCAGGAAAAAGATGCCAGAGCTAGAAGACTTAAGGACTCCATTTCCCCCCGGACGATACGGGATAGCAACTGCAGGGTTATAGATAGCAAAAATTCCACTAGCCACCCTCAGCGTCTAAAAAATCATTAGTTGTATGTATTATGCATGCTCTTCCACTAACCTTATGCGTTTTGTTATAATCCATTCTTTCCGAATGACCACATTTGTGTTTATTTCATCTGTTTTTAAGTTTCCATTTCATTTCCTTGTCCCTCTCCGCGGGGGGAAATTCCTGCTACCAGCAACGTTGGGTCGAATTCGTTGCCTTTTACAGACTCTTTCGGGGTGGAGTGCTACGTGGTACATTTTCATGTGGTAGTGATGTTTAAATTTCTTGCTTGTTTGTCCTGGCTTCCGTGTTGTAGGATGCCTTCCGTGCTGCATCATGTGGTGCAGTTTTTTAGTTGTTTTGCGGTATATGCGTTTGCATGAGTATTGGATGAAGGGATTTTTGCATGAGTGTGTGCGCTGCTGTGGGTGTATTTTTGCGTGTTGTTTCTTTTGCATGTGGTGTATTTCCTTTTTACAGTTGGTGACCTAACACCCCACGCCACACGCCCTTGCGGCTGCTAACGGGGTATTATGTAGATATAGATGAACTTTGTTTTTTACCGGACTGCGCATCCTAAGCGCCGAAGTGCCTTCGCACACACTGCCCGGTGGAGTAGGGGGCCTCGACGACTCGAATTTCCTACTCCGCAGAATCGAGAGGTGGAAGGGGGCGGAGGAACTAGCACGCGAGGATGCTCTTCTAATGGCCCCCGCCGCCCCGTTTTTATGTGAAGGACGTGGCGGCATGGGAGGGCATTAAATCATGGCACCACGGGGCCTGGTGGACAATATTCTACGGCCTGAAACACCGTGGAATGTTAATTGAAAATTTTTCGTTTTGAACTAACAAAATGTTTAAAAGATGTAAATGCTGAAGACAGAGGGGTGCGACGGAGGGTTTTCCCGTTTTCTAAGGGACTGCGGAACGAAAAATTTCAACAAAATAAATTTTAAATTCAGCGCGTCGCGCCCACCAGAATGAATCCTCGCGTGCTAGGTCCTCCGCCCCCCTCCTCCCGCAATCAGTAGAGGAGGAACGTCTTGGCATTCGAGCCCGACTCCTCCCCTCCCCTTTTACCCACGGGTGGCACGTGCCAAGGCGCTTCGTCGCGTAGGAGCGCCGTGCGCGAAATCATACAGTTTGGTCCCCCGACTCTTCTTCTTAGCCTAATGGCTAAGATGAAAGTGTAGTCCGGCCCATGGTGCGCTTCCAGGTCCCCCTCCGGACCTGGCCGCTCTGCTTCCCCGCGGTCTGAGAAACCGCGGAACGAAACATTTCAAAATATCAAAGTTTGCATTGATATCGTGATTCCCACCTGCAAAGTCCAGGTGGCGGCCGAGTTATCCGCTGAAGGCACTCAACCTCTTCTCGGTTTCTATGGCTGGTCTGGGCCAGTACGAGTGGATTCGGGAAGACATTTAAATTGTTTGGCGATTTGAGATGATGGTTTTTTGGCTGATATAATCTTTCACAAATACTTGCTAGAGTGAGGAGGTCAACAAAACCGATCGGGCGTAAAGCTCGAATAACTGTCGCTTGACCATCGTCGCGGCCGAAAATGAAACCGCGCGTATTTCAAATCATCCGCCCGGCTCGGATACGTACGGGATTGACGGAGAGTTCCCCCGGGGGTCCTAAGGCGGCCGTGCGGCCTCGGTGTTCAAGCTACCGGTCCATTGCGGACTTGCAAGTGCACCGGGGGCCGGACCTCAATTTGATCATAACCATAAGGCCAAGCAGAAGAAATGAGGGTGCCATAATGTATGAGTTTTTATATAAATATTCATGGATTTAGGGTGGGAATCATTGGCTGAAAGACGTCTCAATGCAAAATTGAAATGATTGAATAAATTTGATCCGCATGGCTCAGCACCGAGGTCTCGCAAATTATTCGTACTAATATATAAATTGGTCGCTTGGATCATGCATATAAAATTCAGGAAAAAGATGCCAGAGCTAGAAGACTTAAGGACTCCATTTCCCCCCGGACGATACGGGATAGCAACTGCAGGGTTATAGATAGCAAAAATTCCACAAGCCACCCTCAGCGTCTAAAAAATCATTAGTTGTATGTATTATGCATGCTCTTCCACTAACCTTATGCGTTTTGTTATAATCCATTCTTTCCGAATGACCACATTTGTGTTTATTTCATCTGTTTTTAAGTTTCCATTTCATTTCCTCGTCCCTCTCCGCGGGGGGAACTTCCTGCTACCAGCAACGTTGGGTCGAATTCCTTGCCTTTTACAGACTCTTTCGGGGTGGAGTGCTACGTGGTACATTTTCATGTGGTAGTGATGTTTAAATTTCTTGCTTGTTTGTCCTGGCTTCCGTGTTGTAGGATGCCTTCCGTGCTGCATCATGTGGTGCAGTTTTTTAGTTGTTTTGCGGTATATGCGTTTGCATGAGTATTGGATGAAGGGATTTTTGCATGAGTGTGTGCGCTGCTGTGGGTGTATTTTTGCGTGTTGTTTCTTTTGCATGTGGTGTATTACCTTTTTACAGTTGGTGACCTAACACCCCACGCCACACGCCCTTGCGGCTGCTAACGGGGTATTATGTAGATATAGATGAACTTTATGTTTTTTACCGGACTGCGCATCCTAAGCGCCGAAGTGCCTTCGCACACACTGCCCGGTGGAGTAGGGGGCCTCGACGACTCGAATTTCCTACTCCGCAGAATCGAGAGGTGGAAGGGGGCGGAGGAACTAGCACGCGAGGATGCTCTTCTAATGGCCCCCGCCGCCCCGTTTTTATGTGAAGGACGTGGCGGCATGGGAGGGCATTAAATCATGGCACCACGGGGCCTGGTGGACAATATTCTACGGCCTGAAACACCGTGGAATGTTAATTGAAAATTTTTCCTTTTGAACTAACAAAATGTTTAAAAGATGTAAATGCTGAAGACAGAGGGGTGCGACGGAGGGTTTTCCCGTTTTCTAAGGGACTGCGGAACGAAAAATTTCAACAAAATAAATTTTAAATTCAGCGCGTCGCGCCCACCAGAATGAATCCTCGCGTGCTAGGTCCTCCGCCCCCCTCCTCCCGCAATCAGTAGAGGAGGAACGTCTTGGCATTCGAGCCCGACTCCTCCCCTCCCCTTTTTCCCATGGGAGGCACGTGCCAAGGCGCTTCGTCGCGTAGGAGCGCCGTGCGCGATATCATACAGTTTGATCCCCCGACTCTTCTTCTTAGCCTAATGGCTAAGATCAAAGTGTAGTCCGGCCCATGATGCGCTTCCAGGTCCCCTCCGGACCCGGCCGCTCTGCTTCCCCGCGGTCTGAGAAACCGCGGAACGAAACATTTCAAAATTTCAAAGTTTGCATTGATATCGTGATTCCCACCTGCACTGTGTGACTATATGTTTTATTTGGGATTGCCGCCCTTGTGGCTTATCCCAATAAGGGGTGTTTTCGACAAGCGACTTTACCTATTTGTTTTGCTAATCAACACTTCAGCATTTTGGTTTTAAAAATTAATTAATTTTAATAGGTATTTATTCAACTGTCTCGGCGTCTTGCCTTGGGTAGTGGTTGGTCACTGTCGTCTTCTGTAATTGCCCTTGGCCTTTTATGGACATCCCATTTCTTTGAAACTGTATTTTTGCCAATATTTCGGAGAATTTCGTCATCTTTTGTTTCATGTTTTTTGTAGAAATTGATTGCTTTGTTTTTAATGTATTTGTCGATTTCTACTATTCCGGCCGTTGAGTAAAGGTCCTTCTCAGGGTAGTTATTTGGTAAACGAAAGATCATTTTGAGGGTTTTCTTTTCAAATCCATTAAATTGTAATTTTGCTGTCACATTTGCCATTCCTGCCCATGCCGTACTGGCGTATGTGACAATGGGTCTTATGCATGCTGTGTATAATTTCAGTTTTAATTTCCTGTCTACATTTCCTGATCTGAGCAGGTATGAAAGGCCTGCTCTGCTACCAGCTGCTTTGAGAATTGTTTTTCTTATGTGTGGGACGAAATGCAACACTGTGTCTAAAGTAACTCCTAGGTATAGCGCCGTGTCTTTCCATTGGATTGGATTTCCCTCGATGTTTAAGGGATCTACGTAGTCTATTTTTCTTCGGGAGAAGATTACTGCTTGCGTCTTTAATGGATTTAGGTCGATCCTTCTCTCTCTATACCATTTTGCGAGCTTGTTAACTGCATCTTGTAAGTATTTTGCTGCGTATTTAGCCTGAACACTTCGGCAGATAATGGCTGCATCATCAGCATAGAGAGCTAACATAGTATTCCCATTTTTTCCTATATTAGGGACATCTGCCGTAAATATATTAAAAAGGAACGGACCAAGGACTGATCCCTGTGGAACTCCCGCAGAGATCATTCCTTCCCTGCTCAGGGCGTTGTCCCACCTTACTCGAAAGGTGCGGTCACTAAGATATGATTTTATTAACTTTATCTGCCAGCAGGTGAAACCCATCACAGACATCTTCCTAATCAGTCCTTTATGCCACACTCTGTCGAACGCTTTGGATATGTCCAAGAACGCCACGGCAGAGTATGCTTTTCTATTAAAGCTGTCTGCGATGAATTCAACAACTCTATGCAGCTGTTGCTCCGTTCCTCTCCCCTCCCGAAAGCCAAATTGTTCCGGTGGGATGATTCCCTTGTCGTCCGTGGTTTTTTGGTATAAAGGCAGGATTAATTTCTCCGAAATTTTTCCCAATCCGGAGAGTAGCGATAATGGTCTGTATTTGTCAGCAGTAAGTGGCCCCCTTCCGTCTTTTGGGATACACACTACTACTGATTTTTTCCATGGACTCGGGAAATGGCCTAGTCTAATGGATGAGTTTGCTATCTCTAGCATATATAATCCGGCAGCTCTGGGAATACGTTTGAGGATCTCGTTGGGTATTCTATCATTTCCAGTGGCTTTTCGAAGTGGTAGTTTTTTCAATACTGCCATTACCTCGTCAATTACAATTTCTGGCAACTCGTCATCTTCTCTGTAGTCTTCGGCACACTCTTCTCCGTCGTCATCCAATCCATGAGGGGTTGTAAATACTCTTTCTAAATATGCTGCCATGTGATCAGCTTTCTCTTCGGCAGTAGTCAATTCTGCATAGTCCAGGTGGCGGCCGAGTTATCCGCTGAAGGCACTCAACCTCTTCTCGGTTTCTATGGCTGGTCTGGGCCAGTACGAGTGGATTCGGGAAGACATTTAAATTGTTTGGCGATTTGAGATGATGGTTTTTTGGCTGATATAATCTTTCACAAATACCTGCTAGAGTGAGGAGGTCAACAAAACCGATCGGGCGTAAAGCTCGAATAACTGTCGCTTGACCATCGTCGCGGCCGAAAATGAAACCGCGCGTATTTCAAATCATCCGCCGGGCTCGGATACGTACGGGATTGACGGAGAGTTCCCCCGGGGGTCCTAAGGCGGCCGTGCGGCCTCGGTGTTCAAGCTACCGGTCCATTGCGGACTTGCAAGTGCACCGGGGGCTGGACCTCAATTTGATCTTAACCATAAATCCAAGAAGAAGAAATGAGGGTGCCATAATGTATGAGTTTTTATATAAATATTCATGGATTTAGAGTGGGAATCATTGGCTGAAAGACGTCTCAATGCAAAATTGAAATGATTGAATAAATTTGATCCGCATGGCTCAGCACCGAGGTCTCGCAAATTATTCGTACTAATATATAAATTGGTCGCTTGGATCATGCATATAAAATTCAGGAAATAGATGCCAGAGCTAGAAGACTTAAGGACTCCATTTCCCCCCGGACGATACGGGATAGCAACTGCAGGGTTATAGATAGCAAAAATTCCACTAGCCACCCTCAGCGTCTAAAAAATCATTAGTTGTATGTATTATGCATGCTCTTCCACTAACCTTATGCGTTTTGTTATAATCCATTCTTTCCGAATGACCACATTTGTGTTTATTTCATCTGTTTTTAAGTTTCCATTTCATTTCCTCGTCCCTCTCCGCGGGGGGAAATTCCTGCTACCAGCAACGTTGGGTCAAATTCGTTGCCTTTTACAGACTCTTTCGAAGTGGAGTGCTACGTGGTACATTTTCATGTGGTAGTGATGTTTAAATTTCTTGCTTGTTTGTCCTGGCTTCCGTGTTGTAGGATGCCTTCCGTGCTGCATCATGTGGTGCAGTTTTTTAGTTGTTTTGCGGTATATGCGTTTGCATGAGTATTGGATGAAGGGATTTTTACATGAGTGTGTGCGCTGCTGTGGGTGTATTTTTGCGTGTTGTTTCTTTTGCATGTGGTGTATTTCCTTTTTACAGTTGGTGACCTAACACCCCACGCCACACGCCCTTGCGGCTGCTAACGGGGTATTATGTAGATATAGATGAACTTTATGTTTTTTACCGGACTGCGCATCCTAAGCGCCGAAGTGCCTTCGCACACACTGCCCGGTGGAGTAGGGGGCCTCGACGACTCGAATTTCCTACTCCGCAGAATCGAGAGGTGGAAGGGGGCGGAGGAACTAGCACGCGAGGATGCTCTTCTAATTGCCCCCGCCGCCCCGTTTTTATGTGAAGGACGTGGCGGCATGGGAGGGCATTAAATCATGGCACCACGGGGCCTGGTGGACAATATTCTACGGCCTGAAACACCGTGGAATGTTAATTGAAAATTTTTCGTTTTGAACTAACAAAATGTTTAAAAGATGTAAATGCTGAAGACAGAGGGGTGCGACGGAGGGTTTTCCCGTTTTCTAAGGGACTGCGGAACGAAAAATTTCAACAAAATAAATTTTAAATTCAGCGCGTCGCGCCCACCAGAATGAATCCTCGCGTGCTAGGTCCTCCGCCCCCCTCCTCCCGCAATCAGTAGAGGAGGAACGTCTTGGCATTCGAGCCCGACTCTTCCCCTCCCCTTTTACCCACGGGTGGCACGTGCCAAGGCGCTTCGTCGCGTAGGAGCGCCGTGCGCGAAATCATACAGTTTGGTCCCCCGACTCTTCTTCTTAGCCTAATGGCTAAGATCAAAGTGTAGTCCGGCCCATGGTGCGCTTCCCGGTCCCCTCGGGACCTGGCCGCTCTGCTTCCCCGCGGTCTGAGAAACCGCGGAACGAAACATTTCAAAATATCAAAGTTTGCATTGATATCGTGATTCCCACCGGTATAGTCCAGGTGGCGGCCGAGTTAACCGCTGAAGGCACTCAACCTCTTCTCGGTTTCTATGGCTGGTCTGGGCCAGTACGAGTGGATTCGGGAAGACATTTAAATTGTTTGGCGATTTGAGATGATGGTTTTTGGCTGATATAATCTTTCACAAATACCTGCTAGAGTGAGGAGGTCAACAAAACCGATCGGGCGTAAAGCTCGAATAACTGTCCCTTGACCATCGTCGCGGCCGAAAATGAAACCGCGCGTATTTCAAATCATCCGCCCTGCTCGGATACGTACGGGATTGACGGAGAGTTCCCCCGGGGGTCCTAAGGCGGCCGTGCGGCCTCGGTGTTCAAGCTACCGGTCCATTGCGGACTTGCAAGTGCACCGGGGGCCGGACCTCAATTTGATCTTAACCATAAGGCCAAGAAGAAGAAATGAGGGTGCCATAATGTATGAGTTTTTATATAGATATTCATGGATTTAGGGTGAGAATCATTGGCTGAAAGACGTCTCAATGCAAGATTGAAATGATTGAATAAATTTGATCCGCATGGCTCAGCACCGAGGTCTCGCAAATTATTCGTACTAATATATAAATTGGTCGGTTGGAATCAGCATATAAAATTCAGGAAAAAGATGCCAGAGCTAGAAGACTTAAGGACTCCATTTCCCCCCGGACGATACGGGATAGCAACTGCAGGGTTATAGATAGCAAAAATTCCACTAGCCACCCTCAGCGTCTAAAAAATCATTAGTTGTATGTATTATGCATGCTCTTCCACTAACCTTATGCGTTTTGTTATAATCCATTCTTTCCGAATGACCACATTTGTGTTTATTTCATCTGTTTTTAAGTTTCCATTTCATTTCCTTGTCCCTCTCCGCGGGGGGAAATTCCTGCTACCAGCAACGTTGGGTCGAATTCGTTGCCTTTTACAGACTCTTTCGGGGTGGAGTGCTACGTGGTACATTTTCATGTGGTAGTGATGTTTAAATTTCTTGCTTGTTTGTCCTGGCTTCCGTGTTGTAGGATGCCTTCCGTGCTGCATCATGTGGTGCAGTTTTTTAGTTGTTTTGCGGTATATGCGTTTGCATGAGTATTGGATGAAGGGATTTTTACATGAGTGTGTGCGCTGCTGTGGGTGTATTTTTGCGTGTTGTTTCTTTTGCATGTGGTGTATTTCCTTTTTACAGTTGGTGACCTAACACCCCACGCCACACGCCCTTGCGGCTGCTAACGGGGTATTATGTAGATATAGATGAACTTTATGTTTTTTACCGGACTGCGCATCCTAAGCGCCGAAGTGCCTTCGCACACACTGCCCGGTGGAGTAGGGGGCCTCGACGACTCGAATTTCCTACTCTGCAGAATCGAGAGGTGGAAGGGGGCGGAGGAACTAGCACGCGAGGATGCTCTTCTAATGGCCCCCACCGCCCCGTTTTTATGTGAAGGACGTGGCGGCATGGGAGGGCATTAAATCATGGCACCACGGGGCCTGGTGGACAATATTCTACGGCCTGAAACACCGTGGAATGTTAATTGAAAATTTTTCGTTTTGAACTAACAAAATGTTTAAAAGATGTAAATGCTGAAGACAGAGGGGTGCGACGGAGGGTTTTCCCGTTTTCTAAGGGACTGCGGAACGAAAAATTTCAACAAAATAAATTTTAAATTCAGCGCGTCGCGCCCACCAGAATGAATCCTCGCGTGCTAGGTCCTCCGCCCCCCTCCTCCCGCAATCAGTAGAGGAGGAACGTCTTGGCATTCGAGCCCGACTCCTCCCCTCCCCTTTTTCCCTAGGGAGGCACGTGCCAAGGCGCTTCGTCGCGTAGGAGCGCCGTGCGCGAAATCATACAGTTTGATCCCCCGACTCTTCTTCTTAGCCTAATGGCTAAGATCAAAGTGTAGTCCGGCCCATGGTGCGCTTCCAGGTCCCCTCCGGACCTGGCCGCTCTGCTTCCCCGCGGTCTGAGAAACCGCGGAACGAAACATTTCAAAATTTCAAAGTTTGCATTGATATCGTGATTCCCACCTGCACCGTGTGACTATATGTTTTATTTGGGATTGCCGCCCTTGTGGCTTATCCCAATAAGGGGTGTTTTCGACAAGCGACTTTACCTATTTGTTTTGCTGATCAACACTTCAGCATTTTGGTTTTAAAAATTAATTAATTTTAATAGGTATTTATTCAACTGTCTCGGCGTCTTGCCTTGGGTAGTGGTTGGTCACTGTCGTCTTCTGTAATTGCCCTTGGCCTTTTATGGACATCCCATTTCTTTGAAACTGTATTTTTGCCAATATTTCGGAGAATTTCGTCATCTTTTGTTTCATGTTTTTTGTAGAAATTGATTGCTTTGTTTTTAATGTATTTGTCGATTTCTACTATTCCGGCCGTTGAGTAAAGGTCCTTCTCAGGGTAGTTATTTGGTAAACGAAAGATCATTTTGAGGGTTTTCTTTTCAAATCCATTAAATTGTAATTTTGCTGTCACATTTGCCATTCCTGCCCATGCCGTACTGGCGTATGTGACAATGGGTCTTATGCATGCTGTGTATAATTTCAGTTTTAATTTCCTGTCTACATTTCCTGATCTGAGCAGGTATGAAAGGCCTGCTCTGCTACCAGCTGCTTTGAGAATTGTTTTTCTTATGTGTGGGACGAAATGCAACACTGTGTCTAAAGTAACTCCTAGGTATAGCGCCGTGTCTTTCCATTGGATTGGATTTCCCTCGATGTTTAAGGGATCTACGTAGTCTATTTTTCTTCGGGAGAAGATTACTGCTTGCGTCTTTAATGGATTTAGGTCGATCCTTCTCTCTCTATACCATTTTGCGAGCTTGTTAACTGCATCTTGTAAGTATTTTGCTGCGTATTTAGCCTGAACACTTCGGCAGATAATGGCTGCATCATCAGCATAGAGAGCTAACATAGTATTCCCATTTTTTCCTATATTAGGGACATCTGCCGTAAATATATTAAAAAGGAACGGACCAAGGACTGATCCCTGTGGAACTCCCGCAGAGATCATTCCTTCCCTGCTCAGGGCGTTGTCCCACCTTACTCGAAAGGTGCGGTCACTAAGATATGATTTTATTAACTTTATCTGCCAGCAGGTGAAACCCATCACAGACATCTTCCTAATCAGTCCTTTATGCCACACTCTGTCGAACGCTTTGGATATGTCCAAGAACGCCACGGCAGAGTATGCTTTTCTATTAAAGCTGTCTGCGATGAATTCAACAACTCTATGCAGCTGTTGCTCCGTTCCTCTCCCCTCCCGAAAGCCAAATTGTTCCGGTGGGATGATTCCCTTGTCGTCCGTGGTTTTTTGGTATAAAGGCAGGATTAATTTCTCCGAAATTTTTCCCAATCCGGAGAGTAGCGATAATGGTCTGTATTTGTCAGCAGTAAGTGGCCCCCTTCCGTCTTTTGGGATACACACTACTACTGATTTTTTCCATGGACTCGGGAAATGGCCTAGTCTAATGGATGAGTTTGCTATCTCTAGCATATATAATCCGGCAGCTCTGGGAATACGTTTGAGGATCTCGTTGGGTATTCTATCATTTCCAGTGGCTTTTCGAAGTGGTAGTTTTTTCAATACTGCCATTACCTCGTCAATTACAATTTCTGGCAACTCGTCATCTTCTCTGTAGTCTTCGGCACACTCTTCTCCGTCGTCATCCAATCCATGAGGGGTTGTAAATACTCTTTCTAAATATGCTGCCATGTGATCAGCTTTCTCTTCGGCAGTAGTCAATTCTGCATAGTCCAGGTGGCGGCCGAGTTATCCGCTGAAGGCACTCAACCTCTTCTCGGTTTCTATGGCTGGTCTGGGCCAGTACGAGTGGATTCGGGAAGACATTTAAATTGTTTGGCGATTTGAGATGATGGTTTTTTGGCTGATATAATCTTTCACAAATACCTGCTAGAGTGAGGAGGTCAACAAAACCGATCGGGCGTAAAGCTCGAATAACTGTCGCTTGACCATCGTCGCGGCCGAAAATGAAACCGCGCGTATTTCAAATCATCCGCCCTGCTCGGATACGTACGGGATTGACGGAGAGTTCCCCCGGGGGTCCTAAGGCGGCCGTGCGGCCTCGGTGTTCAAGCTACCGGTCCATTGCGGACTTGCAAGTGCACCGGGGGCCGGACCTCAATTTGATCTTAACCATAAGGCCAAGAAGAAGAAATGAGGGTGCCATAATGTATGAGTTTTTATATAAATATTCATGGATTTAGGGTGGGAATCATTGGCTGAAAGACGTCTCAATGCAAGATTGAAATGATTGAATAAATTTGATCCGCATGGCTCAGCACCGAGGTCTCGCAAATTATTCGTACTAATATATAAATTGGTCGCTTGGATCATGCATATAAAATTCAGGAAATAGATGCCAGAGCTAGAAGACTTAAGGACTCCATTTCCCCCCGGACGATACGGGATAGCAACTGCAGGGTTATAGATAGCAAAAATTCCACAAGCCACCCTCAGCGTCTAAAAAATCATTAGTTGTATGTATTATGCATGCTCTTCCACTAACCTTATGCGTTTTGTTATAATCCATTCTTTCCGAATGACCACATTTGTGTTTATTTCATCTGTTTTTAAGTTTCCATTTCATTTCCTCGTCCCTCTCCGCGGGGGGAAATTCCTGCTACCAGCAACGTTGGGTCGAATTCCTTGCCTTTTACAGAATCTTTCGGGGTGGAGTGCTACGTGGTACATTTTCATGTGGTAGTGATGTTTAACTTCCTTGCTTGTTTGTCCTGGCTTCCGTGTTGTAGGATGCCTTCCGTGCTGCATCATGTGGTGCAGTTTTTTAGTTGTTTTGCGGTATATGCGTTTGCATGAGTATTGGATGAAGGGATTTTTGCATGAGTGTGTGCGCTGCTGTGGGTGTATTTTTGCGTGTTGTTTCTTTTGCATGTGGTGTATTTCCTTTTTACAGTTGGTGACCTAACACCCCACGCCCTTGCGGCTGCTAACGGGGTATTATGTAGATATAGATGAACTTTATGTTTTTTACCGGACTGCGCATCCTAAGCGCCGAAGTGCCTTCGCACACACTGCCCGGTGGAGTAGGGGGCCTCGACGACTCGAATTTCCTACTCCGCAGAATCGAGAGATGGAAGGGGGCGGAGGAACTAGCACGCGAGGATGCTCTTCTAATGGCCCCCGCCGCCCCGTTTTTATGTGAAGGACGTGGCGGCATGGGAGGGCACTAAATCATGGCACCACGGGGGCTGGTGGACAATATTCTACGGCCTGAAACACCGTGGAATGTTAATTGAAAATTTTTCGTTTTGAACTAACAAAATGTTTAAAAGATGTAAATGCTGAAGACAGAGGGGTGCGACGGAGGGTTTTCCCGTTTTCTAAGGGACTGCGGAACGAAAAATTTCAACAAAATAAATTTTAAATTCAGCGCGTCGCGCCCACCAGAATGAATCCTCGTGTGCTAGGTCCTCCGCCCCCCTCCTCCCGCAATCAGTAGAGGAGGAACGTCTTGGCATTCGAGCCCGACTCCTCCCCTCCCCTTTTACCCACGGGTGGCACGTGCCAAGGCGCTTCGTCGCGTAGGAGCGCCGTGCGCGAAATCATACAGTTTGATCCCCCGACTCTTCTTCTTAGCCTAATGGCTAAGATCAAAGTGTAGTCCGGCCCATGGTGCGCTTCCAGGTCCCCTCCGGACCTGGCCGCTCTGCTTCCCCGCGGTCTGAGAAACCGCGGAACGAAACATTTCAAAATTTCAAAGTTTGCATTGATATCGTGATTCCCACCTGCATAGTCCAGGTGGCGGCCGAGTTATCCGCTGAAGGGACTCAACCTCTTCTCGGTTTCTATGGCTGGTCTGGGCCAGTACGAGTGGATTCGGGAAGACATTTAAATTGTTTAGCGATTTGAGATGATGGTTTTTTGGCTGATATAATCTTTCACAAATACCTGCTAGAGTGAGGAGGTCAACAAAACCGATCGGGCGTAAAGCTCGAATAACTGTCGCTTGACCATCGTCGCGGCCGAAAATGAAACCGCGCGTATTTCAAATCATCCGCCCTGCTCGGATACGTACGGGATTGACGGAGAGTTCCCCCGGGGGTCCTAAGGCGGCCGTGCGGCCTCGGTGTTCAAGCTACCGGTCCATTGCGGACTTGCAAGTGCACCGGGGGCCGGACCTCAATTTGATCTTAACCATAAGGCCAAGAAGAAGAAATGAGGGTGCCATAATGTATGAGTTTTTATATAAATATTCATGGATTTAGGGTGGGAATCATTGGCTGAAAGACGTCTCAATGCAAGATTGAAATGATTGAATAAATTTGATCCGCATGGCTCAGCACCGAGGTCTCGCAAATTATTCGTACTAATATATAAATTGGTCGCTTGGATCATGCATATAAAAATCAAGAAATAGATGCCAGAGCTAGAAGACTTAAGGACTCCATTTCGCCCCGGACAATACGGGATAGCAACTGCAGGGTTATAGATAGCAAAAATTCCACTAGCCACCCTCAGCGTCTAAAAAATCATAAGTTGTATGTATTATGCATGCTCTTCCACTAACCTTATGCGTTTTGTTATAATCCATTCTTTCCGAATGACCACATTTGTGTTTATTTCATCTGTTTTTAAGTTTCCATTTCATTTCCTCGTCCCTCTCCGCGGGGGGAAATTCCTGCTACCAGCAACGTTGGGTCGAATTCCTTGCCTTTTACAGACTCTTTCGGGGTGGAGTGCTACGTGGTACATTTTCATGTGGTAGTGATGTTTAAATTTCTTGCTTGTTTGTCCTGGCTTCCATGTTGTAGGATGGCTTCCGTGCTGCATCATGGGTTTGCAGTTTTTTAGTTGTTTTTCGGTATATGCGTTTGCATGAGTATTGGATGAAGGGATTTTTGCATGTGTGTGCGCTGCTGTGGGTGTATTTTTGCGTGTTGTTTCTTTTGCATGTGGTGTATTTCCTTTTTACAGTTGGTGACCTAACAACCCACGCCACACGCCCTTGCGGCTGCTAACGGGGTATTATGTAGATATAGATGAACTTTATGTTTTTTACCGGACTGCGCATCCTAAGCGCCGAAGTGCCTTCGCACACACTGCCCGGTGGAGTAGGGGGCCTCGACGACTCGAATTTCCTACTCCGCAGAATCGAGAGGTGGAAGGGGGCGGAGGAACTAGCACGCGAGGATGCTTTTCTAATGGCCCCCGCCGCCCCGTTTTTATGTGAAGGACGTGGTGGCATTGGAGGGCATTAAATCATGGCACCACGGGGCCTGGTGGACAATATTCTACGGCCTGACACACCGTGGAATGTTAATTGAAAATTTTTTCTTTTGAACAAACAAAATGTTTAAAAGATGTAAATGCTGAAGACCGAGGGGGCGACGGAGGGCTTTCCCGATTTCTAAGGGACCGCGGAACGAAAAATTTCAAAATCATAAATTTTAAATTTAGCGCGTCGCGCCCACGAGAATGAATCTTCGCGTGCTGGTTCCCCCGCCCCCTCCTTCTCTCGCACTCTGTAGATGAGGAAAGTCGAGGCGTAGGAGCCCGACTCCTCCCCCCCCTTTCACTTACGGGTGGCGCGTCCGAAGGCGCTTCGGCGCGTAGGAGCGCCGTCCGCGAAAAATCATAATTTGGTCCCTCGATTCTTTTTTTTGGCCTTTTGGCTAAGATCAAAGTAGAGTCCGGCCCATGGTGCACTTCCAAGTCCCCTCCGGACCGGTCAGCTCGGCTTTTCCGCGGTCTGAGGGACCGCGAAACAAAAGATTAAAAAATTTTAAAGTTTTAATTGAGCGCGTGGAACCCACCAGGATGAAGTCTATGTGGCCGCCGAGTTAGGCGCTGAAGCCACTAAACCTTCTTCTCGGTCACTACGGCTGGTCTCGGCCAGTACGTGAGGAATCGGGGGGGAATTTAAATTTTTTGGGTATTTGAGATAATGGTTTCTTGGTAGATATTTTCTTCCACAAATATCTGTCGGAATGTGGTGGTCAACAAAACCGATCGGGCGTAAAGCTCGAAAAACTGTCGTTTGACCGTCGTCGCGGCCGAAAATGAAACCGCGCGTCGTTCAAATCATCCACCCTGCTCGGATACGTACGCGATTGACGAAGGGTGCCCCGGGGGTCCTATGGCGGCCGTGCGGCCTCGGTGTTCAAGCTACCGGTCCATTGCGGACTTGCAAGTGAACCGGGGGCCGGACCTCAATTTGATCTTAGCCATAAGGCCGAGAAGAAAAAATAAGGGAGCCATAATGTATGAGTTTTCGTCGAAATATTCATGGGTTAAGGGTTGGAATCATTGGCTGAAAGACGACTAAATGCAAGATTGAAATTATTGAATAAATTTGATCCGCATGTCTCAGAACCGGGGTCTCGCAAATTATTCGTACTAATATATACATTGGTCGCTTGGATCATGCATATAAAATTCGGGAAATAGATGCCAGAGCTAGAAGACTTAAGGACATCTTCTCCCCCCGTCGATACGGGATAGCACCTGCAGGGTTATAGATAGCAAAAATTCCACTAGCCACCCTCAGCGTCTAAAAAATCATTAGTTGTATGTATTATGCATGCTCTTCCACTAACCTTATGCGTTTTGTTATAATCCATTCTTTCCGAATGACCACATTTGTGTTTATTTCATGTGTTTTTAAGTTTCCATTTCATTTCCTCGTCCCTCTCCGCGGGGGGAAATTCCTGCTACCAGCAACGTTGGGTCGAATTCGTTGCCTTTTACAGACTCTTTCGGGGTGGAGTACTCCGTGGTACATTTTCATGTGGTATTGAGGTTTAAATTTCTTGCTTGTTTGTCCTGGCTTCCGTGTTGTAGGATGCCTTCCGTGCTGCATCATGTGGTGCAGTTTTTTAGTTGTTTTGCGGTATATGCGTTTGCATGAGTATTGGACGAAAGGGATTTTTGCATGAGCGTGTGAACTGCTGTGGGTGTATTTTTGCGTGTTGTTTCTTTGCATGTGGGATATTTCCTTTTTACAGTTGGTGACCTAACACTCCACGCCACACGCCCTTGCGGCTGCAAACGGGGTATTATGTAGATATAGATGAACTTTATGTTTTTTACCGGACTGCGCATCCTAAGCGCCGAAGTGCCTTCGCACACACTGCCCGCTGGAGTAGGGGGCCTCGACGACTCGAATTTCCTACTCCGCAGAATCGAGAGGTGGAAGGGGGCGGAGGAACTAGCACGCGAGGATGCTCTTCTAATGGCCCCCGCCGCCCCGTTTTTATGTGAAGGACGTGGCGGCTTGGGAGGGCATTAAATCATGGCACCACGGGGCCTGGTGGACAATATTCTACGGCCTGAAACACCGTGGAATGTTAATTGAAAATTTTTCGTTTTGAACTAACAAAATGTTTAAAAGATGTAAATGCTGAAGACAGAGGGGTGCGACGGAGGGTTTTCCCGTTTTCTAAGGGACTGCGGAACGAAAAATTTCAACAAAATAAATTTTAAATTCAGCGCGTCGCGCCCACCAGAATGAATCCTCGCGTGCTAGGTCCGCCGCCCCCCTCCTCCCGTTATCAGTAGAGGAGGAACGTCTTGGCATTCGAGCCCGACTCCTCCCCTCCCCTTTTACCCACGTGTGGCACGTGCCAAGGCGCTTCGTCGCGTAGGAGCGCCGTGCGCGAAATCATACAGTTTGGGCCCCCGACTCTTCTTCTTAGCCTAATGGCTAAGATCAAAGTGTAGTCCGGCCGATGGTGCGCTTCCAGGTCCCCTCCGGACCTGGCCGCTCTGCTTCCCCGCGGTCTGAGAAACCGCGGAACGAAACATTTCAAAATATCAAAGTTTGCATTGATATCGTGATTCCCTCCTGCATAGTCCAGGTGGCGGCCGAGTTATCCGCTGAAGGCACTCAACCTCTTCTCGGTTTCTATGGCTGGTCTGGGCCAGTACGAGTGGATTCGGGAAGACATTTAAATTGTTTGGCGATTTGAGATGATGGTTTTTTTGCTGATATAATCTTTCACAAATACCTGCTAGAGTGAGGAGGTCAACAAAACCGATCGGGCGTAAAGCTGGAATAACTGCCGTTTGACCATCGTCGCGGCCGAAAATGAAACCGCGCGTATTTCAAATCATCCGCCCTGCTCGGATACGTACGGGATTGACGGAGAGTTCCCCCGGGGGTCCTAAGGCGGCCGTGCGGCCTCGGTGTTCAAGCTACCGGTCCATTGCGGACTTGCAAGTGCACCGGGGGCCGGACCTCAAATTGATCTTAACCATAAGGCCAAGAAGAAGAAATGAGGGTGCCATAATGTATGAGTTTTTATATAAATATTCATGGATTTAGGGTGGGAATCATTGGCTGAAAGACGTCTCAATGCAAGATTGAAATGATTGAATAAATTTGATCCGCATGGCTCAGCACCGAGGTCTCGCAAATTATTCGTACTAATATATAAATTGGTCGCTTGGATCATGCATATAAAATTCAGGAAATAGATGTCAGAGCTAGAAGACTTAAGGACTCCATTTCCCCCCGGACGATACGGGATAGCAACTGCAGGGTTATAGATAGCAAAAATTCCACAAGCCACCCTCAGCGTCTAAAAAATCATTAGTTGTATGTATTATGCATGCTCTTCCACTAACCTTATGCGTTTTGTTATAATCCATTCTTTCCGAATGACCACATTTGTGTTTATTTCATCTGTTTTTAAGTTTCCATTTTATTTCCTCGTCCCTCTCCGCGGGGGGAAATTCCTGCTACCAGCAACGTTGGGTCGAATTCGTTGCCTTTTACAGACTCTTTCGGGGTGGAGTGCTACGTGGTACATTTTCATGTGGTAGTGATGTTTAAATTTCTTGCTTGTTTGTCCTGGCTTCCGTGTTGTAGGATGCCTTCCGTGCTGCATCATGTGGTGCAGTTTTTTAGTTGTTTTGCGGTATATGCGTTTGCATGAGTATTGGATGAAGGGATTTTTGCATGAGTGTGTGCGCTGCTGTGGGTGTATTTTTGCGTGTTGTTTATTTTGCATGTGGTGTATTTCCTTTTTACAGTTGGTGACCTAACACCCCACGCCACACGCCCTTGCGGCTGCTAACGGGGTAATATGTAGATTTAGATGAACTTTATGTTTTTTACCGGACTGCGCATCCTAAGCGCCGAAGTGCCTTCGCACACACTGCCCGGTGGAGTAGGGGGCCTCGACGTTTCGAATTTCCTACTCCGCAGAATCGAGAGGTGGAAGTGGGCGGAGGAACTAGCACGCGAGGATGCTCTTCTAATGGCCCCCGCCGCCCCGTTTTTATGTGAAGGACGTGGCGGCATGGGAGGGCATTAAATTATGGCACCACGGGGCCTAGTGGACAATATTCTACGGCCTGAAACACCGTGGAATGTTAATTGAAAATTTTTCGTTTTGAACTAACAAAATGTTTAAAAGATGTAAATGCTGAAGACAGAGGGGTGCGACGGAGGGTTTTCCCGTTTTCTAAGGGACTGCGGAACGAAAAATTTCAACAAAATAAATTTTAAATTCAGCGCGTCGCGCCCATCAGAATGAATCCTCGCGTGCTAGGTCCTCCGCCCCCCTCCTCCCGCAATCAGTAGAGGAGGAACGTCTTGGCATTCGAGCCCGACTCCTCCCCTCCCCTTTTACCCACGTGTGGCACGTGCCAAGGCGCTTCGTCGCGTAGGAGCGCCGTGCGCGAAATCATACAGTTTGGGCCCCCGACTCTTCTTCTTAGCCTAATGGCTAAGATCAAAGTGTAGTCCGGCCGATGGTGCGCTTCCAGGTCCCCTCCGGACCTGGCCGCTCTGCTTCCCCGCGGTCTGAGAAACCGCGGAACGAAACATTTCAAAATATCAAAGTTTGCATTGATATCGTGATTCCCTCCTGCATAGTCCAGGTGGCGGCCGAGTTATCCGCTGAAGGCACTCAACCTCTTCTCGGTTTCTATGGCTGGTCTGGGCCAGTACGAGTGGATTCGGGAAGACATTTAAATTGTTTGGCGATTTGAGATGATGGTTTTTTTGCTGATATAATCTTTCACAAATACCTGCTAGAGTGAGGAGGTCAACAAAACCGATCGGGCGTAAAGCTGGAATAACTGCCGTTTGACCATCGTCGCGGCCGAAAATGAAACCGCGCGTATTTCAAATCATCCGCCCTGCTCGGATACGTACGGGATTGACGGAGAGTTCCCCCGGGGGTCCTAAGGCGGCCGTGCGGCCTCGGTGTTCAAGCTACCGGTCCATTGCGGACTTGCAAGTGCACCGGGGGCCGGACCTCAAATTGATCTTAACCATAAGGCCAAGAAGAAGAAATGAGGGTGCCATAATGTATGAGTTTTTATATAAATATTCATGGATTTAGGGTGGGAATCATTGGCTGAAAGACGTCTCAATGCAAGATTGAAATGATTGAATAAATTTGATCCGCATGGCTCAGCACCGAGGTCTCGCAAATTATTCGTACTAATATATAAATTGGTCGCTTGGATCATGCATATAAAATTCAGGAAATAGATGTCAGAGCTAGAAGACTTAAGGACTCCATTTCCCCCCGGACGATACGGGATAGCAACTGCAGGGTTATAGATAGCAAAAATTCCACAAGCCACCCTCAGCGTCTAAAAAATCATTAGTTGTATGTATTATGCATGCTCTTCCACTAACCTTATGCGTTTTGTTATAATCCATTCTTTCCGAATGACCACATTTGTGTTTATTTCATCTGTTTTTAAGTTTCCATTTTATTTCCTCGTCCCTCTCCGCGGGGGGAAATTCCTGCTACCAGCAACGTTGGGTCGAATTCGTTGCCTTTTACAGACTCTTTCGGGGTGGAGTGCTACGTGGTACATTTTCATGTGGTAGTGATGTTTAAATTTCTTGCTTGTTTGTCCTGGCTTCCGTGTTGTAGGATGCCTTCCGTGCTGCATCATGTGGTGCAGTTTTTTAGTTGTTTTGCGGTATATGCGTTTGCATGAGTATTGGATGAAGGGATTTTTGCATGAGTGTGTGCGCTGCTGTGGGTGTATTTTTGCGTGTTGTTTATTTTGCATGTGGTGTATTTCCTTTTTACAGTTGGTGACCTAACACCCCACGCCACACGCCCTTGCGGCTGCTAACGGGGTATTATGTAGATATAGATGAACTTTATGTTTTTTACCGGACTGCGCATCCTAAGCGCCGAAGTGCCTTCGCACACACTGCCCGGTGGAGTAGGGGGCCTCGACGTTTCGAATTTCCTACTCCGCAGAATCGAGAGGTGGAAGGGGGCGGAGGAACTAGCACGCGAGGATGCTCTTCTAATGGCCCCCGCCGCCCCGTTTTTATGTGAAGGACGTGGCGGCATGGGAGGGCATTAAATTATGGCACCACGGGGCCTAGTGGACAATATTCTACGGCCTGAAACACCGTGGAATGTTAATTGAAAATTTTTCGTTTTGAACTAACAAAATGTTTAAAAGATGTAAATGCTGAAGACAGAGGGGTGCGACGGAGGGTTTTCCCGTTTTCTAAGGGACTGCGGAACGAAAAATTTCAACAAAATAAATTTTAAATTCAGCGCGTCGCGCCCATCAGAATGAATCCTCGCGTGCTAGGTCCTCCGCCCCCCTCCTCCCGCAATCAGTAGAGGAGGAACGTCTTGGCATTCGAGCCCGACTCCTCCCCTCCCCTTTTACCCACGGGTGGCACGTGCCAAGGCGCTTCGTCGCGTTGGAGCGCCGTGCGCGAAATCATACAGTTTGATCCCCCGACTCTTCCTCTTAGCCTAATGGCTAAGATCAAAGTGTAGTCCGGCCCATGGTGCGCTTCCAGGTCTCCTCCGGACCTGGCCGCTCTGCTTCCCCGCGGTCTGAGAAACCGCGGAACGAAACATTTCGCAATTTCAAAGTTTGCATTGATATCGTGATTCCCACCTGCATAGTCCAGGTGGCGGCCGAGTTATCCGCTGAAGGCACTCAACCTCTTCTCGGTTTCTATGGCTGGTCTGGGCCAGTACGAGTGGATTCGGGAAGACATTTAAATTGTTTGGCGATTTGAGATGATGGTTTTTTGGCTGATATAATCTTTCACAAATACCTGCTAGAGTGAGGAGGTCAACAAAACCGATCGGGCGTAAAGCTCGAATAACTGTCGCTTGACCATCGTCGCGGCCGAAAATGAAACCGCGCGTATTTCAAATCATCCGCCCTGCTCGGATACGTACGAGATTGATAGAGAGTTCCCCCGGGGGTCCTAAGGCGGCCGTGCGGCCTCGGTGTTCAAGCTACCGGTCCATTGCGGACTTGCAAGTGCACCGGGGGCCGGACCTCAATTTGATCTTAACCATAAGGCCAAGAAGAAGAAATGAGGGTGCCATAATGTATGAGTTTTTATATAAATATTCATGGATTTAGGGTGGGAATCATTGGCTGAAAGACGTCTCAATGCAAGATTGAAATGATTGAATAAATTTGATCCGCATGGCTCAGCACCGAGTTCTCGCAAATTATTCGTACTAATATATAAATTGGTCGCTTGGATCATGCATATAAAATTCAGGAAATAGATGCCAGAGCTAGAAGACTTAAGGACTCCATTTCCCCCCGGACGATACGGGATAGCAACTGCAGGGTTATAGATAGCAAAAATTCCACTAGCCACCCTCAGCGTCTAAAAAATCATTAGTTGTATGTATTATGCATGCTCTTCCAC
Source organism: Hetaerina americana (assembly GCF_022747635.1). NCBI lineage: Eukaryota > Metazoa > Arthropoda > Insecta > Odonata > Calopterygidae > Hetaerina > Hetaerina americana. The sequence goes on from NW_027286821.1 coordinate 109,625, forward strand.
TAACCTTATGCGTTTTGTTATAATCCATTCTTTCCGAATGACCACATTTGTGTTTATTTCATCTGTTTTTAAGTTTCCATTTCATTTCCTCGTCCCTCTCCGCGGGGGGAAATTCCTGCTACCAGCAACGTTGGGTCGAATTCGTTGCCTTTTACAGACTCTTTCGGGGTGGAGTGCTACGTGGTACATTTTCATGTGGTAGTGATGTTTAAATTTCTTGCTTGTTTGTCCTGGCTTCCGTGTTGTAGGATGCCTTCCGTGCTGCATCATGTGGTGCAGTTGTTTAGTTGTTTAGCGGTATATGCGTTTGCACGAGTATTGGATGAAAGGATTTCTGCATGAGTGTGTGCGCTGCTGTGGGTGTATTTTTGCGTGTTGTTTCTTTTGCATGTGGTGTATTTCCTTTTTACAGTTGGTGACCTAACACCCCACGCCACACGCCCTTGCGGCTGCTAACGGGGTATGATGTAGATATAGATGAACTTTATGTTTTTTACCGGACTGCGCATCCTAAGCGCCGAAGTGCCTTCGCACACACTGCCCGGTGGAGTAGGGGGCCTCGACGACTCGAATTTCCTACTCCGCAGAATCGAGAGGTGGAAGGGGGCGGAGGAACTAGCACGCGAGGATGCTCTTCTAATGGCCCCCGCCGCCCCGTTTTTATGTGAAGGACGTGGCGGCATGGGAGGGCATTAAATCATGGCACCACGGGGCCTGGTGGACAATATTCTACGGCCTGAAACACCGTGGAATGTTAATTGAAAATTTTTCGTTTTGAACTAACAAAATGTTTAAAAGATGTAAATGCTGAAGACAGAGGGGTGCGACGGAGGGTTTTCCCGTTTTCTAAGGGACTGCGGAACGAAAAATTTCAACAAAATAAATTTTAAATTCAGCGCGTCGCGCCCACCAGAATAAATCCTCGCGTGCTAGGTCCTCCGCCCCCCTCCTCCCGCAATCAGTAGAGGAGGAACGTCTTGGCATTCGAGCCCGACTCCTCCCCTCCCCTTTTACCCACGGGTGGCACGTGCCAAGGCGCTTCGTCGCGTAGGAGCGCCGTGCGCGAAATCATACAGTTTGATCCCCCGACTCTTCTTCTTAGCCTAATGGCTAAGATCAAAGTGTAGTCCGGCCCATGGTGCGCTTCCAGGTCCCCTCCGGACCTGGCCGCTCTGTTTCCCCGCGGTCTGAGAAACCGCGGAACGAAACATTTCAAAATATCAAAGTTTGCATTGATATCGTGATTCCCACCTGCATAGTCCAGGTGGCGGCCGAGTTATCCGCTGAAGGAACTCAACCTCTTCTCGGTTTCTATGGCTGGTCTGGGCCAGTACGAGTGGATTCGGGAAGACATTTAAATTGTTTGGCGATTTGAGATGATGGTTTTTTGGCTGATATAATCTTTCACAAATACCTGCTAGAGTGAGGAGGTCAACAAAACCGATCGGGCGTAAAGCTCGAATAACTGTCGCTTGACCATCGTCGCGGCCGAAAATGAAACCGCGCGCATTTCAAATCATCCGCCCTGCTCGGATACGTACGGGATTGACGGAGAGTTCCCCCGGGGGTCCTAAGGCGGCCGTGCGGCCTCGGTGTTCAAGCTACCGGTCCATTGCTGACTTGCAAGTGCACCGGGGGCCGGACCTCAATTTGATCTTAACCATAAGGCCAAGAAGAAGAAATGAGGGTGCCATAATGTATCTACATCTACATCTACTCAATACCCCGCAAGCCGCCGCAAGGGTGTGTGGCGGGGGTTGCTAGGACACCACCCATAATTTAGAAAAGAAAAATAATAAAAAAAAAATCGCATGCAATAACGACAAAATCATATATAAAAAAAAAACATGGCATATATTCATGCATGAACACTTACACCCAACACACATGCAAACACTCAAACTACCAACTAACATACACATGCACCTGAAAGTATACCTAACATCTCTAAAGTGTTTAATTTTGTTCCGACTTGTAAATTCAAAGTTTTTAATATTTCTAAAGTGACTTCGGTTTCTTGCTATTATGATTACTGATTGTTCGGTGAAAGAATGAGTATTTGTACCTATCTGTCTTGGAATCTATCTCCCTTAGTTTATCTTTGTGGTCTGATCTACCTAAGTAGTGTGGGGCCATTATAATTCCTTCAGTGTCATATTTAAACTCGTTTGTTCTGAACCTTTCTAAAAGTCTAAGCCTCGCTTGTTCTCTCCGCACTTCAAGTGGTTCCCAGCCTAAATCCCCTAAGAGACCTGTCACACTTGTGTTTTTATCATAACAATTTTTAACGAATCTAGCGGATTTTCTCTGGACTTTATCTAATTCTTTTTGCCAAATTTTCTCCCACGGATCCCAAATACTTGCGGCATATTCCAAATGAGGTCTAACTAGAGCAAAATAACACCTCTCTTTAACTTTTTCATTACATTTCCCCCCACCCGTTTTATGAAGCCAAGTTTCTTTAAAGCTGATCCGCATATTGTCCTGATATGTGCTCCCCATGAAAGGCGTGGTGTTAGAACAACCCCCAAATATTTAACTTGATTTGCCGTAGTCAATACTGAACCCTCTATTTTGTAGTTTATATCCTGTTCCTCGCTTCCTTTATTCCAAAATTTCAAAACTGCACATTTATCTATATTAAGTGTTAATCCCCATTTATTGCACCATCCCGAGATATTGTCTAAGTCTCTAGAGAGTAGCTCGCGATCTAGTTGGCTCCTTATTTCCCTGTATATCACCGTGTCGTCAGCAAATAACCTTAGATTGCTACTAACGTGTGTGCTTAAGTCATTTATGTATATTAAGAACAGAAGAGGCCCTATTACACTTCCCTGGGGGACGCCCGAAGTAACATCTCTCTCCGTTGAGCACAACCCATCTATGACTACTATTTGTTTGCGGTTTGACAAGAAGTCCCTAATCCAATTAATTATTTTCTCATTGATCCCATAGTATTTAAATTTGTGTAACAATTTATTGTGTGGGACTTTGTCGAAGGCTTTTTTGAAATCCAGGAATACTGCATCGACTTGGGTGTTGTTTTCTCCCGATCTAAGTATATCGTGAATGAAGAGACCAAGTTGTGTTTCGCAAGATCTGCTTTTCCAAGCATGTATGAGTTTTTATATAAATATTCATGGATTTAGGGTGGGAATCATTGGCTGAAAGACGTCTCAATGCAAGATTGAAATGATTGAATAAATTTGATCCGCATGGCTCAGCACCGAGGTCTCACAAATTATTCGTACTAATATATAAATTGGTCGCTTGGATCATGCATATAAAATTCAGGAAATAGATGCCAGAGCTAGAAGACTTAAGGACTCCATTTCCCCCCGGACGATACGGGATAGCAACTGCAGGGTTATAGATAGCAAAAATTCCACTAGCCACCCTCAGCGTCTAAAAAATCATTAGTTGTATGTATTATGCATGCTCTTCCACTAACCTTATGCGTTTTGTTATAATCCATTCATTCCGAATGACCACATTTGTGTTTATTTCATCTGTTTTTAAGTTTCCATTTCATTTCCTCGTCCCTCTCCGCGGGGGGAAATTCCTGCTACCAGCAACGTTGGGTCGAATTCGTTGCCTTTTACAGACTCTTTCGGGGTGGAGTGCTACGTGGTACATTTTCATGTGGTAGTGATGTTTAAATTTCTTGCTTGTTTGTCCTGGCTTCCGTGTTGTAGGATGCCTTCCGTGCTGCATCATGTGGTGCAGTTGTTTAGTTGTTTTGCGGTATATGCGTTTGCACGAGTATTGGATGAAAGGATTTCTGCATGAGTGTGTGCGCTGCTGTGGGTGTATTTTTGCGTGTTGTTTCTTTTGCATGTGGTGTATTTCCTTTTTACAGTTGGTGACCTAACACCCCACGCCACACGCCCTTGCGGCTGCTAACGGGGTATGATGTAGATATAGATGAACTTTATGTTTTTTACCGGACTGCGCATCCTAAGCGCCGAAGTGCCTTCGCACACACTGCCCGGTGGAGTAGGGGGCCTCGACGACTCGAATTTCCTACTCCGCAGAATCGAGAGGTGGAAGGGGGCGGAGGAACTAGCACGCGAGGATGCTCTTCTAATGGCCCCCGCCGCCCCGTTTTTATGTAAAGGACGTGGCGGCATGGGAGGGCATTAAATCATGGCACCACGGGGCCTGGTGGACAATATTCTACGGCCTGAAACACCGTGGAATGTTAATTGAAAATTTTTCCTTTTGAACAAACAAAATGTTTAAAAGATGTAAATGCTGAAGACCGAGGGGGCGACGGAGGGCTTTCCCGTTTTCTAAGGGACCGTGGAACGAAAAATTTCAAAATTATAAATTTTAAATTTAGCGCGTCGCGCCCACGAGAATGAATCCTCGCGTGCTGGTTCCCCCGCCCCCCTCCTTCTCTCGCACTCTGTAGAGGAGGAAAGTCGAGGCGTAGGAGCCCGACTCCTCCCCCCCCTTTCACTTACGAATGGCGCGTCCGAAGGGGCTTCGGCGCGTAGGAGCGCCGTCCGCGAAAAATCATAGCTTGGTCCCCCGATTCTTTTTTTTGGCCTTTTGGCTAAGATCAAAGTAGAGTCCGGCCCATGGTGCACTTCCAAGTCCCCTCCGGACCGGTCCGCTCGGCTTTTCCGCGGTCTGAGGGACCGCGAAACAAAAGATTAAAAAATTTTAAAGTTTTAATTCAGCGCGTGGAACCCACCAGGATGAAGTCTAGGTGGCCGCCGAGTTAGGCGCTGAAGCCACTAAACCTGCTTCTCGGTCACTACGGCTGGTCTACATCTACATCTACATCTACATAATACCCCGCAAGCCGCCGCAAGGGCGTGTGGCGGGGGGTGCTAGGTCACCACCCATAATTTAGAAAAGAAAAAGAAAAAAAACCGCATGCAATAACGGCAAAATCATATATAAAAAAAAAAACATGGCATACATTCATGCATGGACACTAACACCCCACACACATGCAAACACTCAAACTACCAACTAACATACACATGCACCTGAAAGTATACCTAACATCTCTATAGTGTTTATTTTTGTTCCGACTTGTAAATTCAACGTTTTTAATATTTCTAAAGTGACTTCATTTTCTTGCTATTATGATTACTGATAGTTTGGGGAAAGAATGAGTATTTGTATCTATATGTCTTGGAATCTATCTCCCTTAGTTTATCTTTGTGGTCTGATCTACCTAAGTAGTGTGGGGCCATTATAATTCCTTCAGTGTCATATTTAAACTCGTTTTTCTGAACCTTTCTAAAAGTCTAAGCCTCACTTGTTCTCTCCGCACTTCAAGTGGTTCCCAGCGTAAATCCCCTAAGAGACCTGTCACACTTGTGTTTTTATCATAACAATTTTTAAAGAATCTAGCGGATTTTCTCTGGACTTTATCTAATTCTTTTTGCCAAATTTTCTCCCACGGATCCCAAATACTTGCGGCATATTCCAAATGAGGTCTAACTAGAGCAAAATAACACCTCTCTTTAACTTTTTCATCACATTTCCCCACCACCCGTTTTATGAAGCCAAGTTTCTTTAAAGCTGATCCGCATATTGTCCTGATATGTGCTCCCCATGAAAGGCGTGGTGTTAGAACAACCCCCAAATATTTAACTTGATTTGCCGTAGTCAATACTGAACCCTCTATTTTGTAGTTTATATCCTGTTCCTTGCTTCCTTTATTCCAAAATTTCAAAACTGCACATTTATCTATATTAGCTATATCTATACCTCCCGTCTCGGCCAGTACGGGAGGAATCGGGGGGGAATTTAAATTTTTTGGGTATTTGAGATAATGGTTTCTTGGTAGATATTTTCTTCCACAAATACCTGTCGGAATGTGGTGGTCAACAAAACCGATCGGGCGTAAAGCTCGAAAAACTGTCGTTTGACCGTCGTCGCGGCCGAAAATGAAACCGCGCGTCGTTCAAATCATCCACCCTGCTCGGATACGTACGCAATTGACGAAGGGTGCCCCGGGGGTCCTATGGCGGCGGTGCGGCCTCGTTGCTCAAGCTACCGGTCCATGGCGGACTTGCAAGGGCACCGGGGGCCGGACCTCAATTTGATCTTAGCCATAAGGCCGAGAAGAAGAAATGAGGTAGCCATAATGTATGAGTTTTCGTTGAAATATTCATGGGTTAAGGGTTGGAATCATTGGCTGAAAGACGACTCAATGCAAGATTGAAATTATTGAATAAATTTGATCCGCATGTCTCAGAACCGGGGTCTCGCAAATTATTCGTACTAATATATACATTGGTCGCTTGGATCATGCATATAAAATTCGGGAAATAGATGCCAGAGCTAGAAGACTTAAGGACATCTTCTCCCCCCGTCAATACGGGATAGCAACTGACGGGTTATAGATAGGAGAAATTCCACTAGCCACCCTCAGCGTCTAAAAAATCATTAGTTGTATTTATATTGCATGCTCTTCCACTAACCTTATGCGTTTTGTTATAATCCATTCTTTCCGAATGACCACATTTGTGTTTATTTCATGTGTTTTTAAGTTTCCATTTCATTTCCTCGTCCCTCTCCGCGGGGGGAAATTCCTGCTACCAGCAACGTTGGGTCGAATTCGTTGCCTTTTACAGACTCTTTCGGGGTGGAGTGCTACGTGGTACATTTTCATTTGGTGGTGATGTTTAAATTTCTTGCTTGTTTGTCCTTGCTTCCGTGTTGTAGGATGGCTTCCGTGCTGCATCAAGGGGGTCAGTTTTTTAGTTTTTTTGCGGTATAGGCGTTTGCATCAGTATTGGATGAAGGGATTTTTGCATGGGTGTGTGCGCTGCTGTGGGCGTATCTTTGCGTGTTGTTTCTTTTGCATGTGGTATATTTCCTTTTTACAGTTGGTGACCTAACACCCCACGTCAATCGCCCTTGCGGCTGCTTGCGGGGTATTATATAGATATAGATGAAGTGTATGATTTTTACCGGACTGCGCATCCTAAGCGCCGTAGTGCCTTCGTAAATATCGCCCGGTGGAGTAGGGGGCCTCGACGAATCGAATTTCCTACTCCGCAGAATCAAGAGGTGGAAGGGGGCGGAGGAACTAGCACGCGAGGATGCTCTTCTAATGGCCCCCGCCACCCCGTTTTTATGTGAAGGACGTGGCGGCATGGGAGGGCATTAAATCATGGCACCACGGGGCCTGGTGGACAATATTCTACGGCCTGAAACACCGTGGAATGTTAATTGAAAATTTTTCGTTTTGAACTAACAAAATGTTTAAAAGATGTAAATGCTGAAGACAGAGGGGTGCGACGGAGGGTTTTCCCGTTTTCTAAGGGACTGCGGAACGAAAACTTTCAACAAAATAAATTTTAAATTCAGCGCGTCGCGCCCACCAGAATGAATCCTCGCGTGCTAGGTCCTCCGCCCCCCTCCTCCCGCAATCAGTAGAGGAGGAACGTCTTGGCATTCGAGCCCGACTCCTCCCCTCCCCTTTTACCCACGGGTGGCACGTGCCAAGGCGCTTCGTCTCGTAGGAGCGCCGTGCGCGAAATCATACAGTTTGATCCCCCGACTCTTCTTCTTAGCCTAATGGCTAAGATCAAAGTGTAGTCCGGCCCATGGTGCGCTTCCAGGTCCCCTCCGGACCTGGCCGCTCTGCTTCCCCGCGGTCTGAGAAACCGCGGAACGAAACATTTCAAAATTTCAAAGTTTGCATTGATATCGTGATTCCCACCTGCATAGTCCAGGTGGCGGCCGAGTTATCCGCGGCTTTCATTCTCGCGGGCGCGACGCGCTAAATTTAAACTTTATAATTTTGAAATTTTTCGTTCCGCGGTCCCTTAGAAAACGGGAAAGCCCTCCGTCGCCCCCTCGGTCTTCAGCATTTACATCTTTTAAACATTTTGTTTGTTCAAAAGGAAAAATTTTCAATTAACATTCCACGGTGTTTCAGGCCGTAGAATATTGTCCACCAGGCCCCGTGGTGCCATGATTTAATGCTCTCCCATGCCACCACGTCCTTCACATAAAAACGGGGCGGCGGGGGCTATTAGAAAAGCATCCTCGCGTGCTAGTTCCTCCGCCCCCTTCCACCTCTCGATTCTGTGGAGTAGAAAATTCGAGTCGTCGAGGCCCCCTACTCCACCGGGCAGTGTGTGCGAAGGCACTTCGGCGCTTAGGATGCGCAGTCCGGTAAAAAACATAAAGTTCATCTATATCTACATAATACCCCGTTAGCAGCCGCAAGGGCGTGTGGCGTGGGGTGTTAGGTCACCAACTGTAAAAAGGAAATACACCACATGCAAAAGAAACAACACGCAAAAATACACCCACAGCAGCGCACACACTCATGCAAAAATCCCTTCATCCAATACTCATGCAAACGCATATACCGCAAAACAACTAAAAAACTGCACCCCATGATGCAGCACGGAAGCCATCCTACAACACGGAAGCCAGGACAAACAAGCAAGAAATTTAAACATCACTACCACATGAAAATGTACCACGTAGCACTCCTCCCCGAAAGAGTCTGTAAAAGGCAAGGAATTCGACCCAACGTTGCTGGTAGCAGGAATTTCCCCCCGCGGAGAGGGACGAGGAAATGAAATGGAAACTTAAAAACAGATGAAATAAACACAAATGTGGTCATTCGGAAAGAATGCATTATAACAAAACGCATAAGGTTAGTGGAAGAGCATGCATAATACATACAACTAATGATTTTTTAGACGCTGAGGGTGGCTAGAGGAATTTTTGCTATCTATAACCCTGCAGTTGCTATTCCGTATTGTCCGGGGGGAAATGGAGTCCTTAAGTCTTCTAGCTCTGGCATCTATTTCTTGATTTTTATATGCATGATCCAAGCGACCAATGTATATATTAGGACGAATAATTTGCGAGACCTCGGTGCTGAGCCATGCGGATCAAATTTATTCAATCATTTCAATCTTGCATTGAGTCGTCTTGCAGCCAATGATTCCAACACTAAATCAATGAATATTTATATAATAACTCATACATTATGGCACCCTCATTTCTTCTTCTTGGCCTTATGGTTAAGATCAAATTGAGGTCCGGCCCCCGGTGCACTTTCAAGTCCGCAATGGACCGGTAGCTTGAGCACCGAGGCCGCACGGCCGCTTTAGGACCCCCGGGGGAACTCTTCGTCAATCCAGTACGTATCCGTGCCGGACGGATGATTTGAACTACGCGCGGTTTCATTTTCGGCCGCGACGATGGTCAAGCGACAGTTATTCGAGCTTTACGCCCGATCGGTTTTGTTGACCTCCTCACTCCAGCAGGTATTTGTGAAAGATTATATCAACCAAAAAACCATCATCTCAAATCGCCAAACAATTTAAATGTCTTCCCGATTCCACTCGTACTGGCCAACACCAGCCATAGAAACCGAAAAGAAGTTGAGTGCCTTGAGCGCGTAACTCGGCCGCAACCTGGACTTTGCAGCTGGGAATCACGCGATCAATGCAAACTTTGAAATTTTGAAATGTTTCGTTCCGCGGTGTCTCAGACCGCGGGGAATCAGAGCGGCCCGGTCCGGAGGGGACCTGGAAGCGCACCGTGGGCCGGACTACGCTTTGATCTTAGCCATAAGGCTAAGAAGAAGAATCGGGGGACCAAACTGTATGATTTTTCGCGGACGGCGCTCCTACGCGCCGAAGCGCCTTGGCACGTGCCACCCGTGGGTAGAAGGGGAGGGGAGGAGTCGGGCTCGAATGCCAAGACGTTCCTCCTCTACTGATTGCGGGAGGAGGGGGGCGGAGGACCTAGCACGCAAGGATTCATTCTGGTGGGCGCGACGCGCTAAATTTAAAATTTATTATGTTGAAATTTTTCGTTCCGCAGTCCCTTAAAAACGGGAAAACCCTCCGTCGCACCCCTCTGTCTTCAGCATTTACATCTTTTAAACATTTTGTTAGTTCAAAACGAAAAATTTTCAATTAACATTCCACGGTGTTTCAGGCCGTAGAATATTGTCCACCAGGCCCCGTGGTGCCATGATTTAATGCCCTCACATGCCCCCACGTCCTTCACATAAAAACGGGGGGGGCGGGTACCATTAGAAAAGCATCCTCGCGTGCTAGTTCCTCCGCCCCCTTCCACCTCTCGATTCTGCGGAGTAGGAAATTCGAGTCGTCGAGGCCCCCTACTCCACCGGGCGGTGTGTACGAAGGCACTACGGCGCTTAGGATGCGCAGTCCGGTAAAAATCATACACTTCATCTATATCTATATAATACCCCGCAAGCAGCCGCAAGGGCGATTGACGTGGGGTGTTAGGTCACCAACTGTAAAAAGGAAAAATACCACATGCAAAAGAAACAACACGCAAAGATACACCCTCAGCAGCGCACACACTCATGCAAAAATCCCTTCATCCAATACTCATGCAAACGCCTATACCGCAAAAAAACTAAAAAACTGACCCCCTTGATGCAGCACGGAAGCCATCCTACAACGCGGAAGCAAGGACAAACAAGCAAGAAATTTAAACATCACCACCACATGAAAATGTACCACATAGCATTCCACCCCGAAAGAGTCTGCAAAAGGCAGGGAATGCGACCCAACGTTGCAGGTAGCAGGAATTTCCCCCCGCGGAGAGGGACGAGGAAATAAAATGGAAATTTAAAAACAGATGAAATAAACACAAATGTGGTCATTCGGAAAGAATGGATTATAAAAAACGCATAAGGTTAGTGGAAGAGCATGCAATATAAATACAACTAATGATTTTTTAGACGCTGAGGGTGGCTAGTGGAATTTCTCCTATCTATAACCCGTCAGTTGCTATCCCGTATTGACCGGGGGGAGAAGATGTCCTTAAGTCTTCTAGCTCTGGCATCTATTTCCCGAATTTTATATGCATGATCCAAGCGACCAATGTATATATTAGTACGAATAATTTGCGAGACCCCGGTTCTGAGACATGCGGATCAAATTTATTCAATAATTTCAATCTTGCATTGAGTCGTCTTGCAGCCAATGATTCCAACCCTTAACCTATTAATTTTTCGACGAAAACTCATACATTATGGCTCCCTCATTTCTTCTTCTCGGCCTTGTGGCTAAGATCAAATTGAGGTCCGGCCCCCGGTGCACTTGCAAGTCCGCCATGGACCGGTAGTGATGTTTAAATTTCTTGCTTGTTTGTCCTTGCTTCCGTGTTGTAGGATGGCTTCCGTGCTGCATCAAGGAGGTCAGTTTTTTAGCGGTATAGGCGTTTGCATCAGTATTGGATGAAGGGATTTTTGCATGAGTGTGTGCGCTGCTGTGGGTGTACCTTTGCGTGTTGTTTCTTTTGCATGTGGTATATTTCCTTTTTACAGTTGGTGACCTAACACCCCACGTCAATCGCCCTTGCGGCTGCTTGCGGGGTATTATATAGATATAGATGAAGTGTATGATTTTTACCGGACTGCGCATCCTAAGCGCCGTAGTGCCTTCGTACACACCGCCCGGTGGAGTAGGGGGCCTCGACGACTCGAATTTCCTACTCCGCAGAATCGAGAGGTGGAAGAGGGCGGAGGAACTAGCAGGCGAGGATGCTTTTCTAATGGTACCCGCCCCCCCCGTTTTTATGTGAAGGACGTGGGGGCATGTGAGGGCATTAAATCATTGCACCACGGGGCCTGGTGGACAATATTCTACGGCCTGAAACACCGTGGAATGTTAATTGAAAATTTTTCCTTTTGAACTAACAAAATGTTTAAAAGATGTAAATGCTGAAGACAGAGGGGTGCGACGGAGGGTTTTCCCGTTTTTAAGGGACTGCGGAACGAAAAATTTCAACATAATAAATTTTAAATTTAGCGCGTCGCGCCCACCAGAATGAATCCTCGCGTGCTAGGTCCTCCGCCCCCCTCCTCCCGCAATCAGTAGAGGAGGAACGTCGTGGCATTCGTGCCCGACTCCTCCCCTCCCCTTTTACCCACGGGTTGCACGTGCCAAGGCGCTTCGGCGCGTAGGAGCGCCGTCCGCGAAAAATCATACAGTTTGGTCCCCCGATTCTTCTTCTTAGCCTTATGGCTAAGATCAAAGTGTAGTCCGGCCCATGGTGGGCTTCCAGGTCCCCTACGGACCGGGCCGCTCTGCTTCCCTGCGGTCTGAGAAACCGCGGAACGAAACATTTCAAAATATCAAAGTTTGCATTGAGCGCGTGATTCCCAGCTCCATAGTGGCGGCCGAGTTACGCGCTGAAGGCACTCAACCTCTTCTCGGTTTCTATGGCTGGTCTGGGCCAGTGAGAGTGGAATCGGGAAGACATTTAAATTGTTTGGCGATTTGAGATGATGGTTTTTTGGTTGATATAATCTTTCACAAATACCTGCTGGAGTGAGGAGGTCAACAAAACCGATCGGGCGTAAAGCTCGAATAACTGTCGCTTGACCATCGTCGCGGCCGAAAATGAAACCGCGCGTAGTTCAAATCATCCGCCCTGCTCGGATACGTACGGGATTGGTGCGGGAGCTTCGATCGGAGATCGCCGGCCGGAGGGCTCCCCTCGGGAGAGATGGTGCTCAGGGTGGGAATTCGAAAACCCGCCACGCCCATAGGGGTGCACGGATTCGTCCGAATGCAACACGTGGCTGGGCGATTAGAGACCTACCCCGTGTCCCATCTCTCAACGAGGGAGTGTCTCACGTCCGTAGGTCGGACGATTGGAGGGTCGTCTCTCGGGGCAAGGGGAAGGTAACGCTGCGCCGAGGATTGGACTCTGCGGAGGCAGATACCATCCCCGTCTCCAACAGGTACCAGGTGCTGTCGGATGACAGCACCACCGTACCTGCAGCCCCTATCCCTACTCCGAGGGCACTGCCTAGGATAAGGCATCAGCGGTCGGGGAGGGAGGGAACCGTTATATAAGGTAGTTCAAATGTCCGGCGTATAATGAACCCGCTGCGCCGCAGAGTCCAACAGGAGGGAGGTGTTGGATTCTTGTCGTCCTGGTGTATACCGGGCGGCGGGGTACCCCAGGCGACGCTGGCGGTGAAGGCGGCCGTCAGTAATACGGGCTGCTCCAAGCTACGCATTGTGGCTCATGTCGGGACAAACAACGCCTCGGAACGTGGATCTGAAGAGATCCTGCGCTCCTTAAAGGAGATGCACTCGGAGGTGAAACGAGTCGAGGCAGAGTTGTAGGTCCCAATTAAATTAAGTATATGTAGTATTGTGCCGCGTTCAGACTGTGGAAGGCTCGTTTGGAGCCGCATTGAGGGTTTAAATCAGAGATTGCTGGGATTTTGCCGGGGAATCGGAGCGGACTTCGTTGATCTGAGGCCCGTCCTCTCATCGTGTCGGGTACCCCTTAATCGCTCCGGGGTCCATTATACTGCCGAGGCATCGCAGTTGGTAGCGCGTAGGTTACACGAACACGTGTCGAGGGTTTAGCATAGCTGGTAGGCAAGAGCGTAGGTCATATATTGGGAAAAATAAAGTAGAATATAGCTGTTTTTGTCAATTCAGTTCAGGTAATGCCTCTCAAATCCCCAAAAATATTGAACAAACAAGCACTTGCGTTAAAACAACATATAACCCACGTAAATTTAATAAAATTGGTGCCTCTACATACATAACAGATAGCAATGCAAGTGAATGTAATTCTTTTGTCTCTGTTCACCACGAATCGTCTCAAAACAGTTTTGTTAGCGTACATAAAACCGAAAAACAAGAAGTTATTAGCCATATTAAAATTATAACATTAAATTGCCGTAGCATTAGAAACAAAATATCGGATATTGAACATATTTTTGTCAGTACAAACGCAGACATAGTAGTTGGAACAGAAAGTTGGCTCACGGGAGATATAGCAAACAATGAGGTTTTTCCAAACGGCTTCACAATTTACAGAAGGGACAGACCAAATAGGTTGGGTGGGGGAGTATTCATTGCAGTAAAGTCACATCTTAGTAGCCAACGATATGAATGCGACGTAGATGACATAGAAAGCGTTTGGTGCAACATTAAGGACTACAACGGCAGAAGCCTATACGTGTGTTCATTTTATAGACCCCCAGATTCTAACACAGATGTCCTACACAAGCTCGACGAACAAATATCCACTATCAGCAGCAGACAAAGCAACAGTATTACTATAATCGCTGGCGACACAAATCTACCGTCAATTGACTGGGAAAAATACTGCGTGGGAACATCTGCCAAAAACAGAGATTCATGCCAAGAACTCCTTCATATATTCACAAAACACTCCTTAGAACAAATAGTTAAATCACCAACACGGGGCCAAAGCATACTAGACATCTTTGCGACTTCTATGCCCGAAATCATTACTAACATTGAAATAATAGACGGAATCAGTGACCATAAGGCTATTCTTGTGGAGTTAAAAACTAAGTTCGTCAAAATAAACAAAGAAAAGCGTAAAATACAACAAGGCAAACCTATACAACAAGGCAAATTTTAAGGGACTAAGAGAATATTTAAAGATAAAATTACCGGAATACAAGACAAAAACACTGTCAACAAATACAGAGAACACTTGGAATTATTTCTTAAATATTTTACGCGAAGGAATAAAGACGTACATCCCGTCCAAACTCAAATGCGACAGTAAGGAACCTAGATGGTACAACGGGGAAGTCAGATCGGCATTAAGAAGGCAAAGAAAGCTACAGTCAAATTTCAAAAAGAGTTTAAAAAGTGACGATATAAGTTTTGTGAACACAACCAAACAGCTACTAAAAGAATGTCGTAGTAAGACGAAAAGTATTATGCGCACAGCACTACACTCTTTTAAATCTAAAATGCTAAGCGAATATCTTGAGGAAAATCCAAAGTCATTCTGGTCCTATGTTAGGGAAATACAGGGTAAACGTCCCACTGTTCACTCTTTGAAGACGGAAAATGGAGAAATCATTACAGATAGCGTGAAAAAGGCAAATATTTTAAACCATTTTTTCCAGAGCGTCTACAACAAAAACACAAACGCACCAAACGATCCTCCACACCCACCCGGGGAACACATGAGCGATCTTACACTGACCAAGCAGGGAATAGTACATCTGCTCCGTAGTATTAAAGCACACAAGGCACCTGGTCCGGAAGAAATACCTGCTAGACCTGCGGTGGAGTAGGGGGCCTCGACGACTCGAATTTCCTACTCCGCAGAATCGAGAGGTGGAAGAGGGCGGAGGAACTAGCACGCGAGGATGCTTTTCTAATGGCCCCCGCCGCCCCGTTTTTATGTGAAGGACGTGGTGGCATGGGAGGGCATTAAATCATGGCACCACGGGGCCTGGTGGACAATATTCTACGGCCTGAAACACCGTGGAATGTTAATTGAAAATTTTTTCTTTTGAACAAACAAAATGTTTAAAAGATGTAAATGCTGAAGACCGAGCGGACGACGGAGGGCTTTCCCGATTTCTAAGGGACCGCGGAACGAAAAATTTCAAAATCATAAATTTTAAATTTAGCGCGTCGCGCCCACGAGAATGAATCCTCGCGTGCTGGTTCCTCCGCCCCCCTCCTTCTCTCGCACTCTGTAGTTGAGGAAAGTCGAGGCGTAGGAGCCCGACTCCTCCCCCCCCTTTCACTTACGGGTGGCGCGTCCGAAGGCGCTTCGGCGCGTAGGAGCGCCGTCCGCGAAAAATCATAATTTGGTCCCCCGATTCTTTTTTTTGGCCTTTTGGCTAAGATCAAAGTAGAGTCCGGCCCATGGTGCACTTCCAAGTCCCCTCCGGACCGGTCCGCTCGGCTTTTCCGCGGTCTGAGGGACCGCGAAACAAAAGATTAAAAAATTTTAAAGTTTTAATTGAGCGCGTGGAACCCACCAGGATGAAGTCTATGTGGCCGCCGAGTTAGGCGCTGAAGCCACTAAACCTTCTTCTCGGTCACTACGGCTGGTCTCGGCCAGTACGTGAGGAATCGGGGGGGAATTTAAATTTTTTGGGTATTTGAGATAATGGTTTCTTGGTAGATATTTTCTTCCACAAATATCTGTCGGAATGTGGTGGTCAAAAAAACCGATCGGGCGTAAAGCTCGAAAAACTGTCGTTTGACCGTCGTCGCGGCCGAAAATGAAACCGCGCGTCGTTCAAATCATCCACCCTGCTCGGATACGTACGCGATTGACGAAGGGTGCCCCGGGGGTCCTATGGCGGCGGTGCGGCCTCGTTGCTCAAGCTACCGGTCCATGGCGGACTTGCAAGTGCACCGGGGGCCGGACCTCAATTTGATCTTAGCCATAAGGCCGAGAAGAAGAAATGAGGGAGCCATAATGTATGAGTTTTCGTCGAAATATTCATGGGTTAAGGGTTGGAATCATTGGCTGAAAGACGACTACATGAAAGATTGAAATTATTGAATAAATTTGATCCGCATGTCTCAGAACCGGGGTCTCGCAAATTATTCGTACTAATATATACATTGGTCGCTTGGATCATGCATATAAAATTCGGGAAATAGATGCCAGAGCTAGAAGACTTAAGGACATCTTCTCCCCCGTCAATACGGGATAGCAACTGACGGGTTATAGATAGGAGAAATTCCACTAGCCACCCTCAGCGTATAAAAAATCATTAGTTGTATTTATATTGCATGCTCTTCCACTAACCTTATGCGTTTTGTTATAATCCATTCTTTCCGAATGACCACATTTGTGTTTATTTCATCTGTTTTTAAGTTTCCATTTCATTTCCTCGTCCCTCTCCGCGGGGGGAAATTCCTGCTACCAGCAACGTTGGGTCGAATTCGTTGCCTTTTACAGACTCTTTCGGGGTGGAGTGCTACGTGGTACATTTTCATGTGGTAGTGATGTTTAAATTTCTTGCTTGTTTGTCCTGGCTTCCGTGTTGTAGGATGCCTTCCGTGCTGCATCATGTGGTGCAGTTTTTTAGTTGTTTTGCGGTATATGCGTTTGCATGAGTATTGGATGAAGGGATTTTTGAATGAGTGTGTGCGCTGCTGTGGGTGTATTTTTGCGTGTTGTTTCTTTTGCATGTGGTGTATTTCCTTTTTACAGTTGGTGACCTAACACCCCACGCCACACGCCCTTGCGGCTGCTAACGGGGTATTATGTAGATATAGATGAACTTTATGTTTTTTACAGGACTGCGCATCCTAAGCGCCGAAGTGCCTTCGCACACACTGCCCGGTGGAGTAGGGGGCCTCGACGACTCGAATTTCCTACTCCGCAGAATCGAGAGGTGGAAGGGGGCGGAGGAACTAGCACGCGAGGATGCTCTTCTAATGGCCCCCGCCGCCCCGTTTTTATGTGAAGGACGTGGCGGCATGGGAGGGCATTAAATCATGGCACCACGGGGCGTGGTGGACAATATTCTACGGCCTGAAACACCGTGGAATGTTAATTGAAAATTTTTCGTTTTGAACTAACAAAATGTTTAAAAGATGTAAATGCTGAAGACAGAGGGGTGCGACGGAGGGTTTTCCCGTTTTCTAAGGGACTGCGGAACGAAAAATTTCAACAAAATAAATTTTAAATTCAGCGCGTCGCGCCCACCAGAATGAATCCTCGCGTGCTAGGTCCTCCGCCCCCCTCCTCCCGCAATCAGTAGAGGAGGAACGTCTTGGCATTCGAGCCCGACTCCTCCCCTCCCCTTTTACCCACGGGTGGCACGTGCCAAGGCGCTTCGTCGCGTAGGAGCGCCGTGCGCGAAATCATACAGTTTGGTCCCCCGACTCTTCTTCTTAGCCTAATGGCTAAGATCAAAGTGTAGTCCGGCCCATGGTGCGCTTCCAGGTCCCCTCCGGACCTGGCCGCTCTGCTTCCCCGCGGTCTGAGAAACCGCGGAACGAAACATTTCAAAATATCAAAGTTTGCATTGATATCGTGATTCCCACCTGCATAACCAGGTGGCGGCCGAGTTATCCGCTGAAGGCACTCAACCTCTTCTCGGTTTCTATGGCTGGTCTGGGCCAGTACGAGTGGATTCGGGAAGACATTTAAATTGTTTGGCGATTTGAGATTATGGTTTTTTGGCTGATATAATCTTTCACAAATACCTGCTAGAGTGAGGAGGTCAACAAAACCGAACGGGCGTAAAGCTCGAATAACTGTCGCTTGACCATCGTCGCGGCCGAAAATGAAACCGCGCGTATTTCAAATCATCCGCCCTGCTCGGATACGTACGGGATTGACGGAGAGTTCCCCCGGGGGTCCTAAGGCGGCCGTGCGGCCTCGGTGTTCAAGCTACCGGTCCATTGCGGACTTGCAAGTGCACCGGGGGCCGGACCTCAATTTGATCTTAACCATAAGGCCAAGAAGAAGAAATGAGGGTTCCATAATGTATGAGTTTTTATATAAATATTCATGGATTTAGGGTGGGAATCATTGGCTGAAAGACGTCTCAATGCAAGATTGAAATGATTGAATAAATTTGATCCGCATGTCTCAGCACCGAGGTCTCGCAAATTATTCGTACATATATATAAATTGGTCGCTTGGATCATGCATATAAAATTCAGGAAATAGATGCCAGAGCTAGAAGACTTAAGGACTCCATTTCGCCCCGGACGATACGGGATAGCAACTGCAGGGTTATAGATAGCAAAAATTCCACTAGCCACCCTCAGCGTCTAAAAAAT
Organism: Hetaerina americana; assembly: GCF_022747635.1. Taxonomy (NCBI): domain Eukaryota; kingdom Metazoa; phylum Arthropoda; class Insecta; order Odonata; family Calopterygidae; genus Hetaerina; species Hetaerina americana. The sequence goes on from NW_027286821.1 coordinate 128,170, forward strand.
CATTAGTTGTATGTATTATGCATGCTCTTCCACTAACCTTATGCGTTTTGTTATAATCCATTCTTTCCGAATGACCACATTTGTGTTTATTTCATCTGTTTTTAAGTTTCCATTTCATTTCCTCGTCCCTCTCCGCGGGGGGAAATTCCTGCTACCAGCAACGTTGGGTCGAATTCGTTGCCTTTTACAGACTCTTTCGGGGTGGAGTGCTACGTGGTACATTTTCATGTGGTAGTGATGTTTAAATTTCTTGCTTGTTTGTCCTGGCTTCCGTGTTGTAGGATGCCTTCCGTGCTGCATCATGTGGTGCAGTTTTTTAGTTGTTTTGCGTTATATGCGTTTGCATGAGTATTGGATGAAGGGATTTTTGCATGAGTGTGTGCGCTGCTGTGGGTGTATTTTTGCGTGTTGTTTCTTTTGCATGTGGTGTATTTCCTTTTTACAGTTGGTGACCTAACACCCCACGCCACACGCCCTTGCGGCTCCTAACGGGGTATTATGTAGATATAGATGAACTTTATGTTTTTTACCGGACTGCGCATATTAAGCGCCGAAGTGCCTTCGCACACACTGCCCGGTGGAGTAGGGGGCCTCGACGACTCGAATTTCCTACTCCGCAGAATCGAGAGGTGGAAGGGGGCGGAGGAACTAGCACGCGAGGATGCTCTTCTAATGGCCCCCGCCGCCCCGTTTTTATGTGAAGGACGTGGCGGAATGGGAGGGCATTAAATCATGGCACCACGGGGCCTGGTGGACAATATTCTACGGCCTGAAACACCTTGGAATGTTAATTGAAAATTTTTCGTTTTGAACTAACAAAATGTTTAAAAGATGTAAATGCTGAAGACAGAGGGGTGCGACGGAGGGTTTTCCCGTTTTCTAAGGGACTGCGGAACGAAAAATTTCAACAAAATAAATTTTAAATTCAGCGCGTCGCGCCCACCAGAATGAATCCTCGCGTGCTAGGTCCTCCGCCCCCCTCCTCCCGCAATCAGTAGAGGAGGAACGTCGTGGCATTCGTGCCCGACTCCTCCCCTCCCCTTTTACCCACGGGTTGCACGTGCCAAGGCGCTTCGGCGCGTAGGAGCGCCGTCCGCGAAAAATCATACAGTTTGGTCCCCCGATTCTTCTTCTTAGCCTTATGGCTAAGATCAAAGTGTAGTCCGGCCCATGGTGGGCTTCCAGGTCCCCTACGGACCGGGCCGCTCTGCTTCCCTGCGGTCTGAGAAACCGCGGAACGAAACATTTCAAAATATCAAAGTTTGCATTGAGCGCGTGATTCCCAGCTCCATAGTGGCGGCCGAGTTACGCGCTGAAGGCACTCAACCTCTTCTCGGTTTCTATGGCTGGTCTGGGCCAGTGAGAGTGGAATCGGGAAGACATTTAAATTGTTTGGCGATTTGAGATGATGGTTTTTTGGTTGATATAATCTTTCACAAATACCTGCTGGAGTGAGGAGGTCAACAAAACCGATCGGGCGTAAAGCTCGAATAACTGTCGCTTGACCATCGTCGCGGCCGAAAATGAAACCGCGCGTAGTTCAAATCATCCGCCCTGCTCGGATACGTACGGGATTGGTGCGGGAGCTTCGATCGGAGATCGCCGGCCGGAGGGCTCCCCTCGGGAGAGATGGTGCTCAGGGTGGGAATTCGAAAACCCGCCACGCCCATAGGGGTGCACGGATTCGTCCGAATGCAACACGTGGCTGGGCGATTAGAGACCTACCCCGTGTCCCATCTCTCAACGAGGGAGTGTCTCACGTCCGTAGGTCGGACGATTGGAGGGTCGTCTCTCGGGGCAAGGGGAAGGTAACGCTGCGCCGAGGATTGGACTCTGCGGAGGCAGATACCATCCCCGTCTCCAACAGGTACCAGGTGCTGTCGGATGACAGCACCACCGTACCTGCAGCCCCTATCCCTACTCCGAGGGCACTGCCTAGGATAAGGCATCAGCGGTCGGGGAGGGAGGGAACCGTTATATAAGGTAGTTCAAATGTCCGGCGTATAATGAACCCGCTGCGCCGCAGAGTCCAACAGGAGGGAGGTGTTGGATTCTTGTCGTCCTGGTGTATACCGGGCGGCGGGGTACCCCAGGCGACGCTGGCGGTGAAGGCGGCCGTCAGTAATACGGGCTGCTCCAAGCTACGCATTGTGGCTCATGTCGGGACAAACAACGCCTCGGAACGTGGATCTGAAGAGATCCTGCGCTCCTTAAAGGAGATGCACTCGGAGGTGAAACGAGTCGAGGCAGAGTTGTAGGTCCCAATTAAATTAAGTATATGTAGTATTGTGCCGCGTTCAGACTGTGGAAGGCTCGTTTGGAGCCGCATTGAGGGTTTAAATCAGAGATTGCTGGGATTTTGCCGGGGAATCGGAGCGGACTTCGTTGATCTGAGGCCCGTCCTCTCATCGTGTCGGGTACCCCTTAATCGCTCCGGGGTCCATTATACTGCCGAGGCATCGCAGTTGGTAGCGCGTAGGTTACACGAACACGTGTCGAGGGTTTAGCATAGCTGGTAGGCAAGAGCGTAGGTCATATATTGGGAAAAATAAAGTAGAATATAGCTGTTTTTGTCAATTCAGTTCAGGTAATGCCTCTCAAATCCCCAAAAATATTGAACAAACAAGCACTTGCGTTAAAACAACATATAACCCACGTAAATTTAATAAAATTGGTGCCTCTACATACATAACAGATAGCAATGCAAGTGAATGTAATTCTTTTGTCTCTGTTCACCACGAATCGTCTCAAAACAGTTTTGTTAGCGTACATAAAACCGAAAAACAAGAAGTTATTAGCCATATTAAAATTATAACATTAAATTGCCGTAGCATTAGAAACAAAATATCGGATATTGAACATATTTTTGTCAGTACAAACGCAGACATAGTAGTTGGAACAGAAAGTTGGCTCACGGGAGATATAGCAAACAATGAGGTTTTTCCAAACGGCTTCACAATTTACAGAAGGGACAGACCAAATAGGTTGGGTGGGGGAGTATTCATTGCAGTAAAGTCACATCTTAGTAGCCAACGATATGAATGCGACGTAGATGACATAGAAAGCGTTTGGTGCAACATTAAGGACTACAACGGCAGAAGCCTATACGTGTGTTCATTTTATAGACCCCCAGATTCTAACACAGATGTCCTACACAAGCTCGACGAACAAATATCCACTATCAGCAGCAGACAAAGCAACAGTATTACTATAATCGCTGGCGACACAAATCTACCGTCAATTGACTGGGAAAAATACTGCGTGGGAACATCTGCCCAAAAACAGAGATTCATGCCAAGAACTCCTTCATATATTCACAAAACACTCCTTAGAACAAATAGTTAAATCACCAACACGGGGCCAAAGCATACTAGACATCTTTGCGACTTCTATGCCCGAAATCATTACTAACATTGAAATAATAGACGGAATCAGTGACCATAAGGCTATTCTTGTGGAGTTAAAAACTAAGTTCGTCAAAATAAACAAAGAAAAGCGTAAAATACAACAAGGCAAACCTATACAACAAGGCAAATTTTAAGGGACTAAGAGAATATTTAAAGATAAAATTACCGGAATACAAGACAAAAACACTGTCAACAAATACAGAGAACACTTGGAATTATTTCTTAAATATTTTACGCGAAGGAATAAAGACGTACATCCCGTCCAAACTCAAATGCGACAGTAAGGAACCTAGATGGTACAACGGGGAAGTCAGATCGGCATTAAGAAGGCAAAGAAAGCTACAGTCAAATTTCAAAAAGAGTTTAAAAAGTGACGATATAAGTTTTGTGAACACAACCAAACAGCTACTAAAAGAATGTCGTAGTAAGACGAAAAGTATTATGCGCACAGCACTACACTCTTTTAAATCTAAAATGCTAAGCGAATATCTTGAGGAAAATCCAAAGTCATTCTGGTCCTATGTTAGGGAAATACAGGGTAAACGTCCCACTGTTCACTCTTTGAAGACGGAAAATGGAGAAATCATTACAGATAGCGTGAAAAAGGCAAATATTTTAAACCATTTTTTCCAGAGCGTCTACAACAAAAACACAAACGCACCAAACGATCCTCCACACCCACCCGGGGAACACATGAGCGATCTTACACTGACCAAGCAGGGAATAGTACATCTGCTCCGTAGTATTAAAGCACACAAGGCACCTGGTCCGGAAGAAATACCTGCTAGACCTGCGGTGGAGTAGGGGGCCTCGACGACTCGAATTTCCTACTCCGCAGAATCGAGAGGTGGAAGAGGGCGGAGGAACTAGCACGCGAGGATGCTTTTCTAATGGCCCCCGCCGCCCCGTTTTTATGTGAAGGACGTGGTGGCATGGGAGGGCATTAAATCATGGCACCACGGGGCCTGGTGGACAATATTCTACGGCCTGAAACACCGTGGAATGTTAATTGAAAATTTTTTCTTTTGAACAAACAAAATGTTTAAAAGATGTAAATGCTGAAGACCGAGCGGACGACGGAGGGCTTTCCCGATTTCTAAGGGACCGCGGAACGAAAAATTTCAAAATCATAAATTTTAAATTTAGCGCGTCGCGCCCACGAGAATGAATCCTCGCGTGCTGGTTCCTCCGCCCCCCTCCTTCTCTCGCACTCTGTAGTTGAGGAAAGTCGAGGCGTAGGAGCCCGACTCCTCCCCCCCCTTTCACTTACGGGTGGCGCGTCCGAAGGCGCTTCGGCGCGTAGGAGCGCCGTCCGCGAAAAATCATAATTTGGTCCCCCGATTCTTTTTTTTGGCCTTTTGGCTAAGATCAAAGTAGAGTCCGGCCCATGGTGCACTTCCAAGTCCCCTCCGGACCGGTCCGCTCGGCTTTTCCGCGGTCTGAGGGACCGCGAAACAAAAGATTAAAAAATTTTAAAGTTTTAATTGAGCGCGTGGAACCCACCAGGATGAAGTCTATGTGGCCGCCGAGTTAGGCGCTGAAGCCACTAAACCTTCTTCTCGGTCACTACGGCTGGTCTCGGCCAGTACGTGAGGAATCGGGGGGGAATTTAAATTTTTTGGGTATTTGAGATAATGGTTTCTTGGTAGATATTTTCTTCCACAAATATCTGTCGGAATGTGGTGGTCAAAAAAACCGATCGGGCGTAAAGCTCGAAAAACTGTCGTTTGACCGTCGTCGCGGCCGAAAATGAAACCGCGCGTCGTTCAAATCATCCACCCTGCTCGGATACGTACGCGATTGACGAAGGGTGCCCCGGGGGTCCTATGGCGGCGGTGCGGCCTCGTTGCTCAAGCTACCGGTCCATGGCGGACTTGCAAGTGCACCGGGGGCCGGACCTCAATTTGATCTTAGCCATAAGGCCGAGAAGAAGAAATGAGGGAGCCATAATGTATGAGTTTTCGTCGAAATATTCATGGGTTAAGGGTTGGAATCATTGGCTGAAAGACGACTACATGAAAGATTGAAATTATTGAATAAATTTGATCCGCATGTCTCAGAACCGGGGTCTCGCAAATTATTCGTACTAATATATACATTGGTCGCTTGGATCATGCATATAAAATTCGGGAAATAGATGCCAGAGCTAGAAGACTTAAGGACATCTTCTCCCCCGTCAATACGGGATAGCAACTGACGGGTTATAGATAGGAGAAATTCCACTAGCCACCCTCAGCGTATAAAAAATCATTAGTTGTATTTATATTGCATGCTCTTCCACTAACCTTATGCGTTTTGTTATAATCCATTCTTTCCGAATGACCACATTTGTGTTTATTTCATCTGTTTTTAAGTTTCCATTTCATTTCCTCGTCCCTCTCCGCGGGGGGAAATTCCTGCTACCAGCAACGTTGGGTCGAATTCGTTGCCTTTTACAGACTCTTTCGGGGTGGAGTGCTACGTGGTACATTTTCATGTGGTAGTGATGTTTAAATTTCTTGCTTGTTTGTCCTGGCTTCCGTGTTGTAGGATGCCTTCCGTGCTGCATCATGTGGTGCAGTTTTTTAGTTGTTTTGCGGTATATGCGTTTGCATGAGTATTGGATGAAGGGATTTTTGAATGAGTGTGTGCGCTGCTGTGGGTGTATTTTTGCGTGTTGTTTCTTTTGCATGTGGTGTATTTCCTTTTTACAGTTGGTGACCTAACACCCCACGCCACACGCCCTTGCGGCTGCTAACGGGGTATTATGTAGATATAGATGAACTTTATGTTTTTTACAGGACTGCGCATCCTAAGCGCCGAAGTGCCTTCGCACACACTGCCCGGTGGAGTAGGGGGCCTCGACGACTCGAATTTCCTACTCCGCAGAATCGAGAGGTGGAAGGGGGCGGAGGAACTAGCACGCGAGGATGCTCTTCTAATGGCCCCCGCCGCCCCGTTTTTATGTGAAGGACGTGGCGGCATGGGAGGGCATTAAATCATGGCACCACGGGGCGTGGTGGACAATATTCTACGGCCTGAAACACCGTGGAATGTTAATTGAAAATTTTTCGTTTTGAACTAACAAAATGTTTAAAAGATGTAAATGCTGAAGACAGAGGGGTGCGACGGAGGGTTTTCCCGTTTTCTAAGGGACTGCGGAACGAAAAATTTCAACAAAATAAATTTTAAATTCAGCGCGTCGCGCCCACCAGAATGAATCCTCGCGTGCTAGGTCCTCCGCCCCCCTCCTCCCGCAATCAGTAGAGGAGGAACGTCTTGGCATTCGAGCCCGACTCCTCCCCTCCCCTTTTACCCACGGGTGGCACGTGCCAAGGCGCTTCGTCGCGTAGGAGCGCCGTGCGCGAAATCATACAGTTTGGTCCCCCGACTCTTCTTCTTAGCCTAATGGCTAAGATCAAAGTGTAGTCCGGCCCATGGTGCGCTTCCAGGTCCCCTCCGGACCTGGCCGCTCTGCTTCCCCGCGGTCTGAGAAACCGCGGAACGAAACATTTCAAAATATCAAAGTTTGCATTGATATCGTGATTCCCACCTGCATAACCAGGTGGCGGCCGAGTTATCCGCTGAAGGCACTCAACCTCTTCTCGGTTTCTATGGCTGGTCTGGGCCAGTACGAGTGGATTCGGGAAGACATTTAAATTGTTTGGCGATTTGAGATTATGGTTTTTTGGCTGATATAATCTTTCACAAATACCTGCTAGAGTGAGGAGGTCAACAAAACCGAACGGGCGTAAAGCTCGAATAACTGTCGCTTGACCATCGTCGCGGCCGAAAATGAAACCGCGCGTATTTCAAATCATCCGCCCTGCTCGGATACGTACGGGATTGACGGAGAGTTCCCCCGGGGGTCCTAAGGCGGCCGTGCGGCCTCGGTGTTCAAGCTACCGGTCCATTGCGGACTTGCAAGTGCACCGGGGGCCGGACCTCAATTTGATCTTAACCATAAGGCCAAGAAGAAGAAATGAGGGTTCCATAATGTATGAGTTTTTATATAAATATTCATGGATTTAGGGTGGGAATCATTGGCTGAAAGACGTCTCAATGCAAGATTGAAATGATTGAATAAATTTGATCCGCATGTCTCAGCACCGAGGTCTCGCAAATTATTCGTACATATATATAAATTGGTCGCTTGGATCATGCATATAAAATTCAGGAAATAGATGCCAGAGCTAGAAGACTTAAGGACTCCATTTCGCCCCGGACGATACGGGATAGCAACTGCAGGGTTATAGATAGCAAAAATTCCACTAGCCACCCTCAGCGTCTAAAAAATCATTAGTTGTATGTATTATGCATGCTCTTCCACTAACCTTATGCGTTTTGTTATAATCCATTCTTTCCGAATGACCACATTTGTGTTTATTTCATCTGTTTTTAAGTTTCCATTTCATTTCCTCGTCCCTCTCCGCGGGGGGAAATTCCTGCTACCAGCAACGTTGGGTCGAATTCGTTGCCTTTTACAGACTCTTTCGGGGTGGAGTGCTACGTGGTACATTTTCATGTGGTAGTGATGTTTAAATTTCTTGCTTGTTTGTCCTGGCTTCCGTGTTGTAGGATGCCTTCCGTGCTGCATCATGTGGTGCAGTTTTTTAGTTGTTTTGCGTTATATGCGTTTGCATGAGTATTGGATGAAGGGATTTTTGCATGAGTGTGTGCGCTGCTGTGGGTGTATTTTTGCGTGTTGTTTCTTTTGCATGTGGTGTATTTCCTTTTTACAGTTGGTGACCTAACACCCCACGCCACACGCCCTTGCGGCTCCTAACGGGGTATTATGTAGATATAGATGAACTTCATGTTTTTTACAGGACTGCGCATCCTAAGCGCCGAAGTGCCTTCGCACACACTGCCCGGTGGAGTAGGGGGCCTCGACGACTCGAATTTCCTACTCCGCAGAATCGAGAGGTGGAAGGGGGCGGAGGAACTAGCACGCGAGGATGCTCTTCTAATGGCCCCCGCCGCCCCGTTTTTATGTGAAGGACGTGGCGGAATGGGAGGGCATTAAATCATGGCACCACGGGGCCTGGTGGACAATATTCTACGGCCTGAAACACCTTGGAATGTTAATTGAAAATTTTTCGTTTTGAACTAACAAAATGTTTAAAAGATGTAAATGCTGAAGACAGAGGGGTGCGACGGAGGGTTTTCCCGTTTTCTAAGGGACTGCGGAACGAAAAATTTCAACAAAATAAATTTTAAATTCAGCGCGTCGCGCCCACCAGAATGAATCCTCGCGTGCTAGGTCCTCCGCCCCCCTCCTCCCGCAATCAGTAGAGGAGGAACGTCTTGGCATTCGAGCCCGACTCCTCCCCTCCCCTTTTACCCACGGGTGGCACGTGCCAAGGCGCTTCGTCGCGTAGAAGCGCCGTGCGCGAAATCATACAGTTTGATCCCCCGACTCTTCTTCTTAGCCTTATGGCTAAGATCAAAGTGTAGTCCGGCCCATGGTGCGCTTCCAGGTCCCCTCCGGACCTGGCCGCTCTGCTTCCCCGCGGTCTGAGAAACCGCGGAACGATACATTTCAAAATATCAAAGTTTGCATTGATATCGTGATTCCCACCTGCATAGTCCAGGTGGCGGCCGAGTTATCCGCTGAAGGCACTCAACCTCTTCTCGGTTTCTATGGCTGGTCTGGGCCAGTACGAGTGGATTCGGGAAGACATTTAAATTGTTTAGCGATTTGAGATGATGGTTTTTTGGCTGATATAATCTTTCACAAATACCTGCTAGAGTGAGGAGGTCAACAAAACCGATCGGGCGTAAAGCTCGAATAACTGTCGCTTGACCATCGTCGCGGCCGAAAATGAAATTGCGCGTATTTCAAATCATCCGCCCTGCTCTAATACGTACGGGATTGACGGAGAGTTCCCCCGGGGGTCCTAAGGCGGCCGTGCGGCCTCGGTGTTCAAGCTACCGGTCCATTGCGGACTTGCAAGTGCACCGGGGGCCGGACCTCAATTTGATCTTAACCATAAGGCCAAGAAGAAGAAATGAGGGTGCCATAATGTATGAGTTTTTATATAAATATTCATGGATTTAGGGTGGGAATCATTGGCTGAAAGACGTCTCAATGCAAGATTGAAATGATTGAATAAATTTGTCCGCATGGCTCAGCACCGAGGTCTCGCAAATTATTCGTACTAATATATAAATTGGTCGCTTGGATCATGCATATAAAATTCAGGAAATAGATGCCAGAGCTAGAAGACTTAAGGACTCCATTTCCCCCCGGACGATACGGGATAGCAACTGCAGGGTTATAGATAGCAAAAATTCCACCAGCCACCCTCAGCGTCTAAAAAATCATTAGTTGTATGTATTATGCATGCTCTTCCACTAACCTTATGCGTTTTGTTATAATCCATTCTTTCCGAATGACCACATTTGTGTTTATTTCATCTGTTTTTAAGTTTCCATTTCATTTCCTCGTCCCTCTCCGCGGAGGGAAATTCCTGCTACCAGCAACGTTGGGTCGAATTCGTTGCCTTTTACAGACTCTTTCGGGGCGGAGTGCTACGTGGTACATTTTTATGTGGTAGTGATGTTAAAATTTCTTGCTTGTTTGTCCTGGCTTCCCTGTTGTAGGATGCCTTCCGTGCTGCATCATGTGGTGCAGTTTTTTAGTTGTTTTGCGGTATATGCGTTTGCATGAGTATTGGATGAAGGGATTTTTGAATGAGTGTGTGCGCTGCTGTGGGTGTATTTTTGCGTGTTGTTTCTTTTGCATGTGGTGTATTTCCTTTTTACAGTTGGTGACCTAACACCCCACGCCACACGCCCTTGCGGCTGCTAACGGGGTATTATGTAGATATAGATGAACTTTATGTTTTTTACAGGACTGCGCATCCTAAGCGCCGAAGTGCCTTCGCACACACTGCCCGGTGGAGTAGGGGGCCTCGACGACTCGAATTTCCTACTCCGCAGAATCGAGAGGTGGAAGGGGGCGGAGGAACTAGCACGCGAGGATGCTCTTCTAATGGCCCCCGCCGCCCCGTTTTTATGTGAAGGACGTGGCGGCATGGGAGGGCATTAAATCATGGCACCACGGGGCCTGGTGGACAATATTCTACGGCCTGAAACACCGTGGAATGTTAATTGAAAATTTTTCGTTTTGAACTAACAAAATGTTTAAAAGATGTAAATGCTGAAGACAGAGGGGTGCGACGGAGGGTTTTCCCGTTTTCTAAGGGACTGCGGAACGAAAAATTTCAACAAAATAAATTTTAAATTCAGCGCGTCGCGCCCACCAGAATGAATCCTCGCGTGCTAGGTCCTCCGCCCCCCTCCTCCCGCAATCAGTAGAGGAGGAACATCTTGGCATTCGAGCCCGACTCCTCCCCTCCCCTTTTACCCACGGGTGGCACGTGCCAAGGCGCTTCGTCGCGTAGGAGCGCCGTGCGCGAAATCATACAGTTTGGTCCCCCGACTCTTCTTCTTAGCCTAATGGCTAAGATCAAAGTGTAGTCCGGCCCATGGTGCGCTTCCAGGTCCCCTCCGGACCTGGCCGCTCTGCTTCCCCGCGGTCTGAGAAACCGCGGAACGAAACATTTCAAAATATCAAAGTTTGCATTGATATCGTGATTCCCACCTGCATAACCAGGTGGCGGCCGAGTTATCCGCTGAAGGCACTCAACCTCTTCTCGGTTTCTATGGCTGGTCTGGGCCAGTACGAGTGGATTCGGGAAGACATTTAAATTATTTGGCGATTTGAGATTATGGTTTTTTGGCTGATATCATCTTTCACAAATACCTGCTAGAGTGAGGAGGTCAACAAAACCGATCGGGCGTAAAGCTCGAATAACTGTCGCTTGACCATCGTCGCGGCCGAAAATGAAACCGCGCGTATTTCAAATCATCCGCCCTGCTCGGATACGTACGGGATTGACGGAGAGTTCCCCCGGGGGTCCTAAGGCGGCCGTGCGGCCTCGGTGTTCAAGCTACCGGTCCATTGCGGACTTGCAAGTGCACCGGGGGCCGGACCTCAATTTGATCTTAACCATAAGGCCAAGAAGAAGAAATGAGGGTTCCATAATGTATGAGTTTTTATATAAATATTCATGCATTTAGGGTAAGAATCATTGGCTGAAAGACGTCTCAATGCAAGATTGAAATGATTGAATAAATTTGATCCGCATGTCTCAGCACCGAGGTCTCGCAAATTATTCGTACTAATATATAAATTGGTCGCTTGGATCATGCATATAAAATTCAGGAAATAGATGCCAGAGCTAGAAGACTTAAGGACTCCATTTCGCCCCGGAAGATACGGGATAGCAACTGCAGGGTTGTAGATAGCAAAAATTCCACTAGCCACCCTCAGCGTCTAAAAAATCATTAGTTGTATGTATTATGCATGCTCTTCCACTAACCTTATGCGTTTTGTTATAATCCATTCTTTCCGAATGACCACATTTGTGTTTATTTCATCTGTTTTTAAGTTTCCATTTCATTTCCTCGTCCCTCTCCGCGGGGGGAAATTCCTGCTACCAGCAACGTTGGGTCGAATTCGTTGCCTTTTACAGACTCTTTCGGGGTGGAGTGCTACGTGGTACATTTTCATGTGGTAGTGATGTTTAAATTTCTTGCTTGTTTGTCCTGGCTTCCGTGTTGTAGGATGCCTTCCGTGCTGCATCATGTGGTGCAGTTTTTTAGTTGTTTTGCGTTATATGCGTTTGCATGAGTATTGGATGAAGGGATTTTTGCATGAGTGTGTGCGCTGCTGTGGGTGTATTTTTGCGTGTTGTTTCTTTTGCATGTGGTGTATTTCCTTTTTACAGTTGGTGACCTAACACCCCACGCCACACGCCCTTGCGGCTCCTAACGGGGTATTATGTAGATATAGATGAACTTCATGTTTTTTACAGGACTGCGCATCCTAAGCGCCGAAGTGCCTTCGCACACACTGCCCGGTGGAGTAGGGGGCCTCGACGACTCGAATTTCCTACTCCGCAGAATCGAGAGGTGGAAGGGGGCGGAGGAACTAGCACGCGAGGATGCTCTTCTAATGGCCCCCGCCGCCCCGTTTTTATGTGAAGGACGTGGCGGCATGGGAGGGCATTAAATCATGGCACCACGGGGCCTGGTGGACAATATTCTACGGCCTGAAACATTGTGGAATGTTAATTGAAAATTTTTCGTTTTGAACTAACAAAATGTTTAAAAGATGTAAATGCTGAAGACAGAGGGGTGCGACGGAGGGTTTTCCCGTTTTCTAAGGGACTGCGGAACGAAAAATTTCAACAAAATAAATTTTAAATTCAGCGCGTCGCGCCCACCAGAATGAATCCTCGCGTGCTAGGTCCTCCGCCCCCCTCCTCCCGCAATCAGTAGAGGAGGAACGTCTTGGCATTCGAGCCCGACTCCTCCCCTCCCCTTTTACCCACGGGTGGCACGTGCCAAGGCGCTTCGTCGCGTAGGAGCGCCGTGCGCGAAATCATACAGTTTGGTCCCCCGACTCTTCTTCTTAGCCTAATGGCTAAGATCAAAGTGTAGTCCGGCCCATGGTGCGCTTCCATGTCCCCTCCGGACCTGGCCGCTCTGTTTCCCCGCGGTCTGAGAAACCGCGGAACGAAACATTTCAAAATATCAAAGTTTGCATTGATATCGTGATTCCCACCTGCATAGTCCAGGTGGCGGCCGAGTTATCCGCTGAAGGCACTTAACCTCTTCTCGGTTTCTTTGGCTGGTCTGGGCCAGTACGAGTGGATTCGGGAAGACATTTAAATTGTTTGGCGATTTGAGATGATGGTTTTTTGGCTGATATAATCTTTCACAAATACCTGCTAGAGTGAGGAGGTCAACAAAACCGATCGGGCGTAAAGCTCGAATAACTGTCGCTTGACCATCGTCGCGGCCGAAAATGAAACCGCGCGTATTTCAAATCATCCGCCCTGCTCGGATAGGTACGGGATTGACGGAGAGTTCCCCCGGGGGTCCTAAGGCGGCCGTGCGGCCTCGGTGTTCATGCTACCGGTCCATTGCGGACTTGCAAGTGCACCGGGGGCCGGACCTCAATTTGATCTTAACCATAAGGCCAAGAAGAAGAAATGAGGGTGCCATAATGTATGAGTTTTTATATAAATATTCATGGATTTAGGGTGGGAATCATTGGCTGAAAGACGTCTCAATGCAAGATTGAAATGATTGAATAAATTTGATCCGCATGGCTCAGCACCGAGGTCTCGCAAATTATTCGTACTAATATATAAATTGGTCGCTTGGATCATGCATATAAAATTCAGGAAATAGATGCCAGAGCTAGAAGACTTAAGGACTCCATTTCCCCCCGGACGATACGGGATAGCAACTGCAGGGTTATAGATAGCAAAAATTCCACTAGCCACCCTCAGCGTCTAAAAAATCATTAGTTGTATATATTATGCATGCTCTTCCACTAACCTTATGCGTTTTGTTATAATCCATTCTTTCCGAATGACCACATTTGTGTTTATTTCATCTGTTTTTAAGTTTCCATTTCATTTCCTCGTCCCTCTCCGCGGGGGGAAATTCCTGCTACCAGCAACGTTGGGTCGAATTCGTTGCCTTTTACAGACTCTTTCGGGGTGGAGTGCTACGTGGTAAGTTTTCATGTGGTAGTGATGTTTAAATTTCTTGCTTGTAGGTCCTGGCTTCCGTGTTGTAGGATGCCTTCCGTGCTGCATCATGTGGTGCAGTTTTTAAGTTGTTTTGCGGTATATGCGTTTGCATGAGTATTGGATGAAGGGATTTTTGCATGAGTGTGTGCGCTGCTGTGGGTGTATTTTTGCGTGATGTTTCTTTTCCATGTGGTGTATTTCCTTTTTACAGTTGGTGACCTAACACCCCACGCCACACGCCCTTGCGGCTGCTAACGGGGTATTATGTAGATATAGATGAACTTTATGTTTTTTACCGGACTGCGCATCCTAAGCGCCGAAGTGCCTTCGCACACAATGCCCGGTGGAGTAGGGGGCCTCGACGACTCGAATTTCCTACTCCGCAGAATCGAGAGGTGGAAGGGGGCGGAGGAACTAGCACGCGAGGATGCTCTTCTAATGGCCCCCGCCGCCCCGTTTTTATGTGAAGGACGTGGCGGCATGGGAGGGCATTAAATCATGGCACCACGGGGCCTGGTGGACAATATTCTACGGCCTGAAACACCGTGGAATGTTAATTGAAAATTTTTCGTTTTGAACTAACAAAATGTTTAAAAGATGTAAATGCTGAAGACAGAGGGGTGCGACGGAGGGTTTTCCCGTTTTCTAAGGGACTGCGGAACGAAAAATTTCAACAAAATAAATTTTAAATTCAGCGCGTCGCGCCCACCAGAATGAATCCTCGCGTGCTAGGTCCTCCGCCCCCCTCCTCCCGCAATCAGTAGAGGAGGAACGTCTTGGCATTCGAGCCCGACTCCTCCCCTCCCCTTTTACCCACGGGTGGCACGTGCCAAGGCGCATCGTCGCGTAGGAGCGCCGTGCGCGAAATCATACAGTTTGGTCCCCCGACTCTTCTTCTTAGCCTAATGGCTAAGATCAAAGTGTAGTCCGGCCCATGGTGCGCTTCCAGGTCCCATCCGGACCTTGCCGCTCTGTTTCCCCGTGGTCTGAGAAACCGCGGAACGAAACATTTCAAAATTTCAAAGTTTGCATTGATATCGTGATTCCCACCTGCATAGTCCAGGTGGCGGCCGAGTTATCCGCTGAAGGCACTCAACCTCTTCTCGGTTTCTATGGCTGGTCTGGGCCAGTACGAGTGGATTCGGGAAGACATTTAAATTGTTTGGCGATTTGAGATGATGGTTTTTTGGCTGATATAATCTTTCACAAATACCTGCTAGAGTGAGGAGGTCAACAAAACCGATTGGGCGTAAAGCTCGAATAACTGTCGCTTGACCATCGTCGCGGCCGAAAATGAAACCGCGCGTATTTCAAATCATCCGCCCTGCTCGGATACGTACGGGATTGACGGAGAGTTCCCCCGGGGGTCCTAAGGCGGCCGTGCGGCCTCGGTGTTCAAGCTACCGGTCCATTGCGGACTTGCAAGTGCACCGGGGGCCGGACCTCAATTTGATCTTAACCATAAGGCCAAGAAGAAGAAATGAAGGTGCCATAATGTATGAGTTTTTATATAAATATTCATGGATTTAGGGTGGGAATCATTGGCTGAAAGACGTCTCAATGCAAGATTGAAATGATTGAATAAATTTGATCCGCATGGCTCAGCACCGAGGTCTCGCAAATTATTCGTACTAATATATAAATTGGTCGCTTGGATCATGCATATAAAATTCAGGAAATAGATGCCAGAGCTAGAAGACTTAAGGACTCCATTTCCCCCCGGACGATACGGGATAGCAACTGCAGGGTTATAGAGAGCAAAAATTCCACTAGCCACCCTCAGCGTCTAAAAAATCATTAGTTGTATGTATTATGCATGCTCTTCCACTAACCTTATGCGTTTTGTTATAATCCATTCTTTCCGAATGACCACATTTGTGTTTATTTCATCTGTTTTTAAGTTTCCATTTCATTTCCTCGTCCCTCTCCGCGGGGGGAAATTCCTGCTACCAGCAACGTTGGGTCGAATTCGTTGCCTTTTACAGACTCTTTCGGGGTGGAGTGCTACGTGGTAAGTTTTCATGTGGTAGTGATGTTTAAATTTCTTGCTTGTTTGTCCTGGCTTCCGTGTTGTAGGATGCCTTCCGTGCTGCATCATGTGGTGCAGTTTTTTAGTTGTTTTGCGGTATATGCGTTTGCATGAGTATTGAATGAAGGGATTTTTGCATGAGTGTGCGCGCTGCTGTGGGTGTATTTTTGCGTATTGTTTCTTTTGCATGTGGTGTATTTCCTTTTTACAGTTGGTGACCTAACACCCCACGCCACACGCCCTTGCGGCTGCTAACGGGGTATTATGTAGATATAGATGAACTTTATGTTTTTTACCGGACTGCGCATCCTAAGCGCCGAAGTGCCTTCGCACACACTGCCCGGTGGAGTAGGGGGCCTCGACGACTCGAATTTCCTACTCCGCAGAATCGAGAGGTGGAAGGGGGCGGAGGAACTAGCACGCGAGGATGCTCTTCTAATGGCCCCCGCCGCCCCGTTTTTATGTGAAGGACGTGGCGGCATGGGAGGGCATTAAATCATGGCACCACGGGGCCTGGTGGACAATATTCTACGGCCTGAAACACCGTGGAATGTTAATTGAAAATTTTTCGTTTTGAACTAACAAAATGTTTAAAAGATGTAAATGCTGAAGACAGAGGGGTGCGACGGAGGGTTTTCCCGTTTTCTAAGGGACTGCGGAACGAAAAATTTCAACAATATTTAAATTCAGCGCGTCGCGCCCACCAGAATGAATCCTCGCGTGCTAGGTCCTCCGCCCCCCTCCTCCCGCAATCAGTAGAGGAGGAACGTCTTGGCATTCGAGCCCGACTCCTCCCCTCCCCTTTTACCCACGGGTGGCACGTGCCAAGGCGCTTCGTCGCGTAGGAGCGCCGTGCGCGAAATCATACAGTTTGGTCCCCCGACTCTTCTTCTTAGCCTAATGGCTAAGATCAAAGTGTAGTCCGGCCCATGGTGCGCTTCCAGGTCCCCTCCGGACCTGGCCGCTCTGCTGCCCCGCGGTCTGAGAAACCGCGGAACGATACATTTCAAAATATCAAAGTTTGCATTCATATCGTGATTCCCACCTGCATAGTCCAGGTGGCGGCCGAGTTATCCGCTGAAGGCACTCAACCTCTTCTCGGTTTCTATGGCTGGTCTGGGCCAGTACGAGGGGATTCGGGAAGACATTTAAATTGTTTAGCGATTTGAGATGATGGTTTTTTGGCTGATATAATCTTTCACAAATACCTGCTAGGGTGAGGAGGTCAACAAAACCGATCGGGCGTAAAGCTCGAATAACTGTCGCTTGACCATCGTCGCGGCCGAAAATGAAACCGCGCGTATTTCAAATCATCCGCCCTGCTCGGATACGTACGGGATTGACGAAGAGTTCCCCCGGGGGTCCTAAGGCGGCCGTGCGGCCTCGGTGTTCAAGCTACCGGTCCGTTGCGGACTTGCAAGTGCACCGGGGGCCGGACCTCAATTTGATCTTAACCATAAGGCCAAGAAGAAGAAATGAGGGTGCCATAATGTATCTACATCTACATCTACTCAATACCCCGCAAGCAGCCGCAAGGGCGTGTGGCGGGGGGTGCTAGGACACCACCCATAATTTAGAAAAGAAAAATAATAAAAAAAGAATCGCATGCAATAACGACAAAATCATATATAAAAAAAAACATGGCATATATTCATGCATGAACACTTAAACTCAACACACATGCAAACACTCAAACTACCAACTAACATACTCATGCACCTGAAAGTATACCTAACATCTCTAAAGTGTTTAATTTTGTTCCGACTTGTAAATTCAAAGTTTTTAATATTTCTAAAGTGACTTCGGTTTCTTGCTATTATGATTACTGATTGTTCGGGGAAAGAATGAGTATTTGTACCTATCTGTCTTGGAATCTATCTCCCTTAGTTTATCTTTGTGGTCTGATCTACCTAAGTAGTGTGGGGCCATTATAATTCCTTCAGTGTCATATTTAAACTCGTTTGTTCTGAACCTTTCTAAAAGTCTAAGCCTCGCTTGTTCTCTCCGCACTTCAAGTGGTTCCCAGCCTAAATCCCCTAAGAGAACTGTCACACTTGTGTTTTTATCTTAACAATTTTTAACGAATCTAGCGGATTTTCTCTGGACTTTATCTAATTCTTTTTGCCAAATTTTCTCCCACGGATCCCAAATACTTGCGGCATATTCCAAATGAGGTCTAAATAGAGCAAAATAACACCTCTCTTTAACTTTTTCATTACATTTCCCCACCACCCGTTTTATGAAGCCAAGTTTCTTTAAAGCTGATCCGCATATTGTCCTGATATGTGCTCCCCATGAAAGGCGTGGTGTTAGAACAACCCCCAAATATTTAACTTGATTTGCCGTAGTCAATACTGAACCCTCTATTTTGTAGTTTATATCCTGTTCCTCGCTTCCTTTATTCCAAAATTTCAAAACTGCACATTTATCTATATTAAGTGTTAATCCCCATTTATTGCACCACCCCGAGATATTGTCTAAGTCTCTAGAGAGTAGCTCGCGATCTAGTTGGCTCCTTATTTCCCTGTATATCACCGTGTCGTCAGCAAATAACCTTAGATTGCTACTAACGTGTGTGCTTAAGTCATTTATGTATATTAAGAACAGAAGAGGCCCTATTACACTTCCCTGGGGGACGCCCGAAGTAACATCTCTCTCCGTTGAGCACAACCCATCTATGACTACTATTTGTTTGCGGTTTGACAAGAAGTCCCTAATCCAATTAATTATTTTCTCATTGATCCCATAGTATTTAAATTTGTGTAACAATTTATTGTGTGGGACTTTGTCGAAGGCTTTTTTGAAATCCAGGAATACTGCATCGACTTGGGTGTTGTTTTCTCCCGATCTAAGTATATCGTGAATGAAGAGACCAAGTTGTGTTTCGCAAGATCTGCTTTTCCTAGCATGTATGAGTTTTTATATAAATATTCATGGATTTAGGGTGGGAATCATTGGCTGAAAGACGTCTCAATGCAAGATTGAAATGATTGAATAAATTTGATCCGCATGGCTCAGCACCGAGGTCTCGCAAATTATTCGTACTAATATATAAATTGGTCTCTTGGATCATGCATATAAAATTCAGGAAATATATGCCAGAGCTAGAAGACTTAAGGACTCCATTTCCCCCCGGACGATACGGGATAGCAATTGCAGGGTTATAGATAGCAAAAATTCCACTAGCCACCCTCAGCGTCTAAAAAATCATTAGTTGTATGTATTATGCATGCTCTTCCACTAACCTTATGCGTTTTGTTATAATCCATTCTTTCCGAATGACCACATTTGTGTTTATTTCATCTGTTTTTAAGTTTCCATTTCATATCCTCGTCCCTCTCCGCGGGGGGAAATTCCTGCTACCAGCAACGTTGGGTCGAATTCGTTGCCTTTTACAGACTCTTTCGGGGTGGAGTGCTACGTGGTACATTTTCATGTGGTAGTGATGTTTAAATTTCTTGCTTGTTTGTCCTGGCTTCCGTGTTGTAGGATGCCTTCCGTGCTGCATCATGTGGTGCAGTTGTTTAGTTGTTTTGCGGTATATGCGTTTGCACGAGTATTGGATGAAGGGATTTTTGCATGAGTGTGTGCGCTGCTGTGGGTGTATTTTTGCGTGTTGTTTCTTTTGCATGTGGTGTATTTCCTTTTTACAGTTGGTGACCTAACACCCCACGCCACACGCCCTTGCGGCTGCTAACGGGGTATTATGTAGATATAGATGAACTTTATGTTTTTTACCGGACTGCGCATCCTAAGCGCCGAAGTGCCTTCGCACACACTGCCCGGTGGAGTAGGGGGCCTCGACGACTCGAATTTCCTACTCCGCAGAATCGAGAGGTGGAAGGGGGCGGAGGAACTAGCACGCGAGGTTGCTCTTCTAATGGCCCCCGCCGCCCCGTTTTTATGTGAAGGACGTGGCGGCATGGGAGGGCATTAAATCATGGCACCACGGGGCCTGGTGGACAATATTCTACGGCCTGAAACACCGTGGAATGTTAATTGAAAATTTTTCCTTTTGAACAAACAAAATGTTTAAAAGATGTAAATGCTGAAGACAGAGGGGTGCGACGGAGGGTTTTCCCGTTTTCTAAGGGACTGCGGAACGAAAAATTTCAACAAAATAAATTTTAAATTCAGCGCGTCGCGCCCACCAGAATGAATCCTCGCGTGCTAGGTCCTCCGCCCCCCTCCTCCCGCAATCAGTAGAGGAGGAACGTCTTGGCATTCGAGCCCGACTCCTCCCCTCCCCTTTTACCCACGGGTGGCACGTGCCAAGGCGCTTCGTCGCGTAGGAGCGCCGTGCGCGAAATCATACAGTTTGGTCCCCCGACTCTTCTTCTTAGCCTAATGGCTAAGATCAAAGTGTAGTCCGGCCCATGGTGCGCTTCCAGGTCCCATCCGGACCTTGCCGCTCTGTTTCCCCGCGGTCTGAGAAACCGCGGAACGAAACATTTCAAAATTTCAAAGTTTGCATTGATATCGTGATTCCCACCTGCATAGTCCAGGTGGCGGCCGAGTTATCCGCTGAAGGCACTCAACCTCTTCTCGGTTTCTATGGCTGGTCTGGGCCAGTACGAGTGGATTCGGGAAGACATTTAAATTGTTTGGCGATTTGAGATGATGGTTTTTTGGCTGATATAATCTTTCACAAATACCTGCTAGAGTGAGGAGGTCAACAAAACCGATTGGGCGTAAAGCTCGAATAACTGTCGCTTGACCATCGTCGCGGCCGAAAATGAAACCGCGCGTATTTCAAATCATCCGCCCTGCTCGGATACGTACGGGATTGACGGAGAGTTCCCCCGGGGGTCCTAAGGCGGCCGTGCGGCCTCGGTGTTCAAGCTACCGGTCCATTGCGGACTTGCAAGTGCACCGGGGGCCGGACCTCAATTTGATCTTAACCATAAGGCCAAGAAGAAGAAATGAAGGTGCCATAATGTATGAGTTTTTATATAAATATTCATGGATTTAGGGTGGGAATCATTGGCTGAAAGACGTCTCAATGCAAGATTGAAATGATTGAATAAATTTGATCCGCATGGCTCAGCACCGAGGTCTCGCAAATTATTCGTACTAATATATAAATTGGTCGCTTGGATCATGCATATAAAATTCAGGAAATAGATGCCAGAGCTAGAAGACTTAAGGACTCCATTTCCCCCCGGACGATACGGGATAGCAACTGCAGGGTTATAGAGAGCAAAAATTCCACTAGCCACCCTCAGCGTCTAAAAAATCATTAGTTGTATGTATTATGCATGCTCTTCCACTAACCTTATGCGTTTTGTTATAATCCATTCTTTCCGAATGACCACATTTGTGTTTATTTCATCTGTTTTTAAGTTTCCATTTCATTTCCTCGTCCCTCTCCGCGGGGGGAAATTCCTGCTACCAGCAACGTTGGGTCGAATTCGTTGCCTTTTACAGACTCTTTCGGGGTGGAGTGCTACGTGGTAAGTTTTCATGTGGTAGTGATGTTTAAATTTCTTGCTTGTTTGTCCTGGCTTCCGTGTTGTAGGATGCCTTCCGTGCTGCATCATGTGGTGCAGTTTTTTAGTTGTTTTGCGGTATATGCGTTTGCATGAGTATTGAATGAAGGGATTTTTGCATGAGTGTGCGCGCTGCTGTGGGTGTATTTTTGCGTATTGTTTCTTTTGCATGTGGTGTATTTCCTTTTTACAGTTGGTGACCTAACACCCCACGCCACACGCCCTTGCGGCTGCTAACGGGGTATTATGTAGATATAGATGAACTTTATGTTTTTTACCGGACTGCGCATCCTAAGCGCCGAAGTGCCTTCGCACACACTGCCCGGTGGAGTAGGGGGCCTCGACGACTCGAATTTCCTACTCCGCAGAATCGAGAGGTGGAAGGGGGCGGAGGAACTAGCACGCGAGGATGCTCTTCTAATGGCCCCCGCCGCCCCGTTTTTATGTGAAGGACGTGGCGGCATGGGAGGGCATTAAATCATGGCACCACGGGGCCTGGTGGACAATATTCTACGGCCTGAAACACCGTGGAATGTTAATTGAAAATTTTTCGTTTTGAACTAACAAAATGTTTAAAAGATGTAAATGCTGAAGACAGAGGGGTGCGACGGAGGGTTTTCCCGTTTTCTAAGGGACTGCGGAACGAAAAATTTCAACAAAATAAATTTTAAATTCAGCGCGTCGCGCCCACCAGAATGAATCCTCGCGTGCTAGGTCCTCCGCCCCCCTCCTCCCGCAATCAGTAGAGGAGGAACGTCTTGGCATTCGAGCCCGACTCCTCCCCTCCCCTTTTACCCACGGGTGGCACGTGCCAAGGCGCTTCGTCGCGTAGGAGCGCCGTGCGCGAAATCATACAGTTTGGTCCCCCGACTCTTCTTCTTAGCCTAATGGCTAAGATCAAAGTGTAGTCCGGCCCATGGTGCGCTTCCAGGTCCCCTCCGGACCTGGCCGCTCTGCTGCCCCGCGGTCTGAGAAACCGCGGAACGATACATTTCAAAATATCAAAGTTTGCATTCATATCGTGATTCCCACCTGCATAGTCCAGGTGGCGGCCGAGTTATCCGCTGAAGGCACTCAACCTCTTCTCGGTTTCTATGGCTGGTCTGGGCCAGTACGAGGGGATTCGGGAAGACATTTAAATTGTTTAGCGATTTGAGATGATGGTTTTTTGGCTGATATAATCTTTCACAAATACCTGCTAGGGTGAGGAGGTCAACAAAACCGATCGGGCGTAAAGCTCGAATAACTGTCGCTTGACCATCGTCGCGGCCGAAAATGAAACCGCGCGTATTTCAAATCATCCGCCCTGCTCGGATACGTACGGGATTGACGAAGAGTTCCCCCGGGGGTCCTAAGGCGGCCGTGCGGCCTCGGTGTTCAAGCTACCGGTCCGTTGCGGACTTGCAAGTGCACCGGGGGCCGGACCTCAATTTGATCTTAACCATAAGGCCAAGAAGAAGAAATGAGGGTGCCATAATGTATCTACATCTACATCTACTCAATACCCCGCAAGCAGCCGCAAGGGCGTGTGGCGGGGGGTGCTAGGACACCACCCATAATTTAGAAAAGAAAAATAATAAAAAAAGAATCGCATGCAATAACGACAAAATCATATATAAAAAAAAACATGGCATATATTCATGCATGAACACTTAAACTCAACACACATGCAAACACTCAAACTACCAACTAACATACTCATGCACCTGAAAGTATACCTAACATCTCTAAAGTGTTTAATTTTGTTCCGACTTGTAAATTCAAAGTTTTTAATATTTCTAAAGTGACTTCGGTTTCTTGCTATTATGATTACTGATTGTTCGGGGAAAGAATGAGTATTTGTACCTATCTGTCTTGGAATCTATCTCCCTTAGTTTATCTTTGTGGTCTGATCTACCTAAGTAGTGTGGGGCCATTATAATTCCTTCAGTGTCATATTTAAACTCGTTTGTTCTGAACCTTTCTAAAAGTCTAAGCCTCGCTTGTTCTCTCCGCACTTCAAGTGGTTCCCAGCCTAAATCCCCTAAGAGAACTGTCACACTTGTGTTTTTATCTTAACAATTTTTAACGAATCTAGCGGATTTTCTCTGGACTTTATCTAATTCTTTTTGCCAAATTTTCTCCCACGGATCCCAAATACTTGCGGCATATTCCAAATGAGGTCTAAATAGAGCAAAATAACACCTCTCTTTAACTTTTTCATTACATTTCCCCACCACCCGTTTTATGAAGCCAAGTTTCTTTAAAGCTGATCCGCATATTGTCCTGATATGTGCTCCCCATGAAAGGCGTGGTGTTAGAACAACCCCCAAATATTTAACTTGATTTGCCGTAGTCAATACTGAACCCTCTATTTTGTAGTTTATATCCTGTTCCTCGTTTCCTTTATTCCAAAATTTCAAAACTGCACATTTATCTATATTAAGTGTTAATCCCCATTTATTGCACCACCCCGAGATATTGTCTAAGTCTCTAGAGAGTAGCTCGCGATCTAGTTGGCTCCTTATTTCCCTGTATATCACCGTGTCGTCAGCAAATAACCTTAGATTGCTACTAACGTGTGTGCTTAAGTCATTTATGTATATTAAGAACAGAAGAGGCCCTATTACACTTCCCTGGGGGACGCCCGAAGTAACATCTCTCTCCGTTGAGCACAACCCATCTATGACTACTATTTGTTTGCGGTTTGACAAGAAGTCCCTAATCCAATTAATTATTTTCTCATTGATCCCATAGTATTTAAATTTGTGTAACAATTTATTGTGTGGGACTTTGTCGAAGGCTTTTTTGAAATCCAGGAATACTGCATCGACTTGGGTGTTGTTTTCTCCCGATCTAAGTATATCGTGAATGAAGAGACCAAGTTGTGTTTCGCAAGATCTGCTTTTCCTAGCATGTATGAGTTTTTATATAAATATTCATGGATTTAGGGTGGGAATCATTGGCTGAAAGACGTCTCAATGCAAGATTGAAATGATTGAATAAATTTGATCCGCATGGCTCAGCACCGAGGTCTCGCAAATTATTCGTACTAATATATAAATTGGTCTCTTGGATCATGCATATAAAATTCAGGAAATATATGCCAGAGCTAGAAGACTTAAGGACTCCATTTCCCCCCGGACGATACGGGATAGCAATTGCAGGGTTATAGATAGCAAAAATTCCACTAGCCACCCTCAGCGTCTAAAAAATCATTAGTTGTATGTATTATGCATGCTCTTCCACTAACCTTATGCGTTTTGTTATAATCCATTCTTTCCGAATGACCACATTTGTGTTTATTTCATCTGTTTTTAAGTTTCCATTTCATATCCTCGTCCCTCTCCGCGGGGGGAAATTCCTGCTACCAGCAACGTTGGGTCGAATTCGTTGCCTTTTACAGACTCTTTCGGGGTGGAGTGCTACGTGGTACATTTTCATGTGGTAGTGATGTTTAAATTTCTTGCTTGTTTGTCCTGGCTTCCGTGTTGTAGGATGCCTTCCGTGCTGCATCATGTGGTGCAGTTGTTTAGTTGTTTTGCGGTATATGCGTTTGCACGAGTATTGGATGAAGGGATTTTTGCATGAGTGTGTGCGCTGCTGTGGGTGTATTTTTGCGTGTTGTTTCTTTTGCATGTGGTGTATTTCCTTTTTACAGTTGGTGACCTAACACCCCACGCCACACGCCCTTGCGGCTGCTAACGGGGTATTATGTAGATATAGATGAACTTTATGTTTTTTACCGGACTGCGCATCCTAAGCGCCGAAGTGCCTTCGCACACACTGCCCGGTGGAGTAGGGGGCCTCGACGACTCGAATTTCCTACTCCGCAGAATCGAGAGGTGGAAGGGGGCGGAGGAACTAGCACGCGAGGATGCTCTTCTAATGGCCCCCGCCGCCCCGTTTTTATGTGAAGGACGTGGCGGCATGGGAGGGCATTAAATCATGGCACCACGGGGCCTGGTGGACAATATTCTACGGCCTGAAACACCGTGGAATGTTAATTGAAAATTTTTCCTTTTGAACAAACAAAATGTTTAAAAGATGTAAATGCTGAAGACCGAGGGGGCGACGGAGGGCTTTCCCGTTTTCTAAGGGACCGTGGAACGAAAAATTTCAAAATTATAAATTTTAAATTTAGCGCGTCGCGCCCACGAGAATGAATCCTCGCGTGCTGGTTCCCCCCCCCTCCTTCTCTCGCACTCTGTAGAGGAGGAAAGTCGAGGCGTAGGAGCCCGACTCCTCCCCCCCCTTTCACTTACGGGTGGCGCGTCCGAAGGGGCTTCGGCGCGTAGGAGCGCCGTCCGCGAAAAATCATAGCTTGGTCCCCCGATTCTTTTTTTTGGCCTTTTGGTTAAGATCAAAGTAGAGTCCGGCCCTAGGTGCACTTCCAAGTCCCCTCCGGACCGGTCCGCTCGGCTTTTCCGCGGTCTGAGGGACCGCGAAACAAAAGATTAAAAAATTTTAAAGTTTTAATTCAGCGCGTGGAACCCACCAGGATGAAGTCTAGGTGGCCGCCGAGTTAGGCGCTGAAGCCACTAAACCTGCTTCTCGGTCACTACGGCTGGTCTACATCTACATCTACATAATACCCCGCAAGCCGCCGCAAGGGCGTGTGGCGGGGGGTGCTAGGTCACCACCCATAATTTAGAAAAGAAAAAGAAAAAAAACCGCATGCAATAACGACAAAGTCATATATAAAAAAAAAAACATGGCATACTCATACTGACTACTCATACTGACTAGAAATACTCACTGGACTGGACTGACTCTCTCCTGTGGAGCATTTGGAATACCGACTGGAATACTCATACTCCGAACTGACTAGGTGGCACTAGTGAGTTATTTCACTAATTTAGAATCCAAGGAGTCTCCAATTACGTACTGGAAGCGCTCGGAGGGGAAGGCTAACTTAGATCCTTCTTCTCACCTCCGGGTGGTGTTTCGGTACGCCCCGTAGGTCGCCCCGTGTTTGAAAACCAGGGAAGAGGGATCTCCCTCATTGCACTCCCAGGGGATCGGCACGGGTCCACTCCTTAGGGAATAGCGTGTAGGCTAGGGAGGACCAGGCTTAGACCGACTGTGCCCTTTCCGCTTGTCGGATGGATCGGCCGGTTTTGCTAAGGTTCCTCAACTGAGATTGCGGCGGAACCCCCCCCCCTAGGTGGAGACTCCTACAAACCAAAAGAGAAGTATGGAAGGACTAAATCCGAGCAACCCCTTGGACAAGGACAGTGCAACCACTGCTCTGAATACGCTTCTGTCGTTGCTACCAAAGAAGGACCCTGCTAAAGAAAATGGAGAAACTGTGACCATCTCCGTTCCAAAATACCTGTTGAAAGATCCACGATTTCACAAGTTAATGAGGCAGAGTGATACCTGCTCAATAAACAACGAATATAATGACGCCGTAAAGGAGCAGACAAAAGGTCCTCTCAAGGGTCGAATTCGCCCAGACCCTACTGAGAAGCCTACTGACCCCGTATCTGCCATTGCTCGCCGCGCTGAAAGTAGTCCATTGCTTCCCGTTCATTTAGGGATTGGCGACTCCAAAAATACACGAAACCACTCATCGATGAAAACCAGTGACAATACGGCTCACCCAGAGGTCGTGAAAAGTACGCAGTGCACATCTCCTGACAAAGACGGCTATACCGTTGCTACCTCCAAAAAGAGGAAAATTCAAAAGTCACCCCGGGAAGCCGATTCTGTGCAACGAGACACAAGCACGGCAAACAGATATGAAGTGCTGAGTGAAGTACCTGAACCAATAACAATGCAGATAGACGACGACGCCTCTCCGGAACAACCGAAGAGAGACCGAATACCGCCAATTTTTCTGAAAGATCACTCGGAATGGAACATAAAAAAAAGGCAAATTACGTCCTGTTGCAACTTCCCTCCGGTATGCTCCTTCACAGGGTCCCACATTAAAATTTGCTGTACAAAGAGCGACGACTACAGGAAGGTTACGGCACTTTTAAGGGAAAAGAACTGGGAGTTTTTTACTTACCAACTGAAAGAGGACAAGAAAACATATCTAGTGATACGAGGGTTGACGGTCGACTCAAAAATCGAGGACGTTAAGGAAGAACTCCTGGAAAACAATCTACCCATAGACGAAATAATTCAAATGAAGACGTCGCGTCCGACATGGCGCCAAAGAAAAGAGAGGGAAGATATTTTGGCAGCGGACCCGGACGCGGAGATCCCTCCTCTTCCAGCCCGGTTACTTCCCTTGTTTCAAATTAAGATTACAAGGGAAAGCGACAAAAAAGACTTTCTTGCACTAACCCATCTCTGTGGGCTAGTAATCACCATCGAACCATTCCGCCCATCAAACGGCCCTCCGCAATGCAAGCGATGCCAACGCTTTGGGCACACTTACAAAACATGCGGTCTAAACAGCAGATGTGTGAAATGTGGAGAAAATCATTTCTCCTCGGATTGCTCCCGAAGTCGCCCAGAACCAGCAACCTGCGCTAACTGTGGAGGCCCTCACCCCGCGAATTACCGCGGATGTCAGCGCTACCGAACTTACGCTGAGAAATTGCGAAGCGCCCAATCTAACCGTGGGGCGCCCGCAGTTGCACTAGCTCCCGCACTTTCCGAATCTAATTTTCCGGCGCCTCCAACAGCACCAAACGCCACTTCCAACCCGTTTCCTCGGCAGCCATACCAGCGCCCAGGCCGAAGGAATTAACGAACTAAAAAATAAAATTATCTCCTGGCTCACGGGCTTGATAAGTAACTTATCAACCCGCCTCATGGCAAATCCACATCTGAAATACTAATAGAAGAAGTAACTAAAGCCGCCATCCTATTCTTATGATGAAAAACGCACCAACTTCGACAATGAGAATCATTCAGTGGAATGCGAATAGCGTCAGTAACAAAAAGGAAGAGTTACTCCTTCTCTTGTCGGAAAACCATGCCGACATAGTATTGCTCCAGGAGACCTGGCTTACAACGTCAAAAAATCTTTTCACACCGGGTTACAAACAGTTCCGCTGTGATAGGAAAAATAAGGCCGGAGGAGGAGAAATGGTGCTTGTCAAGTCATGCCACCAAGCCAAAATGTTACCTCCTCCACGTTCCTACCGCCTTGAAGCAATAGGCGCCACAATCACCACCACGGGCGGAAACATTAATTTCTGGTCGATATACCTGCCTCCGGGCAATCTCACACCCACGGACGAAGGAGCGCTGAGGTCAATCATTAAGGATAAGTGCATCCTGGGAGGCGACTTCAACTGCAAACATCCAGACTGGGGATGCCGCGCCGCAAACGCAGCGGGAACCAGACTACGCCGACTGCAACAAGAAGTAAACTTCGTCATCAGCGCACCTAATACCTATACTCACTACACCAATATCCCGAGCAACAAAAATGACATCCTGGACATCGTTCTTTCAAAGAACACACCCAATATATCGACTCCCATAACACTTGATAACTCCTCCTCAGACCACCTTCCGCTTTTGTACACCGTCAACCTGTCACTAATTCCTTCCTTGAGTAACGAAGGTACCAAAATTAATTGGAACTTGTTCGGCGAGACACTGGAAGGGAAAATAGCAGTCCTGAATAGTCTACCACTACACTCTCCCCCTCAAA
This sequence comes from Hetaerina americana, assembly GCF_022747635.1. Lineage (NCBI taxonomy): Eukaryota > Metazoa > Arthropoda > Insecta > Odonata > Calopterygidae > Hetaerina > Hetaerina americana. The sequence goes on from NW_027286821.1 coordinate 157,290, forward strand.
TAGACAAAGCCGCCATCATTTGGGCAAAAGAGGTAAACGCAGCACTGCGTGTTGCTAGGCAGCCTTCAAAAAAGACCACACTGCAACACGGCATTCCAGACGAAATTCTACGATGTATTACAGAAAGGAACCGGGCAAGGCGCAAATGGCAAAGAAATAGAGAAATGGAGAGTAGACAGCTCTTCTGCGTCCTCCGCAACAAGGTGCAAACTCTACTGAGGGAACACAGGAAAAACACCTGGGAAAAGACAGTTGCGGAGCTCTCCACTGTAGACGGCTCAGCGTGGAAACTTGCCAAGGCCCTCAAAGGACCAAAGGCTGGATCCCCACCACTGGAGAGCGAAGACACCACCGCCTTCACAGACGAGGAAAAAAGTAACCTCTTCGCGGATATACTCGAAGAAAGGTTTAATAACACAGGCGGCTCGACGTACGCCTCAGAGGCGGTCAACAACTGGAATAGTCTCAATTGGGCGCCAAACAGCCAAACGTCCCCAATCACTCCAGAGGAAGTCGGCTTCCTAATAAAGCGACTCAAACCTAAAGGCGCAGGTGGTCCGGACGGCATAAGTAACAATATTTTGAAACGATGCCCACCGAACGCCCATCGGTTCCTAGCCAAACTTTTCAACGCAGCTCTAAACTCCGGCCACTTCCCGTTTGAGTGGAAGTGGGCCAAGATCAAAATGCTTCCAAAACCTCAAAAACCACTCAGTGACCCGGCATCATATCGGCCGATCAGTCTATTGAATACCACCGGTAAACTTTTCGAGTCAGCCGTTAAAAATAGACTAAGCCCGTTCCTGGAGGAAGGAACCATCCCCGAGCAGGCCGGGTTTCGGCCCAGGACCTCAACAACCCACCAGATATTAAGGTTAACTGAGAACATCACAAATGGTTTTAACAAGGGAATGATCACCCAGGCGGCCTTTCTGGATCTGGAAGCTGCGTTTGATCGAGTTTGGTCAGAGGGCTTACTCCTCAAGCTCACTAACTCACCGACCCCGACATACCTCCTAAAGATTATCAAGTCCTTCCTGGAAGGAAGAACCTTCCATGTCGACAATGCCGGCTGCATTTCAGAGAGGAAGAGCATCAATGCGGAGTCCCACAGGGCTCCGTTCTGTCGCCATCACTATTTTCGGTATACGTTAACGACGTGCCACGTAACCCTGGCGCTGAAATATACTTATTCGCCGACGAAACCACGATTACAGCAAAGGCCACAAACCCGTCTTGGGCGGCGGATAGGCTACAGTCCCAATTAGATACCCTCAATGAGTGGTTGATCGACTGGAAACTAAAAGCAAACAGTAAAAAAAGCGTACATATGACTTTTAGCAGGAGGCCAAAGGCAGGAATCGGGCCACCCCTCTTCCTTGGTAACGACTGTATCCCTAGAAAAGAAAAGGTAAAATACCTAGGAATAACTATCGATAAAGGCCTCAGATGGACCCAGCACATCAAACAGGCCATCGGAAAAGCAACAGCAGCGGCGGCAGCGTTAAAACCCATCATGCAACCAAGATCACCGTTAGATTTAAAAACAAAAAAAATCATCTACACGGCCATGATCCGTCCTCTGCTAACCTACGCAGCGCCAGTATGGCTACAAGCCGCCAAAACTAACCTTAACAAAATTCAATCGACGGAGAACAAAATTGTCAGGAGATTCGTCGGAGCCCCTTGGTTCATTAGAAACAGTGAGCTGAGAAAGGACCTAAAGTTAACGCCAATCCTGTCCATTGCAAAAAAGATGGCTACAGACATGGAAGCTTCACTACGAAGCACCGAAAATCCCCTCTTGACTGACCTATGGAGTTACTCTCCTGGAGAGTTGACAACGCACAAAAGACCTAAATAGGAACAACAGCTCATGTCCCTGTGCCACACTGAACTTACATAAAACTACCCAAGGAGAATAACAGGGGAAAACGCTTACACTAGCTTTTTAAAGAAAAAAAAGAAAGACATCAACAGAAAAAAAAAATAATAATAAAACTAAAAATACAAGCAAACAAACTATCACGAAGGAAATATAAACAGAAACTCACCTTAAGAGACGCATGCCTGTAAACAGCTTCAGCTGGACGCAGCAATACAGACGGTCAAGCGACCGAGATAACGCCGGGCACGGGGCACGGGGCATACATTCATGCATGGACACTAACACCCCACACACATGCAAACACTCAAACTACCAACTACATACACATGCACCTGAAAGTATACCTAACACTCTATAGTGTTATTTTTGTTCCGACTTGTAAATTCAACGTTTTTAATATTTCTAAAGTGACTTCATTTTCTTGCTTTTATGATTACTGATTGGTTCGGGGAAAGAATGAGTATTTGTATCTATCTGTCTTGGAATCTATCTCCCTTAGTTTATCTTTGTGGTCTGATCTACCTAAGTAGTGTGGGGCCATTATAATTCCTTCAGTGTCATATTTAACTCGTTTTTCTGAACCTTTCAAAAGTCTAAGCCTCGCTTGTTCTCTCGCACTTGAAGTGGTTCCCAGCCTAAATCCCCTAAGAGACCTGTCACACTGTGTTTTATCTTAACAATTTTTAAAGAATCTAGCGGATTTTCTCTGGACTTTATCTAATTCTTTTGGCAAATTTTCTCCCACGGATCCCAAATACTTGCGGCATATTCCAAATGAGGTCTAACTAGAGCAAAATAACACCTCTCTTTTACTTTTCATCATCATTTCCCCACCACCCGTTTTATGAAGCCAAGTTTCTTTAAAGCTGATCCGCATATTGTCCTGATATGTGCTCCCCATGAAAGGCGTGGTGTTAGAACAACCCCAAATATTAACTTGATTTGCCGTAGTCAATACTGAACCCTCTATTTTGTAGTTTATATCCTGTTCCTCGCTTCCTTTATTCCAAATTATTCAAAACTGCACATTTATCTATATTAGCTATATCTATACCTTCCCGTCTCGGCCAGTACGGGAGGAATCGGGGGGGAATTTAAATTTTTGGGTATTTAAATTTTTTGGGTATTTGAGATAATGGTTTCTTGGTAGATATTTTCTTCCACAAATACCTGTCGGAATGTGGTGGTCAACAAAACCGATCGGGCGTAAAGCTCGAAAAACTGTCGTTTGACCGTCGTCGCGGCCGAAAATGAAACCGCGCGTTGTTCAAATCATCCACCCTGCTCGGATACGTACGCGATTGACGAAGGGTGCCCCGGGGGTCCTATGGCGGCGGTGCGGGCCTCGTTGCTCAAGCTACCGGTCCATGGCGGACTTGCAAGGGCAATGCAAGATTGAAATGATTGAATAAATTTGATCCGCATGGCTCAGCAACCGGGGTCTCGCAAATTATTCGTACTAATATATACATTGGTCGCTTGGATCATGCATATAAAATTCGGGAAATAGATGCCAGAGCTAGAAGACTTAAGGACATCTTCTCCCCCCGTCAATACGGGATAGCAACTGACGGGTTATAGATAGGAGAAATTCCACTAGCCACCCTCAGCGTATAAAAAATCATTAGTTTTATTTATATTGCATGCTCTTCCACTAACCTTATGCGTTTTGTTATAATCCATTCTTTCTGAATGACCACATTTGTGTTTATTTCATCTGTTTTTAAGTTTCCATTTCATTTTCCTCGTCCCTCTCCGCGGGGGGAAATTCCTGCTACCTCCAACGTTGGGTCGCATTCCCTGCCTTTTACAGACTCTTTCGGGGTGGAGTGCTATATGGTACATTTTCATGTGGTGGTGATGTTTAAATTTCTTGCTTGTTTGTCCTTGCTTCCGTGTTGTAGGATGGCTTCCGTGCTGCATCAAGGGGGTCAGTTTTTTAGTTTTTTTTTGCGGTATAGCGTTTGCATCAGTATTGGATGAAGGGATTTTTGCATGGGTGTGTGCGCTGCTGTGGGTGTATCTTTGCGTGTTGTTTCTTTTGCATGTGGTATATTTCCTTTTTACAGTTGGTGACTTAAACACCCCACGTCAATCGCCCTTGCGGCTGCTTGCGGGGTATTATATAGATATAGATGAAGTGTATGATTTTTACCGGACTGCGCATCCTAAGCGCCGTAGTGCCTTCGTACACATCGCCCGGTGGAGTAGGGGGCCTCGACGAATCGAATTTCCTACTCCGCAGAATCGAGAGGTGGAAGGGGGCGGAGGAACTAGCACGCGAGGATGCTTTTTCTAATGGTACCCGCCCCTTCCGTTTTTATGTGAAGGACGTGGGGGCATGTGAGGGCATTAAATCATGGCACCACGGGGCCTGGTGGACAATATTCTACGGCCTGAAACACCGTGGAATTTTAATTGAAAATTTTTCCTTTTGAACAAACAAAATGATTAAAAGATGTAAATGCTGAAGACAGGGGGGTGCGACGGAGGGTTTTCCCGTTTTCTAAGGGACTGCGGAACGAAAAATTTCTACATAATAAATTTTAAATTCAGCGGCGTCGCGCCCACCATGCAAAAGAAACAACACGCAAAAATACACCCACAGCAGCGCACACACTCATGCAAAAATCCCTTCATCCAATACTCATGCAAACGCATATACCGCAAAACAACTAAAAAACTGCACCCCATGATGCAGCACGGAAGCCATCCTACAACACGGAAGCCAGGACAAACAAGCGAGAAATTTAAACATCACTACCACATGAAAATGTACCACGTAGCACTCCTCCCCGAAAGAGTCTGTAAAAGACAAGGAATTCGACCCAACGTTGCTGGTAGCAGGAATTTCCCCCCGCGGAGAGGGACGAGGAAATGAAATGGAAACTTAAAAACAGATGAAATAAACACAAATGTGGTCATTCGGAAAGAATGGATTATAACAAAACGCATAAGGTTAGTGGAAGAGCATGCATAATACATACAACTAATGATTTTTTAGACGCTGAGGGTGGCTAGAGGAATTTTTGCTATCTATAACCCTGCAGTTGCTATCCCGTATTGTCCGGGGGGAAATGGAAGTCCTTAAGTCTTCTAGCTCTGGCATCAATTTCTTGATTTTGATATGCATGATCCAAGTGACCAATGTATATATTAGTACGAATAATTTGCGAGACCTCGGTGCTGAGCCATGCGGATCAAATTTATTCAATCATTTCAATCTTGCATTGAGTCGTCTTGCAGCCAATGATTCCAACACTAAATCCATGAATATTTATATAAAAACTCATACATTATGGCACCCTCATTTCTTCTTCTTGGCCTTATGGTTAAGATCAAATTGAGGTCCGGCCCCCGGTGCACCTTCAAGTCCGCAATGGACCGGTAGCTTGAGCACCGAGGCCGCACGGCCGCTTTAGGACCCCCGGGGGAACTCTTCGTCAATCCCGTACGTATCCGTGCAGGGTGGATGATTTGAACTACGCGCGGTTTCATTTTCGGCCGCGACGATGGTCAAGCGACAGTTATTCGAGCTTTACGCCCGATCGGTATTGTTGACCTCCTCACTCCAGCAGGTATTTGTGAAAGATTATATAAACCAAAAAACCATCATCTCAAATCGCCAAACAATTTAAATGTCTTCCCGATTCCACTCGTACCTGGCCCAGACCAGCCATAGAAACCGAAAAGAGGTTGAGTGCCTTCAGTGCGTAACTCGGCCGCAACCTGGACTATGCAGCTGGGAATCACGCGCTCAATGCAAACTTTGAAATTTTGAAATGTTTCGTTCCGCGGTGTCTCAGACCGCGGGAAAGCAGAGCGGCCCGGTCCGGAGGGGACCTGGAAGCGCACCGTGGGCCGGACTACGCTTTGATCTTAGCCATAAGGCTAAGAAGAAGAATCGGGGGACCAAACTGTATGATTTTTCGCGGACGGCGCTCCTACGCGACGAAGCGCCTTGGCACGTGCCACCCGTGGGTAAAAGGGGAGGGGAGGAGTCGGGCTAGAATGCCAAGACGTTCCTCTTCTACTGATTGCGGGAGGAGGGGGGCGGAGGACCTAGCACGCAAGGATTCATTCTGGAGGGCGCGACGCGCTAAATTTTAAAATTTAGTAAGTTGAAATTTTTCGTTCCGCATTCCTTTAGAAAACGGGAAAACCCTCCGTCACACCCCTCTGTCTTCAGCATTTACATCTTTTAAACATTTTGTTTGTTCAAAAGGAAAATTTTTCAATTAACATTCCACGGTGTTTCAGGCCGTAGAATATTGTCCACCAGGCCCCGTGGTGCCATGGTTTAATGCCCTCCCATGCCACCACGGTCCCTTCACATAAAAACGGGGGCGGCGGGGGCCATTAGAAAAGCATCCTCGCGTGCTAGTTCCTCCGCCCCCTTCCAACCTCTCGATTCTGCGGAGTAGGAAATTCGAGTCGTCGAGGCCCCTACTCCACCGGGCGGTGTGTACGAAGGCACTACGGCGCTTAGGATGCGCAAGTCCGGTAAAAATCATACACTTCATCTATATCTAAATAATACCCCGCAAGCAGCCGCAAGGGCGATTGACGTGGGGTGATAGGTCACCAACTGTAATAAGGAAATATACCACATGCAAAAGAAACAACACGCAAAGATACACCCACAGGAGCGCACACACTCATGCAAAAATCCCTTCATCCAATACTGATGCAAACGCCTATACCGCAAAAAAACTAAAAAACTGACCCCCTTGATGCAGCACGGAAGCCATCCTACAACGCGGAAGCAAGGACAAACAAGCAAGAAATTTAAACATCACCACTACATGAAAATGTACCACATAGCACTCCACCCCGAAAGAGTCTGTAAAAGGCGGGGAATGCGACCCAACGTTGCAGGTAGCAGGAATTTCCCCCCGCGGAGAGGGACGAGGAAATGAAATGGAAATTTAAAAACAGATAAAATAAACACAAAAAAGGTCATTCGGAAAGAATGGATTATAACAAAACGCCTAAGGTTAGTGGAAGAGCATGCAATATAAATACAACTAATGATTTTTTATACGCTGAGGGTGGCTAGTGGAATTTCTCCTATCTATAACCCGTCAGTTGCTATCCCGTATTGATTGGGGGGAGAAGAAATCCTGAAGTCTTCTAGCTCAGGCATCTATTTCCCGAATTTTATATGCATGATCCAAGCGACCAATGTATATATTAGTACGAATAATTTGCGAGACCCCGGTTCTGAGACATGCGGATCTAATTTATTCAATAATTTCAATCTTGCATTGAGTCGTCTTGCAGCCATTGATTCCAACCCTTAATCCATGAATATTTTGACGAAAACTCATACATTATGGCTCCCTCATTTCTTCTTCTCGGCCTTGTGGCTAAGATCAAATTGAGGTCCGGCCCCCGGTGCACTTGCAAGTCCGCCATGGACCGGTAGCTTGAGAAACGAGGCCGCACCGCCGCCATAGGATCCCCGGGGCACCCTTCGTCAATGCGTACGTATCCGAGCAGGGTGGATGATTTGAACGACGCGCGGTTTCATTTTCGGCCGCGACGACGGTCAAACGACAGTTTTTCGAGCTTTACGCCCGATCGGTTTTTTTGACCACCACATTCCGACAGGTATTTGTGGAAGAAAATATCTACCAAGAAACCATTATCTCAAATACCCAAAAAATATAAATTCCCCCCCGATTCCTCCCGTACTGGCCGAGACCAGCCGTAGTGACCGAGAAGCAGGTTTAGTGGTTTCAGCGCCTAACTCGGCGGCCACATAGACTTCGTCCTGTTGGGTTCCACGCGCTGAATTAAAACTTTAAAATTTTTTAATCTTTTGTTTCGCGGTCACTCAGACCGCGGAAAAGCCGAGCGGACCGGTCCGGTGGGGACTTGGAAGTGCACCATGGGCCGGACTCTACTTTGATCTTAGCCAAAAGGCCAAAAAAAGAATCGGGGGACCAAACTATGATTTTTCGCGGACGGCGCTCCTACGCGCCGAAGCGCCTTCGGACGCGCCACCCGTAAGTGAAAGGGGGGGGAGGAGTCGGGCTCCTACGCCTCGACTTTCCTCCTCTACTGATTGCGGGAGGAGGGGGGCGGAGGACCTAGCACGCGAGGATTCATCCTCGTGGGGTCGACGCGCTAAATTTAAAATTTATAATTTTGAAATTTTTCGTTCCGCGGTCCCTTAGAAAACGGGAAAGCCCACCGTCACCCCCTCGGTCTTCAGCATTTACATCTTTTAAACATTTTGTTTGTTCAAAAGGAAAAATTTTCAATTAACATTCCACGGTGTTTCAGGCCGTAGAATATTGTCCACCAGGCCCCGTGGTGCCATGATTTAATGCCCTCCCATGCCACCACGTCCTTCACATAAAAACGGGGCGGCGGGGGCCATTAGAAAAGCATCCTCGCGTGCTAGTTCCTCCGCCCCCTTCCACCTCTCGATTCTGCGGAGTAGGAAATTCGAGTCGTCGAGGCCCCCTACTCCACCGGGCGGTGTGTACGAAGGCACTACGGCGCTTAGGATGCGCAGTCCGGTAAAAATCATACACTTTATCTATATCTATATAATACCCCGCAAGCAGCCGCAAGGGCGATTGACGTGGGGTGTTAGGTCACCAACTGTAAAAAGGAAATATACCACATGCAAAAGAAAAAACACGCAAAGATACACCCACAGCAGCGCACACACTCATGCAAAAATCCCTTCATCCAATACTGATGCAAACGCCTATACCGCAAAAAAACTAAAAAACTGACCCCCTTGATGCAGCACGGAAGCTATCCTACAACGCGGAAGCAAGGACAAACAAGCAAGAAATTTAAACATCACCACTACATGAAAATGTACCACATAGCACTCCACCCCGAAAGAGTCTGTAAAAGGCGGGGAATGCGACCCAACGTTGCAGGTAGCAGGAATTTCCCCCCGCGGAGAGGGACGAGGAAATGAAATGGAAATTTAAAAACAGATAAAATAAACACAAATAAGGTCATTCGGAAAGAATGGATTAAAACAAAACGCCTAAGGTTAGTGGAAGAGCATGCAATATAAATACAACTAATGATTTTTTATGCGCTGAGGGTGGCTAGTGGAATTTCTCCTATCTATAACCCGTCAGTTGCTATCCCGTATTGACGGGGGGAGAAGATGTCCTTAAGTCTTCTAGCTTTGGCATCTATTTGCCGAATTTTATATGCATGATCCAAGCGACCAATGTATATATTAGTTCGAATAATTTGCGAGACCCCGGTTCTGAGACATGCGGATCAAATTTATTCAATAATTTCAATCTTGCATTGAGTCGTCTTGCAGCCAATGATTCCAACCCTTAATCGATGAATATTTCGACGAAAACTCATACATTATGGCTCCTTCATTTCTTCTTCTCGGCCTTATGGCTAAGATCAAATTGAGGTCCGGCCCCCGGTGCACTTGCAAGTCCGCCATGGACCGGTAGTGATGTTTAAATTTCTTGCTTGTTTGTCCTTGCTTCCGTGTTGTAGGATGGCTTCCGTGCTGCATCAAGGGGGTCAGTTTTTTAGCGGTATAGGCGTTTGCATCAGTATTGGATGAAGGGATTTTTGCATGAGTGTGTGCGCTGCTGTGGGTGTATCTTTGCGTGTTGTTTCTTTTGCATGTGGTATATTTCCTTTTTACAGTTGGTGACCTAACACCCCACGGCAATCGCCCTTGCGGCTGCTTGCGGGGTATTATATAGATATAGATGAAGTGTATGATTTTTACCGGACTGCGCATCCTAAGCGCCGTAGTGCCTTCGTACACACCGCCCGGTGGAGTAGGGGGCCTCGACGACTCGAATTTCCTACTCCGCAGAATCGAGAGGTGGAAGAGGGCGGAGGAACTAGCACGCGAGGATGCTTTTCTAATGGTACCCGCCCCCCCCGTTTTTATGTGAAGGACGTGGGGGCATGTGAGGGCATTAAATCATTGCACCACGGGGCCTGGTGGACAATATTCTACGGCCTGAAACACCGTGGAATGTTAATTGAAAATTTTTTATTTTGAACTAACAAAATGTTTAAAAGATGTAAATGCTGAAGACAGAGGGGTGCGACGGAGGGTTTTACCGTTTTTAAGGGACTGCGGAACGAAAAATGTCAACATAATAAATTTTAAATTTAGCGCGTCGCGCCCCCCAGAATGAATCCTCGCGTGCTAGGTCCTCCGCCCCCCTCCTCCCGCAATCAGTAGAGGAGGAACGTCGTGGCATTCGTGCCCGACTCCTCCCCTCCCCTTTTACCCACGGGTTGCACGTGCCAAGGCGCTTCGGTGCGTAGGAGCGCCGTCCGCGAAAAATCATACAGTTTGGTCCCCCGATTCTTCTTCTTAGCCTTATGGCTAAGATCAAAGTGTAGTCCGGCCCATGGTGGGCTTCCAGGTCCCCTACGGACCGGGCCGCTCTGCTTCCCCGCGGTCTGAGAAACCGCGGAACGAAACATTTCAAAATATCAAAGTTTGCATTGAGCGCGTGATTCCCAGCTCCATAGTGGCGGCCGAGTTACGCGCTGAAGGCACTCAACCTCTTCTCGGTTTCTATGGCTGGTCTGGGCCAGTGAAAGTTGAATCGGGAAGACATTTAAATTGTTTGGCGATTTGAGATGATGGTTTTTTGGTTGATATAATCTTTCACAAATACCTGCTGGAGTGAGGAGGTCAACAAAACCGATCGGGCGTAAAGCTCGAATAACTGTCGCTTGACCATCGTCGCGGCCGAAAATGAAACCGCGCGTAGTTCAAATCATCCGCCCTGCTCGGATACGTACGGGATTGGTGCGGGAGCTTCGATCGGAGATCGCCGGCCGGAGGGCTCCCCTCGGGAGAGATGGTGCTCAGGGTGGGAATTCGAAAACCCGCCACGCCCATAGGGGTGCACGGATTCGTCCGAATGCTACACGTGGCTGGGCGATTAGAGACCTACCCCGTGTCCCATCTCTCAACGAGGGAGTGTCTCACGTCCGTAGGTCGGACGATTGGAGGGTCGTCTCTCGGGGCAAGGGGAAGGTAACGCTGCGGCGAGGATTGGACTCTGCGGAGGCAGATACCATCCCCGTCTCCAACAGGTACCAGGTGCTGTCGGATGACAGCACCACCGTACCTGCAGCCCCTATCCCTACTCCGAGGGCACTGCCTAGGGTAAGGCATCAGCGGTCGGGGAGGGAGGGAACCGTTATATTAGGTAGTTCAAATGTCCGGCGTATAATGAACCCGCTGCGCCGCAGAGTCCAACAGGAGGGAGGTGTTGGATTCTTGTCGTCCTGGTGTATACCGGGCGGCGGGGTACCCCAGGCGACGCTGGAGGTGAAGGCGGCCGTCAGTAATACGGGCTGCTCCAAGCTACGCATTGTGGCTCATGTCGGGACAAACGACGCCTCGGAACGTGGATCTGAAGAGATCCTGCGCTCCTTTAAGGAGATGCACTCGGAGGTGAAACGAGTCGAGGCAGAGTTGAAGGTCCCAATTAAATTAAGTATATGTAGTATTGTGCCGCGTTCAGACTGCGGAAGGCTCGTTTGGAGCCGCATTGAGGGTTTAAATCAGAGAATGCTGGGATTTTGCCGGGGAATCGGAGCGGACTTCGTTGATCTGAGGCCCGTCCTCTCATCGTGTCGGGTACCCCTTAATCGCTCCGGGGTCCATTATACTGCCGAGGCATCGCAGTTGGTAGCGCGTAGGTTACACGAACACGTGTCGAGGGTTTAGCATAGCTGGTAGGCAAGAGCGTAGGTCATATATTGGGAAAAATAAAGTAGAATCCAGCGCTTTTTGTCAATTCAGTTCAGGTAATGCCTCTCAAATCCCCAAAAATATTGAACAAACAAGCACTTGCGTTAAAACAACATATAACCCACGTAAATTTAATAAAATTGGTGCCTCTACATACATAACAGATAGCAATGCAAGTGAATGTAATTCTTTTGTCTCTGTTCACCACGAATCGTCTCAAAACAGTTTTGTTAGCGTACATAAAACCGAAAAACAAGAAGTTATTAGCCATATTAAAATTATAACATTAAATTGCCGTAGCATTAGAAACAAAATATCGGATATTGAACATATTTTTGTCAGTACAAACGCAGACATAGTAGTTGGAACAGAAAGTTGGCTCACGGGAGATATAGCAAACAATGAGGTTTTTCCAAACGGCTTCACAATTTACAGAAGGGACAGACCAAATAGGTTGGGTGGGGGAGTATTCATTGCAGTAAAGTCACATCTTAGTAGCCAACGATATGAATGCGACGTAGATGACATAGAAAGCGTTTGGTGCAACATTAAGGACTACAACGGCAGAAGCCTATACGTGTGTTCATTTTATAGACCCCCAGATTCTAACACAGATGTCCTACACAAGCTCGACGAACAAATATCCACTATCAGCAGCAGACAAAGCAACAGTATTACTATAATCGCTGGTGACACAAATCTACCGTCAATTGACTGGGAAAAATACTGCGTGGGAAAATCTGCCAAAATCAGAGATTCATGCCAAGAACTCCTTCATATATTCACAAAACACTCCTTAGAACAAATAGTTAAATCACCAACACGGGGCCAAAGCATACTAGACATCTTTGCGACTTCTATGCCCGAAATCATTACTTACATTGAAATAATAGACGGAATCAGTGACCATAAGGCTATTCTTGTGGAGTTAAAAACTAAGTTCGTCGAAATAAACAAAGAAAAGCGTAAAATATACCTATACAACAAGGCAAATTTTAACGGACTAAGAGAATATTTAAAGATAAAATTACCGGAATACAAGACAAAAACACTGACAACTAATACAGAGAACACTTGGAATTATTTCTTAAATATTTTACGCGAAGGAATAAAGACGTACATCCCGTCCAAACTCAAATGCGACAGTAAGGAACCTAGATGGTACAACGGGGAAGTCAGATCGGCATTAAGAAGGCAAAGAAAGCTACAGTCAAATTTCAAAAAGAGTTTAAAAAGTGACGATATAAGTTTTGTGAATACAACCAAACAGCTACTAAAAGAATGTCGTAGTAAGACGAAAAGTATTATGCGCACAGCACTACACTCTTTTAAATCTAAAATGCTAAGCGAATATCTTGAGGAAAATCCAAAGTCATTCTGGTCCTATGTTAGGGAAATACAGGGTAAACGTCCCACTGTTCACTCTTTGAAGACGGAAAATGGAGAAATCATTACAGATAGCGTGAAAAAGGCAAATATTTTAAACCATTTTTTCCAGAGCGTCTACAACAAAAACACAAACGCACCAAACGATCCTCCACACCCACCCGGGGAACACATGAGCGATCTTACACTGACCAAGCAGGGAATAGTACATCTGCTCCGTAGTATCAAAGCACACAAGGCACCTGGTCCGGAAGAAATACCTGCTAGAATATTAAAGGAATTAGCTGACGACATTGCCCCATTTTTACATATTGTTTTTCTAAAATCGATAGAAGAAGGCTCAGTGCCTCGCGACTGGAAGCTAGCCCATATAACTCCCATCTATAAAGGCGGCGATAAGGATAAACCAACCAATTACCGACCCATTTCTTTAACATCGATCTCTTGTAAAATATTGGAACACGTTATTGTCACTAACATTATGAAATTTCTTGATAGTAGGAAAATACTAATCCACAACCAGCACGGATTTAGGAAAAGCAGATCTTGCGAAACACAACTTGGTCTCTTCATTCACGATATACTTAGATCGGGAGAAAACAACACCCAAGTCGATGCAGTATTCCTGGATTTCAAAAAAGCCTTCGACAAAGTCCCACACAATAAATTGTTACACAAATTTAAATACTATGGGATCAATGAGAAAATAATTAATTGGATTAGGGACTTCTTGTCAAACCGCAAACAAATAGTAGTCATAGATGGGTTGTGCTCAACGGAGAGAGATGTTACTTCGGGCGTCCCCCAGGGAAGTGTAATAGGGCCTCTTCTGTTCTTAATATACATAAATGACTTAAGCACACACGTTAGTAGCAATCTAAGGTTATTTGCTGACGACACGGTGATATACAGGGAAATAAGGAGCCAACTAGATCGCGAGCTACTCTCTAGAGACTTAGACAATATCTCGGGATGGTGCAATAAATGGGGATTAACACTTAATATAGATAAATGTGCAGTTTTGAAATTTTGGAATAAAGGAAGCGAGGAACAGGATATAAACTACAAAATAGAGGGTTCAGTATTGACAACGGCAAATCAAGTTAAATATTTGGGGGTTGTTCTAACACCACGCCTTTCATGGGGAGCACATATCAGGACAATATGCGGATCAGCTTTAAAGAAACTTGGCTTCATAAAACGGGTGGTGGGGAAATGTAATGAAAAAGTTAAAGAGAGGTGTTATTTTGCTCTATTTAGACCTCATTTGGAATATGCCGCAAGTATTTGGGATCCGTGGGAGAAAATTTGGCAAAAAGAATTAGATAAAGTCCAGAGAAAATCCGCTAGATTTGTTAAAAATTGTTATGATAAAAACACAAGTGTGACAGTTCTCTTAGGGGATTTAGGCTGGGAACCACTTGAAGTGCGGAGAGAACAAGCGAGGCTTAGACTTTTAGAAAGGTTCAGAAAAACGAGTTTAAATATGACACTGAAGGAATTATAATGGCCCCACACTACTTAGGTAGATCATACCACAAAGATAAACTAAGGGAGATAGATTCCAAGACAGATAGATACAAATACTCATTCTTTCCCCGAACAATCAGTAATCATAATAGCAAGAAAATGAAGTCACTTTAGAAATATTAAAAACGTTGAATTTACAAGTCGGAACAAAAATAAACACTATAGAGATGTTAGGTATACTTTCAGGTGCATGTGTATGTTAGTTGGTAGTTTGAGTGTTTGCATGTGTGTGGGGTGTTAGTGTCCATGCATGAATGTATGCCATGTTTTTTTTTTTTTATATATGATTTTGTCGTTATTGCATGCGGTTTTTTTTTTCTTTTTCTTTTCTAAATTATGGGTGGTGACCTAGCACCCCCAGCCACACGCCCTTGCGGCGGCTTGCGGGGTATTGAGTAGATGTAGATGTAGATGTAGATTGACGGAGAGTGCCCCCGGGGGTCCTAAGGCGGCCGTGCGGCCTCGGTGCTCAAGCTACCGGTCCATTGCGGACTTGCAAGTGCACCGGGGGCCGGACCTCAATTTGATCTTAACCATAAGGCCAAGAAGAAGAAATGAGGGTGCCATAATGTATGAGTTTTTATATAAATATTCATGGATTTAGGGTGGGAATCATTGGCTGAAAGACGTCTCAATGCAAGATTGAAATGATTGAATAAATTTGATCCGCATGGCTCAGCACCAAGGTCTCGCAAATTATTCGTACTAATATATAAATTGGTCGCTTGGATCATGCATATAAAATTCAAGAAATAGATGCCAGAGCTAGAAGACTTAAGGACTCCATTTCCCCCCGGACAATACGGGATAGCAACTGCAGATTTATCGATAGCAAAAATTCCACTAGCCACCCTCAGCGTCTAAAAAATCATTAGTTGTATGTATTATGCATGCTCTTCAACTAACCTTATGCGTTTTGTTATAATCCATTCTTTCCGAATGACCACATTTGTGTTTATTTCATCTGTTTTTAAGTTTCCATTTCATTTCCTCGTCCCTCTCCGCGGGGGGAAATTCCTGCTACCTGCAACGTTGGGTCGCGTTCCTTGCCTTTTACAGACTCTTTCGGGGTGGAGTGCTACGTGGTACATTTTCATGTGGTATTGAGGTTTAAATTTCTTGCTTGTTTGTCCTGGCTTCCGTGTTGTAGGATGGCTTTTGTGCTGCATCATGGGGTGCAGTTTTTTAGTTGTTTTGCGGTATATGCGTTTGCTTGAGTATTGGACGAAAGGATTTTTGCATGAGCGTGTGAACTGCTGTGGGTGTATTTTTGCGTGTTGTTTCTTTGCATGTGGGATATTTCCTTTTTACAGTTGGTGACCTAACACTCCACGCCACACGCCCTTGCGGCTGCTTGCGGGGTATTATGTAGATAAAGATGAAGTGTATGATTTTTACCGGACTGCTCATCCTAATCGCCGAAGTGCCTTCGTACACACCGACCGCTGGGGTAGGGGGCCTCGACGAATCGAATTTCCTACTCCGCAGAATCGAGAGGTGGAAGGGGGCGGAGGAACTAGCAGGCGAGGATGCTTTTCTAATGGTACCCGCCCCCCCCCGTTTTTATGTGAAGGACGTGGGGGCATGTGAGGGCATTAAATCATGGCACCACGGGGCCTGGTGGACAATATTCTACGGCCTGAAACACCGTGGAATGTTAATTGAAAATTTTTCGTTTTGAACTAACAAAATGTTTAAAAGATGTAAATGCTGAAGACAGAGGAGTGCGACGGAGGGTTTTCCCGTTTTTTAAGGGACTGCGGAACGAAAAATTTCAACAAAATAAATTTTAAATTCAGCGCGTCGCGCCCACCAGAATGAATCATCGCTTGCTAGGTCCTCCGCCCCCCTCCTCCCGCAATCAGTAGAGGAGGAACGTCTTGGCATTCGAGCCAAACTCCTCCCCTCCCCTTTTACCCACGGGTGGCACGTGCCAAGGCGCTTCGTCGCGTAGGAGCGCCGTGCGCGAAATCATACAGTTTGGTCCCCCGACTCTTCTTCTTAGCCTAATGGCTAAGATCAAAGTGTAGTCCGGCCCATGGTGCGCTTCCAGGTCCCCTCCGGACCTGGCCGCTCTGCTTCCCCGCGGTCTGAGAAACCGCGGAACGAAACATTTCAAAATATCAAAGTTTGCATTGATATCGTGATTCCCACCTGCATAGTCCAGGTGGCGGCCGAGTTATCCGCTGAAGGCACTCAACCTCTTCTCGGTTCCTATGGCTGGTGGGCCAGTACGAGTGGATTCGGGAAGACATTTAAATTGTTTGGCGATTTGAGATGATGGTTTTTTGGCTGATATAATCTTTCACAAATACCTGCTAGAGTGAGGAGGTCAACAAAACCGATCGGGCGTAAAGTTCGAATAACTGTCGCTTGACCATCGTCGCGGCCGAAAATGAAACCGCGCGTATTTCAAATCATCCGCCCTACTCGGATACGTACGGGATTGACGGAGAGTTCCCCCGGGGGTCCTAAGGCGGCCGTGCGGCCTCGGTGTTCAAGCTACCGGTCCATTGCGGACTTGCAAGTGCACCGGGGGCCGGACCTCAATTTGATCTTAACCATAAGGCCAAGAAGAAGAAATGAGGGTGCCATAAGGTATGAGTTTTTATATAAATATTCATGGATTTAGGGTGGGAATCATTGGCTGAAAGACGTCTCAATGCAAGATTGAAATGATTGAATAAATTTGATCCGCATGGCTCAGCACCGAGGTCTCGCAAATTATTCGTACTAATATATAAATTGGTCGCTTGGATCATGCATATAAAATTCAGGAAATAGATGCCAGAGCTAGAAGACTTAAGGACTCCATTTCCCCCCGGACGATACGGGATAGCAACTGCAGGGTTATAGATAGCAAAAATTCCTCTAGCCACCCTCAGCGTCTAAAAAATCATTAGTTGTATGTATTATGCATGCTCTTCCACTAACCTTATGCGTTTTGTTATAATCCATTCTTTCCGAATGACCACATTTGTGTTTATTTCATCTGTTTTTAAGTTTCCATTTCATTTCCTCGTCCCTCTCCGCGGGGGGAAATTCCTGCTACCAGCAACGTTGGGTCGAATTCGTTGCCTTTTACAGACTCTTTCGGGGTGGAGTGCTACGTGGTACATTTTCATGTGGTAGTGATGTTTAAATTTCTTGCTTGTTTGTGCTGGCTTCCGTGTTGTAGGATGCCTTCCGTGCTGCATCACGTGGTGCAGTTTTTTAGTTGTTTTGCGGTATATGCGTTTGCATGAGTATTGGATGAAGGGATTTTTGCATGAGTGTGTGCGCTGCTGTGGGTGTATTTTTGCGTGTTGTTTCTTTTGCATGTGGTGTATTTCCTTTTTACAGTTGGTGACCTAACACCCCACGCCCTTGCGGCTGCTAACGGGGTATTATGTAGATATAGATGAACTTTATGTTTTTTACCGGACTGCGCATCCTAAGCGCCGAAGTGCCTTCGCACACACTGCCCGGTGGAGTAGGGGGCCTCGACGACTCGAATTTCCTACTCCGCAGAATCGAGAGGTGGAAGGGGGCGGAGGAACTAGCACGCGAGGATGCTCTTCTAATGGCCCCCGCCGCCCCGTTTTTATGTGAAGGACGTGGCGGCATGGGAGGGCATTAAATCATGGCACCACGGGGCCTGGTGGACAATATTCTACGGCCTGAAACACCGTGGAATGTTAATTGAAAATTTTTCGTTTTGAACTAACAAAATGTTTAAAAGATGTAAATGCTGAAGACAGAGGGGTGCGACGGAGGGTTTTCCCGTTTTCTAAGGGACTGCGGAACGAAAAATTTCAACAAAATAAATTTTAAATTCAGCGCGTCGCGCCCACCAGAATGACTCCTCGCGTGCTAGGTCCTCCGCCCCCCTCCTCCCGCAATCAGTAGAGGAGGAACGTCTTGGCATTCGAGCCCGACTCCTCCCCTCCCCTTTTACCCACGGTAGGCACGTGCCAAGGCACTTCGTCGCGTAGGAGCGCCGTGCGCGAAATCATACAGTTTGGTCCCCCGACTCTTCTTCTTAGCCTAATGGCTAAGATCAAAGTGTAGTCCGGCCCATGGTGCGCTTCCAGGTCCCCCTGCGGACCTGGCCGCTCTGCTTCCCCGCGGTCTGAGAAACCGCGGAACGAAACATTTCAAAATATCAAAGTTTGCATTGCTATCGTGATTCCCACCTGCATAGTCCAGGTGGCGGCCGAGTTATCCGCTGAAGGCACTCAACCTCTTCTCGGTTTCTAATGCTGGTCTGGGCCAGTACGAGTGGATTCGGGAAGACATTTAAATTGTTTGGCGATTTGAGATGATGGTTTTTTGGCTGATATAATCTTTCACAAATACCTGCTAGAGTGAGGAGGTCAACAAAACCGATCGGGCGTAAAGTTCGAATAACTGTCGCTTGACCATCGTCGCGGCCGAAAATGAAACCGCGCGTATTTCAAATCATCCGCCCTACTCGGATACGTACGGGATTGACGGAGAGTTCCCCCGGGGGTCCTAAGGCGGCCGTGCGGCCTCGGTGTTCAAGCTACCGGTCCATTGCGGACTTGCAAGTGCACCGGGGGCCGGACCTCAATTTGATCTTAACCATAAGGCAAAGAAGAAGAAATGAGGGTGCCATAATGTATGAGTTTTTATATAAATATTCATGGATTTAGGGTGGGAATCATTGGCTGAAAGACGTCTCAATGCAAGATTGAAATGATTGAATAAATTTGATCCGCATGGCTCAGCACCGAGGTCTCGCAAATTATTCGTACTAATATATAAATTGGTCGCTTGGATCATGCATATAAAATTCAGGAAATAGATGCCAGAGCTAGAAGACTTAAGGACTCCATTTCCCCCCGGACGATACGGGATAGCAACTGCAGGGTTATAGATAGCAAAAATTCCTCTAGCCACCCTCAGCGTCTAAAAAATCATTAGTTGTATGTATTATGCATGCTCTTCCACTAACCTTATGCGTTTTGTTATAATCCATTCTTTCCGAATGACCACATTTGTGTTTATTTCATCTGTTTTTAGGTTTCCATTTCATTTCCTCGTCCCTCTCCGCGGGGGGAAATTCCTGCTACCAGCAACGTTGGGTCAAATTCGTTGCCTTTTACAGACTCTTTCGGGGTGGAGTGCTACGTGGTACATTTTCATGTGGTAGTGATGTTTAAATTTCTTGCTTGTTTGTGCTGGCTTCCGTGTTGTAGGATGCCTTCCGTGCTGCATCACGTGGTGCAGTTTTTTAGTTGTTTTGCGGTATATGCGTTTGCATGAGTATTGGATGAAGGGATTTTTGCATGAGTGTGTGCGCTGCTGTGGGTGTATTTTTGCGTGTTGTTTCTTTTGCATGTGGTGTATTTCCTTTTTACAGTTGGTGACCTAACACCCCACGCCCTTGCGGCTGCTAACGGGGTATTATGTAGATATAGATGAACTTTATGTTTTTTACCGGACTGCGCATCCTAAGCGCCGAAGTGCCTTCGCAACCACTGCCCGGTGGAGTAGGGGGCCTCGACGACTCGAATTTCCTACTCCGCAGAATCGAGAGGTGGAAGGGGGCGGAGGAACTAGCACGCGAGGATGCTCTTCTAATGGCCCCCGCCGCCCCGTTTTTATGTGAAGGACGTGGCGGCATGGGAGGGCATTAAATCATGGCACCACGGGGCCTGGTGGACAATATTCTACGGCCTGAAACACCGTGGAATGTTAATTGAAAATTTTTCGTTTTGAACTAACAAAATGTTTAAAAGATGTAAATGCTGAAGACAGAGGGGTGCGACGGAGGGTTTTCCCGTTTTCTAAGGGACTGCGGAACGAAAAATTTCAACAAAATAAATTTTAAATTCAGCGCGTCGCGCCCACCAGAATTACTCCTCGCGTGCTAGGTCCTCCGCCCCCCTCCTCCCGCAATCAGTAGAGGAGGAACGTCTTGGCATTCGAGCCCGACTCCTCCCCTCCCCTTTTACCCACGGGTGGCACGTGCCAAGGCACTTCGTCGCGTAGGAGCGCCGTGCGCGAAATCATACAGTTTGGTCCCCCGACTCTTCTTCTTAGCCTAATGGCTAAGATCAAAGTGTAGTCCGGCCCATGGTGCGCTTCCAGGTCCCCCTGCGGACCTGGCCGCTCTGCTTCCCCGCGGTCTGAGAAACCGCGGAACGAAACATTTCAAAATATCAAAGTTTGCATTGCTATCGTGATTCCCACCTGCATAGTCCAGGTGACGGCCGAGTTATCCGCTGAAGGCACTCAACCTCTTCTCGGTTTCTAATGCTGGTCTGGGCCAGTACGAGTGGATTCGGGAAGACATTTAAATTGTTTGGCGATTTGAGATGATGGTTTTTTGGCTGATATAATCTTTCACAAATACCTGCTAGAGTGAGGAGGTCAATTAAACCGATCGGGCGTAAAGCTCAAATAACTGTCGCTTGACCATCGTCGCGGCCGAAAATAAAACCGCGCGTATTTCAAATCATCCGCCCTGCTCGGATACGTACGGGATTGACGGAGAGTTCCCCCGGGGGTCCTAAGGCGGCCGTGCGGCCTCGGTGTTCAAGCTACCGGTCCATTGCGGACTTGCAAGTGCACCGGGGGCCGGACCTCAATTTGATCTTAACCATAAGGCCAAGAAGAAGAAATGAGGGTGCCATAATGTATGAGTTTTTATATAAATATTCATGGATTTAGGGTGGGAATCATTGGCTGAAAGACGTCTCAATGCAAGATTGAAATGATTGAATAAATTTGATCCGCATGGCTCAGCACCGAGGTCTCGCAAATTATTCGTACTAATATATAAATTGGTCGCTTGGATCATGCATATAAAATTCAGGAAATAGATGCCAGAGCTAGAAGACTTAAGGACTCCATTTCCCCCCGGACGATTCGGGATAGCAACTGCAGGGTTATAGATAGCAAAAATTCCACTAGCCACCCTCAGCGTCTAAAAAATCATTAGTTGTATGTATTATGCATGCTCTTCCACTAACCTTATGCGTTTTGTTATAATCCAATCTTTCCGAATGACCACATTTGTGTTTATTTCATCTGTTTTTAAGTTTCCATTTCATTTCCTCGTCCCTCTCCGCGGGGGGAAATTCCTGCTACCAGCAACGTTGGGTCGAATTCGTTGCCTTTTACAGACTCTTTCGGGGTGGAGTGCTACGTGGTACATTTTCATGTGGTAGTGATGTTTAAATTTCTTGCTTGTTTGTGCTGGCTTCCGTGTTGTAGGATGCCTTCCGTGCTGCATCATGTGGTGCAGTTTTTTAGTTGTTTTGCGGTATATGCGTTTGCATGAGTATTGGATGAAGGGATTTTTGCATGAGTGTGTGCGCTGCTGTGGGTGTATTTTTGCGTGTTGTTTCTTTTGCATGTGGTGTATTACCTTTTTACAGTTGGTGACCTAACACCCCACGCCACACGCCCTTGCGGCTGCTAACGGGGTATTATGTAGATATAGATGAACTTTATGTTTTTTACCGGACTGCGCATCCTAAGCGCCGAAGTGCCTTCGCACACACTGCTCGGTGGAGTAGGGGGCCTCGACGACTCGAATTTCCTACTCCGCAGAATCGAGAGGTGGAAGGGGGCGGAGGAACTAGCACGCGAGGATGCTCTTCTAATGGCCCCCGCCGCCCCGTTTTTATGTGAAGGACGTGGCGGCATGGGAGGGCATTAAATCATGGCACCACGGGGCCTGGTGGACAATATTCTACGGCCTGAAACACCGTGGAATGTTAATTGAAAATTTTTCGTTTTGAACTAACAAAATGTTTAAAAGATGTAAATGCTGCAGACAGAGGGGTGCGACGGAGGGTTTTCCCGTTTTCTAAGGGACTGCGGAACGAAAAATTTCAACAAAATAAATTTTAAATTCAGCGCGTCGCGCCCACCAGAATGAATCCTCGCGTGCTAGGTCCTCCGCCCCCCTCCTCCCGCAATCAGTAGAGGAGGAACGTCTTGGCATTCGAGCCCGACTCCTCCCCTCCCCTTTTACCCACGGGTGGCACGTGCCAAGGCGCTTCGTCGCGTAGGAGCGCCGTGCGCGAAATCATACAGTTTGATCCCCCGACTCTTCTTCTTAGCCTAATGGCTGAGATCAAAGTGTAGTCCGGCCCATGGTGCGCTTCCAGGGATCCCATGGACCTGGCGGCTCTGCTTCCCCGCGGTCTGAGAAACCGCGGAACGAAACATTTCAAAATTTCAAAGTTTGCATTGATATCGTGATTCCCACCTGCACCGTGTGACTATATGTTTTATTTGGGATTGCCGCCCTTGTGGCTTATCCCAATAAGGGGTGTTTTCGACAAGCGACTTTACCTATTTGTTTTGCTGATCAACACTTCAGCATTTTGGTTTTAAAAATTAATTAATTTTAATAGGTATTTATTCAACTGTCTCGGCGTCTTGCCTTGGGTAGTGGTTGGTCACTGTCGTCTTCTGTAATTGCCCTTGGCCTTTTATGGACATCCCATTTCTTTGAAACTGTATTTTTGCCAATATTTCGGAGAATTTCGTCATCTTTTGTTTCATGTTTTTTGTAGAAATTGATTGCTTTGTTTTTAATATATTTGTCGATTTCTACTATTCCGGCCGTTGAGTAAAGGTCCTTCTCAGGGTAGTTATTTGGTAAACGAAAGATCATTTTGAGGGTTTTCTTTTCAAATCCATTAAATTGTAATTTTGCTGTCACATTTGCCATTCCTGCCCATGCCGTACTGGCGTATGTGACAATGGGTCTTATGCATGCTGTGTATAATTTCAGTTTTAATTTCCTGTCTACATTTCCTGATCTGAGCAGGTATGAAAGGCCTGCTCTGCTACCAGCTGCTTTGAGAATTGTTTTTCTTATGTGTGGGACGAAATGCAACACTGTGTCTAAAGTAACTCCTAGGTATAGCGCCGTGTCTTTCCATTGGATTGGATTTCCCTCGATGTTTAAGGGATCTACGTAGTCTATTTTTCTTCGAGAGAAGATTACTGCTTGCGTCTTTAATGGATTTAGGTCGATCCTCCACTCTCTATACCATTTTGCGAGCTTGTTAACTGCATCTTGTAAGTATTTTGCTGCGTATTTAGCCTGAACACTTCGGCAGATAATGGCTGCATCATCAGCATAGAGAGCTAACATAGTATTCCCATTTTTTCCTATATTAGGGACATCTGCCGTAAATATATTAAAAAGGAACGGACCAAGGACTGATCCCTGTGGAACTCCCGCAGAGATCATTCCTTCCCTGCTCAGGGCGTTGTCCCACCTTACTCGAAAGGTGCGGTCACTAAGATATGATTTTATTAACTTTATCTGCCAGCAGGTGAAACCCATCACAGACATCTTCCTAATCAGTCCTTTATGCCACACTCTGTCGAACGCTTTGGATATGTCCAAGAACGCCGCGGCAGAGTATGCTTTTCTATTAAAGCTGTCTGCGATGAATTCAACAACTCTATGCAGCTGTTGCTCCGTTCCTCTCCCCTCCCGAAAGCCAAATTGTTCCGGTGGGATGATTCCCTTGTCGTCCGTGGTTTTTTGGTATAATGGCAGGATTAATTTCTCCGAAATTTTTCCCAATCCGGAGAGTAGCGATAATGGTCTGTATTTGTCAGCAGAAAGTGGCCCCCTTCCGTCTTTTGGGATACACACTACTACTGATTTTTTCCATGGACTCGGGAAATGGCCTAGTCTAATGGATGAGTTTGCTATCTCCAGCATATATAATCCGGCAGCTCTGGGAATACGTTTGAGGATCTCGTTGGGTATTTTATCATTTCCAGTGGCTTTTCGAAGTGGTAGTTTTTTCAATACTGCCACTACCTCGTAAATTACAATTTCTGGCAACTCGTCATCTTCTCTGTAGTCTTCGGCACTGTCTTCTCCGTCGTCATCCAATCCATGAGGGGTTGTAAATACTCTTTCTAAAAATGCTGCCATGTGATCAGCTTTCTCTTCGGCAGTAGTCAATTCTGCATAGTCCAGGTGGCGGCCGAGTTATCCGCTGAAGGCACTCAACCTCTTCTCGGTTTCTATGGCTGGTCTGGGCCAGTACGAGTGGATTCGGGAAGACATTTAAATTGTTTGGCGATTTGAGATGATGGTTTTTTGGCTGATATAATCTTTCACAAATACCTGCTAGAGTGAGGAGGTCAACAAAACCGATCGGGCGTAAAGCTCGAATAACTGTCGCTTGACCATCGTCGCGGCCGAAAATGAAACCGCGCGTATTTCAAATCATCCGCCCTGCTCGGATACGTACGGGATTGACGGAGAGTTCCCCCGGGGGTCCTAAGGCGGCCGTGCGGCCTCGGTGTTCAAGCTACCGGTCCATTGCGGACTTGCAAGTGCACCGGGGGCCGGACCTCAATTTGATCTTAACCATAAGGCCAAGAAGAAGAAATGAGGGTGCATAAATGTATGAGTTTTTATATAAATATTCATGGATTTAGGGTGGGAATCATTGGCTGAAAGACGTCTCAATGCAAGATTGAAATGATTGAATAAATTTGATCCGCATGGCTCAGCACCGAGGTCTCGCAAATTATTCGTACTAATATATAAATTGGTCGCTTGGATCATGCATATAAAATTCAGGAAATAGATGCCAGAGCTAGAAGACTTAAGGACTCCATTTCCCCCCGGACGATACGGGATAGCAACTGCAGGGTTATAGATAGCAAAAATTCCACTAGCCACCCTCAGCGTCTAAAAAATCATTAGTTGTATGTATTATGCATGCTCTTCCACTAACCTTATGCGTTTTGTTATAATCCATTCTTTCCGAATGACCACATTTGTGTTTATTTCATCTGTTTTTAAGTTTTCATTTCATTTCCTCGTCCCTCTCCGCGGGGGGAAATACCTACTACCAGCAACGTTAGGTCGAATTCGTTGCCTTTTACAGACTCTTTCGGGGTGGAGTGCTACGTGGTACATTTTCATGTGGTAGTGATGTTTAAATTTCTTGCTTGTTTGTCCTGGCTTCCGTGTTGTAGGATGCCTTCCGTGCTGCATCATGTGGTGCAGTTTTTTAGTTGTTTTGCGGTAAATGCGTTTGCATGAGTATTGGATAAAGGGATTTTTGCATGAGTGTGTGCACTGCTGTGGGTGTATTTTTGCGTGTTGTTTCTTTTGCATGTGGTGTATTTCCTTTTTACAGTTGGTGACCTAACACCCCACGCCCTTGCGGCTGCTAACGGGGTATTATGTAGATATAGATGAACTTTATGTTTTTTACCGGACTGCGCATCCTAAGCGCCGAAGTGCCTTCGCACACACTGCCCGGTGGAGTAGGGGGCCTCGACGACTCGAATTTCCTACTCCGCAGAATCGAGAGGTGGAAGGGGGCGGAGGAACTAGCACGCGAGGATGCTCTTCTAATGGCGCCCGCCGCCCCGTTTTTATGTGAAGGACGTGGCGGCATGGGAGGGCATTAAATCATGGCACCACGGGGCCTGGTGGACAATATTCTACGGCCTGAAACACCGTGGAATGTTAATTGAAAATTTTTCGTTTTGAACTAACAAAATGTTTAAAAGATGTAAATGCTGCAGACAGAGGGGTGCGACGGAGGGTTTTCCCGTTTTCTAAGGGACTGCGGAACGAAAAATTTCAACAAAATAAATTTTAAATTCAGCGCGTCGCGCCCACCAGAATGAATCCTCGCGTGCTAGGTCCTCCGCCCCCCTCCTCCCGCAATCAGTAGAGGAGGAACGTCTTGGCATTCGAGCCCGACTCCTCCCCTCCCCTTTTACCCACGGGTGGCACGTGCCAAGGCGCTTCGTCGCGTAGGAGCGCCGTGCGCGAAATCATACAGTTTGATCCCCCGACTCTTCTTCTTAGCCTAATGGCTGAGATCAAAGTGTAGTCCGGCCCATGGTGCGCTTCCAGGGATCCCATGGACCTGGCGGCTCTGCTTCCCCGCGGTCTGAGAAACCGCGGAACGAAACATTTCAAAATTTCAAAGTTTGCATTGATATCGTGATTCCCACCTGCACCGTGTGACTATATGTTTTATTTGGGATTGCCGCCCTTGTGGCTTATCCCACTAAGGGGTGTTTTCGACAAGCGACTTTACCTATTTGTTTTGCTGATCAACACTTCAGCATTTTGGTTTTAAAAATTAATTAATTTTAATAGGTATTTATTCAACTGTCTCGGCGTCTTGCCTTGGGTAGTGGTTGGTCACTGTCGTCTTCTGTAATTGCCCTTGGCCTTTTATGGACATCCCATTTCTTTGAAACTGTATTTTTGCCAATATTTCGGAGAATTTCGTCATCTTTTGTTTCATGTTTTTTGTAGAAATTGATTGCTTTGTTTTTAATATATTTGTCGATTTCTACTATTCCGGCCGTTGAGTAAAGGTCCTTCTCAGGGTAGTTATTTGGTAAACGAAAGATCATTTTGAGGGTTTTCTTTTCAAATCCATTAAATTGTAATTTTGCTGTCACATTTGCCATTCCTGCCCATGCCGTACTGGCGTATGTGACAATGGGTCTTATGCATGCTGTGTATAATTTCAGTTTTAATTTCCTGTCTACATTTCCTGATCTGAGCAGGTATGAAAGGCCTGCTCTGCTACCAGCTGCTTTGAGAATTGTTTTTCTTATGTGTGGGACGAAATGCAACACTGTGTCTAAAGTAACTCCTAGGTATAGCGCCGTGTCTTTCCATTGGATTGGATTTCCCTCGATGTTTAAGGGATCTACGTAGTCTATTTTTCTTCGGGAGAAGATTACTGCTTGCGTCTTTAATGGATTTAGGTCGATCCTCCACTCTCTATACCATTTTGCGAGCTTGTTAACTGCATCTTGTAAGTATTTTGCTGCGTATTTAGCCTGAACACTTCGGCAGATAATGGCTGCATCATCAGCATAGAGAGCTAACATAGTATTCCCATTTTTTCCTATATTAGGGACATCTGCCGTAAATATATTAAAAAGGAACGGACCAAGGACTGATCCCTGTGGAACTCCCGCAGAGATCATTCCTTCCCTGCTCAGGGCGTTGTCCCACCTTACTCGAAAGGTGCGGTCACTAAGATATGATTTTATTAACTTTATCTGCCAGCAGGTGAAACCCATCACAGACATCTTCCTAATCAGTCCTTTATGCCACACTCTGTCGAACGCTTTGGATATGTCCAAGAACGCCGCGGCAGAGTATGCTTTTCTATTAAAGCTGTCTGCGATGAATTCAACAACTCTATGCAGCTGTTGCTCCGTTCCTCTCCCCTCCCGAAAGCCAAATTGTTCCGGTGGGATGATTCCCTTGTCGTCCGTGGTTTTTTGGTATAATGGCAGGATTAATTTCTCCGAAATTTTTCCCAATCCGGAGAGTAGCGATAATGGTCTGTATTTGTCAGCAGTAAGTGGCCCCCTTCCGTCTTTTGGGATACACACTACTACTGATTTTTTCCATGGACTCGGGAAATGGCCTAGTCTAATGGATGAGTTTGCTATCTCCAGCATATATAATCCGGCAGCTCTGGGAATACGTTTGAGGATCTCGTTGGGTATTTTATCATTTCCAGTGGCTTTTCGAAGTGGTAGTTTTTTCAATACTGCCACTACCTCGTAAATTACAATTTCTGGCAACTCGTCATCTTCTCTGTAGTCTTCGGCACTGTCTTCTCCGTCGTCATCCAATCCATGAGGGGTTGTAAATACTCTTTCTAAAAATGCTGCCATGTGATCAGCTTTCTCTTCGGCAGTAGTCAATTCTGCATAGTCCAGGTGGCGGCCGAGTTATCCGCTGAAGGCACTCAACCTCTTCTCGGTTTCTATGGCTGGTCTGGGCCAGTACGAGTGGATTCGGGAAGACATTTAAATTGTTTGGCGATTTGAGATGATGGTTTTTTGGCTGATATAATCTTTCACAAATACCTGCTAGAGTGAGGAGGTCAACAAAACCGATCGGGCGTAAAGCTCGAATAACTGTCGCTTGACCATCGTCGCGGCCGAAAATGAAACCGCGCGTATTTCAAATCATCCGCCCTGCTCGGATACGTACGGGATTGACGGAGAGTTCCCCCGGGGGTCCTAAGGCGGCCGTGCGGCCTCGGTGTTCAAGCTACCGGTCCATTGCGGACTTGCAAGTGCACCGGGGGCCGGACCTCAATTTGATCTTAACCATAAGGCCAAGAAGAAGAAATGAGGGTGCATAAATGTATGAGTTTTTATATAAATATTCATGGATTTAGGGTGGGAATCATTGGCTGAAAGACGTCTCAATGCAAGATTGAAATGATTGAATAAATTTGATCCGCATGGCTCAGCACCGAGGTCTCGCAAATTATTCGTACTAATATATAAATTGGTCGCTTGGATCATGCATATAAAATTCAGGAAATAGATGCCAGAGCTAGAAGACTTAAGGACTCCATTTCCCCCCAGACGATACGGGATAGCAACTGCAGGGTTATAGATAGCAAAAATTCCACTAGCCACCCTCAGCGTCTAAAAAATCATTAGTTGTATGTATTATGCATGCTCTTCCACTAACCTTATGCGTTTTGTTATACTCCATTCTTTCCGAATGACCACATTTGTGTTTATTTCATCTGTTTTTAAGTTTCCATTTCATTTCCTCGTCCCTCTCCGCGGGGGGAAATTCCTACTACCAGCAACGTTAGGTCGAATTCGTTGCCTTTTACAGACTCTTTCGGGGTGGAGTGCTACGTGGTACATTTTCATGTGGTAGTGATGTTTAAATTTCTTGCTTGTTTGTCCTGGCTTCCGTGTTGTAGGATGCCTTCCGTGCTGCATCATGTGGTGCAGTTTTTTAGTTGTTTTGCGGTATATGCGTTTGCATGAGTATTGGACGAAGGGATTTTTGCATGAGTGTGTGCGCTGCTGTGGGTGTATTTTTGCGTGTTGTTTCTTTTGCATGTGGTGTTTTTCCTTTTTACAGTTGGTGACCTAACACCCCACGCCCTTGCGGCTGCTAACGGGGTATTATGTAGATATAGATGAACTTTATGTTTTTTACCGGACTGCGCATCCTAAGTGCCGAAGTGCCTTCGCACACACTGCCCGGTGGAGTAGGGGGCCTCGACGACTCGAATTTCCTACTCCGCAGAATCGAGAGGTGGAAGGGGGCGGAGGAACTAGCACGCGAGGATGCTCTTCTAATGGCGCCCGCCGCCCCGTTTTTATGTGAAGGACGTGGCGGCATGGGAGGGCATTAAATCATGGCACCACGGGGCCTGGTGGACAATATTCTACGGCCTGAAACACCGTGGAATGTTAATTGAAAATTTTTCGTTTTGAACTAACAAAATGTTTTAAAGATGTAAATGCTGAAGACAGAGGGGTGCGACGGAGGGTTTTCCCGTTTTCTAAGGGACTGCGGAACGAAAAATTTCAACAAAATAAATTTTAAATTCAGCGCGTCGCGCCCACCAGAATGAATCCTCGCGTGCTAGGTCCTCCGCCCCCCTCCTCCCGCAATCAGTAGAGGAGGAACGTCTTGGCATTCGAGCCCGACTCCTCCCCTCCCCTTTTACCCACGGGTGGCACGTGCCAAGGCGCTTCGTCGCGTAGGAGCGCCGTGCGCGAAATCATACAGTTTGATCCCCCGACTCTTCTTCTTAGCCTAATGGCTAGGATCAAAGTGTAGTCCGGCCCATGGTGCGCTTCCAGGTCCCCTCCGGACCTGGCCGCTCTGCTTCCCCGCGGTCTGAGAAACCGCGGAACGAAACATTTCAGAATATCAAAGTTTGCATTGATATCCTGATTCCCACCTGCATAGTACAGGTGGCGGCCGAGTTATCCGCTGAAGGCACTCAACCTCTTCTCGGTTTCTATGGCTGGTCTGGGCCAGTACGAGTGGATTCGGGAAGACATTTAAATTGTTTGGCGATTTGAGATGATGGTTTTTTGGCTGATATAATCTTTCACAAATACCTGCTAGAGTGAGGAGGTCAACAAAACCGATCGGGCGTAAAGCTCGAATAACTGTCGCTTGACCATCGTCGCGGCCGAAAATGAAACCGCGCGTATTTCAAATCATCCGCCCTGCTCGGATACGTACGGGATTGACGGAGAGTTCCCCCGGGGGTCCTAAGGCGGCCGTGCGGCCTCGGTGTTCAAGCTACCGGTCCATTGCGGACTTGCAAGTGCACCGGGGGCCGGACCTCAATTTGATCTTAACCATAAGGCCAAGAAGAAGAAATGAGGGTGCATAAATGTATGAGTTTTTATATAAATATTCATGGATTTAGGGTGGGATTCATTGGCATATACGGACTGACTGACCGACTGGAATACTCATACTCCGAACTGACTAGGTGGCACTAGTGAGTTATTTCACTAATTTAGAATCCAAGGAGTCTCCAATTACGTACTGGAAGCGCTCGGAGGGGAAGGCTAACTTAGATCCTTCTTCTCACCTCCGGGTGGTGTTTCGGTACGCCCCGTAGGTCGCCCCGTGTTTGAAAACCAGGGAAGAGGGATCTCCCTCATTGCACTCCCAGGGGATCGGCACGGGTCCACTCCTTAGGGAATAGCGTGTAGGCTAGGGAGGACCAGGCTTAGACCGACTGTGCCCTTTCCGCTTGTCGGATGGATCGGCCGGTTTTGCTAAGGTTCCTCAACTGAGATTGCGGCGGAACCCCCCCCCCCTAGGTGGAGACTCCTACAAACCAAAAGAGAAGTATGGAAGGACTAAATCCGAGCAACCCCTTGGACAAGGACAGTGCAACCACTGCTCTGAATACGCTTCTGTCGTTGCTACCAAAGAAGGACCCTGCTAAAGAAAATGGAGAAACTGTGACCATCTCCGTTCCAAAATACCTGTTGAAAGATCCACGATTTCACAAGTTAATGAGGCAGAGTGATACCTGCTCAATAAACAACGAATATAATGACGCCGTAAAGGAGCAGACAAAAGGTCCTCTCAAGGGTCGAATTCGCCCAGACCCTACTGAGAAGCCTACTGACCCCGTATCTGCCATTGCTCGCCGCGCTGAAAGTAGTCCATTGCTTCCCGTTCATTTAGGGATTGGCGACTCCAAAAATACACGAAACCACTCATCGATGAAAACCAGTGACAATACGGCTCACCCAGAGGTCGTGAAAAGTACGCAGTGCACATCTCCTGACAAAGACGGCTATACCGTTGCTACCTCCAAAAAGAGGAAAATTCAAAAGTCACCCCGGGAAGCCGATTCTGTGCAACGAGACACAAGCACGGCAAACAGATATGAAGTGCTGAGTGAAGTACCTGAACCAATAACAATGCAGATAGACGACGACGCCTCTCCGGAACAACCGAAGAGAGACCGAATACCGCCAATTTTTCTGAAAGATCACTCGGAATGGAACATAAAAAAAAGGCAAATTACGTCCTGTTGCAACTTCCCTCCGGTATGCTCCTTCACAGGGTCCCACATTAAAATTTGCTGTACAAAGAGCGACGACTACAGGAAGGTTACGGCACTTTTAAGGGAAAAGAACTGGGAGTTTTTTACTTACCAACTGAAAGAGGACAAGAAAACATATCTAGTGATACGAGGGTTGACGGTCGACTCAAAAATCGAGGACGTTAAGGAAGAACTCCTGGAAAACAATCTACCCATAGACGAAATAATTCAAATGAAGACGTCGCGTCCGACATGGCGCCAAAGAAAAGAGAGGGAAGATATTTTGGCAGCGGACCCGGACGCGGAGATCCCTCCTCTTCCAGCCCGGTTACTTCCCTTGTTTCAAATTAAGATTACAAGGGAAAGCGACAAAAAAGACTTTCTTGCACTAACCCATCTCTGTGGGCTAGTAATCACCATCGAACCATTCCGCCCATCCAACGGCCCTCCGCAATGCAAGCGATGCCAACGCTTTGGGCACACTTACAAAACATGCGGTCTAAACAGCAGATGTGTGAAATGTGGAGAAAATCATTTCTCCTCGGATTGCTCCCGAAGTCGCCCAGAACCAGCAACCTGCGCTAACTGTGGAGGCCCTCACCCCGCGAATTACCGCGGATGTCAGCGCTACCGAACTTACGCTGAGAAATTGCGAAGCGCCCAATCTAACCGTGGGGCGCCCGCAGTTGCACTAGCTCCCGCACTTTCCGAATCTAATTTTCCGGCGCCTCCAACAGCACCAAACGCCACTTCCCAACCCGTTTCCTCGGCAGCCATACCAGCGCCCCAGGCCGAAGGAATTAACGAACTAAAAAATAAAATTATCTCCTGGCTCACGGGCTTGATAAGTAAACTTATCAACCCGCCTCATGGCAAATCCACATCTGAAATACTAATAGAAGAAGTAACTAAAGCCGCCATCCTATTCTTATGATGAAAAACGCACCAACTTCGACAATGAGAATCATTCAGTGGAATGCGAATAGCGTCAGTAACAAAAAGGAAGAGTTACTCCTTCTCTTGTCGGAAAACCATGCCGACATAGTATTGCTCCAGGAGACCTGGCTTACAACGTCAAAAAATCTTTTCACACCGGGTTACAAACAGTTCCGCTGTGATAGGAAAAATAAGGCCGGAGGAGGAGTAATGGTGCTTGTCAAGTCATGCCACCAAGCCAAAATGTTACCTCCTCCACGTTCCTACCGCCTTGAAGCAATAGGCGCCACAATCACCACCACGGGCGGAAACATTAATTTCTGGTCGATATACCTGCCTCCGGGCAATCTCACATCCACGGACGAAGGAGCGCTGAGGTCAATCATTAAGGATAAGTGCATCCTGGGAGGCGACTTCAACTGCAAACATCCAGACTGGGGATGCCGCGCCGCAAACGCAGCGGGAACCAGACTACGCCGACTGCAACAAGAAGTAAACTTCGTCATCAGCGCACCTAATACCTATACTCACTACACCAATATCCCGAGCAACAAAAATGACATCCTGGACATCGTTCTTTCAAAGAACACACCCAATATATCGACTCCCATAACACTTGATAACTCCTCCTCAGACCACCTTCCGCTTTTGTACACCGTCAACCTGTCACTAATTCCTTCCTTGAGTAACGAAGGTACCAAAATTAATTGGAACTTGTTCGGCGAGACACTGGAAGGGAAAATAGCAGTCCTGAATAGTCTACCACTACACTCTCCCCCTCAAATAGACAAAGCCGCCATCATTTGGGCAAAAGAGGTAAACGCAGCACTGCGTGTTGCTAGGCAGCCTTCAAAAAAGACCACACTGCAACACGGCATTCCAGACGAAATTCTACGATGTATTACAGAAAGGAACCGGGCAAGGCGCAAATGGCAAAGAAATAGAGAAATGGAGAGTAGACAGCTCTTCTGCGTCCTCCGCAACAAGGTGCAAACTCTACTGAGGGAACACAGGAAAAACACCTGGGAAAAGACAGTTGCGGAGCTCTCCACTGTAGACGGCTCAGCGTGGAAACTTGCCAAGGCCCTCAAAGGACCAAAGGCTGGATCCCCACCACTGGAGAGCGAGGACACCACCGCCTTCACAGACGAGGAAAAAAGTAACCTCTTCGCGGATATACTCGAAGAAAGGTTTAATAACACAGGCGGCTCGACGTACGCCTCAGAGGCGGTCAACAACTGGAATAGTCTCAATTGGGCGCCAAACAGCCAAACGTCCCCAATCACTCCAGAGGAAGTCGGCTTCCTAATAAAGCGACTCAAACCTAAAGGCGCAGGTGGTCCGGACGGCATAAGTAACAAAATTTTGAAACGATGCCCACCGAACGCCCATCGGTTCCTAGCCAAACTTTTCAACGCAGCTCTAAACTCCGGCCACTTCCCGTTTGAGTGGAAGTGGGCCAAGATCAAAATGCTTCCAAAACCTCAAAAACCACTCAGTGACCCGGCATCATATCGGCCGATCAGTCTATTGAATACCACCGGTAAACTTTTCGAGTCAGCCGTTAAAAATAGACTAAGCCCGTTCCTGGAGGAAGGAACCATCCCCGAGCAGGCCGGGTTTCGGCCCAGGACCTCAACAACCCACCAGATATTAAGGTTAACTGAGAACATCACAAATGGTTTTAACAAGGGAATGATCACCCAGGCGGCCTTTCTGGATCTGGAAGCTGCGTTTGATCGAGTTTGGTCAGAGGGCTTACTCCTCAAGCTCACTAACTCACCGACCCCGACATACCTCCTAAAGATTATCAAGTCCTTCCTGGAAGGAAGAACCTTCCATGTCGACAATGCCGGCTGCATTTCAGAGAGGAAGAGCATCAATGCCGGAGTCCCACAGGGCTCCGTTCTGTCGCCATCACTATTTTCGGTATACGTTAACGACGTGCCACGTAACCCTGGCGCTGAAATATACTTATTCGCCGACGACACCACGATTACAGCAAAGGCCACAAACCCGTCTTGGGCGGCGGATAGGCTACAGTCCCAATTAGATACCCTCAATGAGTGGTTGATCGACTGGAAACTAAAAGCAAACAGTAAAAAAAGCGTACATATGACTTTTAGCAGGAGGCCAAAGGCAGGAATCGGGCCACCCCTCTTCCTTGGTAACGACTGTATCCCTAGAAAAGAAAAGGTAAAATACCTAGGAATAACTATCGATAAAGGCCTCAGATGGACCCAGCACATCAAACAGGCCATCGGAAAAGCAACAGCAGCGGCGGCAGCGTTAAAACCCATCATGCAACCAAGATCACCGTTAGATTTAAAAACAAAAAAAATCATCTACACGGCCATGATCCGTCCTCTGCTAACCTACGCAGCGCCAGTATGGCTACAAGCCGCCAAAACTAACCTTAACAAAATTCAATCGACGGAGAACAAAATTGTCAGGAGATTCGTCGGAGCCCCTTGGTTCATTAGAAACAGTGAGCTGAGAAAGGACCTAAAGTTAACGCCAATCCTGTCCATTGCAAAAAAGATGGCTACAGACATGGAAGCTTCACTACGAAGCACCGAAAATCCCCTCTTGACTGACCTATGGAGTTACTCTCCTGGAGAGTTGACAACGCACAAAAGACCTAAAATAGGAACAACAGCTCATGTCCCTGTGCCACACTGAACTTACATAAAACTAACCCAAGGAGGAATAACAGGGGAAAACGCTTACACTAGCTTTTTAAAAGAAAAAAAAAGAAAGACATCAACAAGAAAAAAAAATAATAATAAAAACTAAAAATACAAGCAAACAAACTATCACGAAGGAAATATAAACAGAAACTCACCTTAAGAGACGCATGCTGTAAACAGCTTCAGCTGGACGCAGCAATACAGACGGTCAAGCGACCGAGATAACGCACGGGGGCACGGGGGAATCATTGGCTGAAAGACGTCTCAATGCAAGATTGAAATGATTGAATAAATTTGATCCGCATGGCTCAGCACCGAGGTCTCGCAAATTATTCGTACTAATATATAAATTGGTCGCTTGGATCATGCATATAAAATTCAGGAAATAGATGCCAGAGCTAGAAGACTTAAGGACTCCATTTCCCCCCGGACGATACGGGATAGCAACTGCAGGGTTATAGATAGCAAAAATTCCACTAGCCACCCTCAGGGTCTAAAAAATCATTAGTTGTATGTATTATGCATGCTCTTCCACTAACCTTATGCGTTTTGTTATAATCCATTCTTTCCGAATGACCACATTTGTGTTTATTTCATCTGTTTTTAAGTTTCCATTTCATTTCCTCGTCCCTCTCCGCGGGGGGAAATTCCTGCTACCAGCAACGTTGGGTCGAATTCGTTGCCTATTACACACTCTTTCGGGGTGGAGTGCTACGTGGTACATTTTCATGTGGTAGTGATGTTTAAATTTCTTGCTTGTTTGTGCTGGCTTCCGTGTTGTAGGATGCCTTCCGTGCTGCATCATGTGGTGCAGTTTTTTAGTTTTTTTGCGGTATATGCGTTTGCATGAGTATTGGATAAAGGGATTTTTGCATGAGTGTGTGCGCTGCTGTGGGTGTATTTTTGCGTGTTGTTTCTTTTGCATGTGGTGTATTTCCTTTTTACAGTTGGTGACCTAACACCCCAAGCCACACGCCCTTGCGGCTCCTAACGGGGTATTATGTAGATATAGATGAACTTTATGTTTTTTACCGGACTGCGCATCCTAAGCGCCGAAGTGCCTTCGCACACACTGCCCGGTGGAGTAGGGGGCCTCGACGACTCGAATTTCCTACTCCGCAGAATCGAGAGGTGGAAGGAAGCGGAGGAACTAGCACGCGAGGATGCTCTTCTAATGGCCCCCGCCGCCCCGTTTTTATGTGAAGGACGTGGCGGCATGGGAGGGCATTAAATCATGGCACCACGGGGCCTGGTGGACAATATTCTACGGCCTGAAACACCGTGGAATGTTAATTGAAAATTTTTCGTTTTGAACTAACAAAATGTTTAAAAGATGTAAATGCTGAAGACAGAGGGGTGCGACGGAGGGTTTTCCCGTTTTCTAAGGGACTGCGGAACGAAAAATTTCAACAAAATAAATTTTAAATTCAGCGCGTCGCGCCCACCAGAATGAATCCTCGCGTGCTAGGTCCTCCGCCCCCCTCCTCCCGCAATCAGTAGAGGAGGAACGTCTTGGCATTCGAGCCCGACTCCTCCCCTCCCCTTTTACCCACGGGTGGCACGTGCCAAGGCGCTTCGTCGCGTAGGAGTGCCGTGCGCGAAATCATACAGTTTGGTCCCCCGACTCTTCTTCTTAGCCTAATGGCTAAGATCAAAGTGTAGTCCGGCCCATGGTGCGCTTCCAGGTCCCCCTCCGGACCTGGCCGCTCTGCTTCCCTGCGGTCTGAGAAACCGCGGAACGAAACATTTCAAAATATCAAAGTTTGCATTGATATCGTGATTCCCACCTGCATAGTCCAGGTGGCGGCCGAGTTATCCGCTGAAGGCACTCAACCTCTTCTCGGTTTCTAATGCTGGTCTGGGCCAGTACGAGTGGATTCGGGAAGACATTTAAATTGTTTGGCGATTTGAGATGATGGTTTTTTGGCTGATATAATCTTTCACAAATACCTGCTAGAGTGAGGAGGTCAATAAAACCGATCGGGCGTAAAGCTCAAATAACTGTCGCTTGACCATCGTCGCGGCCGAAAATGAAACCGCGCGTATTTCAAATCATCCGCCCTGCTCGGATACGTACGGGATTGACGGAGAGTTCCCCCGGGGGTCCTAAGGCGGCCGTGCGGCCTCGGTGTTCAAGCTACCGGTCCATTGCGGACTTGCAAGTGCACCGGGGGCCGGACCTCAATTTGATCTTAACCATAAGGCCAAGAAGAAGAAATGAGGGTGCCATAATGTATGAGTTTTTATATAAATATTCATGGATTTAGGGTGGGAATCATTGGCTGAAAGACGTCTCAATGCAAGATTGAAATGATTGAATAAATTTGATCCGCATGGCTCAGCACCGAGGTCTCGCAAATTATTCGTACTAATATATAAATTAGTCGCTTGGATCATGCGTATAAAATTCAGGAAATAGATGCCAGAGCTAGAAGACTTAAGGACTCCATTTCCCCCCGGACGATACGGGATAGCAACTGCAGGGTTATAGATAGCAAAAATTCAACTAGCCACCCTCAGCGTCTAAAAAATCATTAGTTGTATGTATTATGCATGCTCTTCCACTAACCTTATGCGTTTTGTTATAATCCATTCTTTCCGAATGACCACATTTGTGTTTATTTCATCTGTTTTTAAGTTTCCATTTCATTTCCTCGTCCCTCTCCGCGGGGGGAAATTCCTGCTACCAGCAACGTTGGGTCGAATTCGTTGCCTTTTACAGACTCTTTCGGGGTGGAGTGCTACGTGGTACATTTTCATGTGGTAGTGATGTTTAAATTTCTTGCTTGTTTGTGCTGGCTTCCGTGTTGTAGGATGCCTTCCGTGCTGCATCATGTGGTGCAGTTTTTTAGTTGTTTTGCGGTATATGCGTTTGCATGAGTATTGGATAAAGGGATTTTTGCATGAGTGTGTGCGCTGCTGTGGGTGTATTTTTGCGTGTTGTTTCTTTTGCATGTGGTGTATTTCCTTTTTACAGTTGGTGACCTAACACCCCACGCCACACGCCCTTGCGGCTGCTAACGGGGTATTATGTAGATATAGATGAACTTTATGTTTTTTACCGGACTGCGCATCCTAAGCGCCGAAGTGCCTTCGCACACACTGCCCGGTGGAGTAGGGGGCCTCGACGACTCGAATTTCCTACTCCGCAGAATCGAGAGGTGGAAGGGGGCGGAGGAACTAGCACGCGAGGATGCTCTTCTAATGGCCCCCGCCGCCCCGTTTTTATGTGAAGGACGTGGCGGCATGGGAGGGCATTAAATCATGGCACCACGGGGCCTGGTGGACAATATTCTACGGCCTGAAACACCGTGGAATGTTAATTGAAAATTTTTCGTTTTGAACTAACAAAATGTTTAAAAGATGTAAATGCTGAAGACAGAGGGGTGCGACGGAGGGTTTTCCCGTTTTCTAAGGGACTGCGGAACGAAAAATTTCAACAATATAAATTTTAAATTCAGCGCGTCGCGCCCACCAGAATGAATCCTCGCGTGCTAGGTCCTCCGCCCCCCTCCTCCCGCAATCAGTAGAGGAGGAACGTCTTGGCATTCGAGCCCGACTCCTCCCCTCCCCTTTTACCCACGGGTGGCACGTGCCAAGGCGCTTCGTCGCGTAGGAGCGCCGTGCGCGAAATCATACAGTTTGATCCCCCGACTCTTCTTCTTAGCCTAATGGCTAAGATCAAAGTGTAGTCCGGCCCATGAAGCGCTTCCAGGTCCCCTCCGGACCTGGCCGCTCTGCTTCCCCGCGGTCTGAGAAACCGCGGAACGAAACATTTCAAAATATCAAAGTTTGCATTGATATCGTGATTCCCACCTGCATAGTACAGGTGGCGGCCGAGTTATCCGCTGAAGGCACTCAACCTCTTCTCGGTTTCTATGGCTGGTCTAGGCCAGTACGAGTGGATTCGGGAAGACATTTAAATTGTTTGGCGATTTGAGATGATGGTTTTTTGGCTGATATAATCTTTCACAAATACCTGCTAGAGTGAGGAGGTCAACAAAACCGATCGGGCGTAAAGCTCGAATAACTGTCGCTTGACCATCGTCGCGGCCGAAAATGAAACCGCGCGTATTTCAAATCATCCGCCCTGCTCGGATACGTACGGGATTGACGGAGAGTTCCCCCGGGGGTCCTAAGGCGGCCTTGCGGCCTCGGTGTTCAAGCTACCGGTCCATTGCGGACTTGCAAGTGCACCGGGGGCCGGACCTAAATTTGATCTTAACCATAAGGCCAAGAAGAAGAAATGAGGGTGCCATAATGTATGAGTTTTTATATAAATATTCATGGATTTAGGGTGGGAATCATTGGCTGAAAGACGTCTCAATGCAAGATTGAAATGATTGAATAAATTTGATCCGCATGGCTCAGCACCGAGGTCTCGCAAATTATTCGTACTAATATATAAATTGGTCGCTTGCATCATGCATATAAAATTCAGGAAATAGATGCCAGAGCTAGAAGACTTAAGGACTCCATTTCCCCCCGGACGATACGGGATAGCAACTGCAGGGTTATAGATAGCAAAAATTCCACTAGCCACCCTCAGCGTCTAAAAAATCATTAGTTGTATGTATTATGCATGCTCTTCCACTAACCTTATGCGTTTTGTTATAATCCATTCTTTCCGAATGACCACATTTGTGTTTATTTCATCTGTTTTTAAGTTTCCATTTCATTTCCTCGTCCCTCTCCGCGGGGGGAAATTCCTGCTACCAGCAACGTTGGGTCGAATTCGTTGCCTTTTACAGACTCTTTCGGGGTGGAGTGCTACGTGGTACATTTTCATGTGGTAGTGATGTTTAAATTTCTTGCTTGTTTGTGCTGGCTTCCGTGTTGTAGGATGCCATCCGTGCTGCATCATGGGGTGCAGTTTTTTAGTTGTTTTGCGGTATATGCGTTTGCATGAGTATTGGATGAAGGGATTTTTGCATGAGTGTGTGCGCTGCTGTGGGTGTATTTTTGCGTGTTGTTTCTTTTGCATGTGGTGTATTTCCTTTTTACAGTTGGTGACCTAACACCCCACGCCCTTGCGGCTGCTAACGGGGTATTATGTAGATAGAATGAACTTTATGTTTTTTACCGGACTGCGCATCCTAAGCGCCGAAGTGCCTCCGCACACACTGCCCGGTGGAGTAGGGGGCCTCGACGACTCGAATTTCCTACTCCGCAGAATCGAGAGGTGGAAGGGGGCGGAGGAACTAGCAAGCGAGGATGCTCTTCTAATGGCCCCCGCCGCCCCGTTTTTATGTGAAGGACGTGGCGGCATGGGAGGGCATTAAATCATGGCACCACGGGGCCTGGTGGACAATATTCTACGGCCTGAAACACCGTGGAATGTTAATTGAAAATTTTTCGTTTTGAACTAACAAAATGTTTAAAAGATGTAAATGCTGAAGACAGAGGGGTGCGACGGAGGGTTTTCCCGTTTTCTAAGGGACTGCGGAACGAAAAATTTCAACAAAATAAATTTTAAATTCAGCGCGTCGCGCCCACCAGAATGAATCCTCGCGTGCTAGGTCCTCCGCCCCCCTTCTCCCGCAATCAGTAGAGGAGGAACGTCTTGGCATTCGAGCCCGACTCCTCCCCTCCCCTTTTACCCACGGGTGGCACGTGCCAAGGCGCTTCGTCGCGTAGGAGCACCGAGCGCGAAATCATACAGTTTGATCCCCCGACTCTTCTTCTTAGCCTAATGGCTAAGATCAAAGTGTAGTCCGGCCCATGGTGCGCTTCCAGGTCCCCTCCGGACCTGGCCGCTCTGCTTCCCCGCGGTCTGAGAAACCGCGGAACGAAACATTTCAAAATTTCAAAGTTTGCATTGATATCGTGATTCCCACCTGCACCGTGTGACTATATGTTTTATTTGGGATTGCCGCCCTTGTGGCTTATCCCAATAAGGGGTGTTTTCGACAAGCGACTTTACCTATTTGTTTTGCTGATCAACACTTCAGCATTTTGGTTTTAAAAATTAATTAATTTTAATAGGTATTTATTCAACTGTCTCGGCGTCTTGCCTTGGGTAGTGGTTGGTCACTGTCGTCTTCTGTAATTGCCCTTGGCCTTTTATGGACATCCCATTTCTTTAAAACTGTATTTTTGCCAATATTTCGGAGAATTTCGTCATCTTTTGTTTCATGTTTTTTGTAGAAATTGATTGCTTTGTTTTTAATGTATTTGTCGATTTCTACTATTCCGGCCGTTGAGTAAAGGTCCTTCTCAGGGTAGTTATTTGGTAAACGAAAGATCATTTTGAGGGTTTTCTTTTCAAATCCATTAAATTGTAATTTTGCTGTCACATTTGCCATTCCTGCCCATGCCGTACTGGCGTATGTGACAATGGGTCTTATGCATGCTGTGTATAATTTCAGTTTTAATTTCCTGTCTACATTTCCTGATCTGAGCAGGTATGAAAGGCCTGCTCTGCTACCAGCTGCTTTGAGAATTGTTTTTCTTATGTGTGGGACGAAATGCAACACTGTGTCTAAAGTAACTCCTAGGTATAGCGCCGTGTCTTTCCATTGGATTGGATTTCCCTCGATGTTTAAGGGATCTACGTAGTCTATTTTTCTTCGGGAGAAGATTACTGCTTGCGTCTTTAATGGATTTAGGTCGATCCTCCACTCTCTATACCATTTTGCGAGCTTGTTAACTGCATCTTGTAAGTATTTTGCTGCGTATTTAGCCTGAACACTTCGGCAGATAATGGCTGCATCATCAGCATAGAGAGCTAACATAGTATTCCCATTTTTTCCTATATTAGGGACATCTGCCGTAAATATATTAAAAAGGAACGGACCAAGGACTGATCCCTGTGGAACTCCCGCAGAGATCATTCCTTCCCTGCTCAGGGCGTTGTCCCACCTTACTCGAAAGGTGCGGTCACTAAGATATGATTTTATTAATTTTATCTGCCAGCAGGTGAAACCCATCACAGACATCTTCCTAATCAGTCCTTAATGCCACACTCTGTCGAACGCTTTGGATATGTCCACGAACGCCGCGGCAGAGTATGCTTTTCTATTAAAGCTATACGATGAATTCAACTACTCTATGCAGCTGTTGCTCCGTTCCTCTCCCCTCCCGAAAGCCAAATTGTTCCG
Organism: Hetaerina americana; assembly: GCF_022747635.1. NCBI lineage: Eukaryota > Metazoa > Arthropoda > Insecta > Odonata > Calopterygidae > Hetaerina > Hetaerina americana. Next base: position 199,913 of record NW_027286821.1, read on the forward strand.
GTGGGATGATTCCCTTGTCGTCCGTGGTTTTTTGGTATAATGGCAGGATTAATTTCTCCAAAATTTTTCCCAATCCGGAGAGTAGCGATAATGGTCTGTATTTGTCAGCAGTAAGTGGCCCCCTTCCGTCTTTTGGGATACACACTACTACTGATTTTTTCCATGGACTCGGGAAATGGCCTAGTCTAATGGATGAGTTTGCTATCTCTAGCATATATAATCCGGCAGCTCTGGGAATACGTTTGAGGATCTCGTTGGGTATTCTAACATTTCCAGTGGCTTTTCGAAGTGGTAGTTTTTTCAATACTGCCACTACCTCGTCAATTACAATTTCTGGCAACTCGTCATCTTCTCTGTAGTCTTCGGCACTGTCTTCTCCGTCGTCATCCAATCCATGAGGGGTTGTAAATACTCTTTCTAAATATGCTGCCATGTGATCAGCTTTCTCTTCGGCAGTAGTCAATTCTGCATAGTCCAGGTGGCGGTCGAGTTATCCGCTGAAGGCACTCAACCTCTTCTCAGTTTCTATGGCTGGTCTGGGCCAGTACGAGTGGATTCGGGAAGACATTTAAATTGTTTGGCGATTTGAGATGATGGTTTTTTGGCTGATATAATCTTTCACAAATACCTGCTAGAGTGAGGAGTTCAACAAAACCGATCGGGCGTAAAGCTCGAATAACTGTCGCTTGACCATCGTCGCGGCCGAAAATGAAACCGCGCGTATTTCAAATCATCCGCCCTGCTCGGATACGTACGGGATTGACGGAGAGTTCCCCCGGGGGTCCTAAGGCGGCCGTGCGGCCTCGGTGTTCAAGCTACCGGTCCATTGCGGACTTGCAAGTGCACCGGGGGCCGGACCTCAATTTGATCTTAACCATAAGGCCAAGAAGAAGAAATGAGGGTGCCATAATGTATGAGTTTTTATATAAATATTCATGGATTTAGGGTGGGAATCATTGGCTGAAAGACGTCTCAATGCAAAATTGAAATGATTGAATAAATTTGATCCGCATGGCTCAGCACCGAGGTCTCGCAAATTATTCGTACTAATATATAAATTGGTCGCTTGGATCATGCATATAAAATTCAGGAAATAGATGCCAGAGCTAGAAGACTTAAGGACTCCATTTCCCCCCGGACGATACGGGATAGCAACTGCAGGGTTATAGATAGCAAAAATTCCACTAGCCACCCTCAGCGTCTAAAAAATCAATAGTTGTATGTATTATGCATGCTCTTCCACTAACCTTATGCGTTTTGTTATAATCCATTCTTTCCGAATGACCACATTTGTGTTTATTTCATCTGTTTTTAAGTTTCCATTTCATTTCCTCGTCCCTCTCCGCGGGGGGAAATTCCTGCTACCAGCAACGTTGGGTCGAATTCGTTGCCTTTTACAGACTCTTTCGGGGTGGAGTGCTACGTGGTACATTTTCATGTGGTAGTGATGTTTAAATTTCTTGCTTGTTTGTGCTGGCTTCCGTGTTGTAGGATGCCTTCTGTGCTGCATCATGTGGTGCAGTTTTTTAGTTGTTTTGCGGTATATGCGTTTGCATGAGTATTGGATGAAGGGATTTTTGCATGAGTGTGTGCGCTGCTGTGGGTGTATTTTTGCGTGTTGTTTCTTTTGCATGTGGTGTATTTCCTTTTTACAGTTGGTGACCTAACACCCCACGCCCTTGCGGCTGCTAACGGGGTATTATGTAGATATAGATGAACTTTATGTTTTTTACCGGACTGCGCATCCTAAGCGCCGAAGTGCCTTCGCACACACTGCCCGGTGGAGTAGGGGGCCTCGACGACTCGAATTTCCTACTCCGCAGAATCAAGAGGTGGAAGGGGGCGGAGGAACTAGCACGCGAGGATGCTCTTCTAATCGCCCCCGCCGCCCCGTTTTTATGTGAAGGACGTGGCGGCATGGGAGGGCATTAAATCATGGCACCACGGGGCCTGGTGGACAATATTCTACGGCCTGAAACACCGTGGAATGTTAATTGAAAATTTTTCGTTTTGAACTAACAAAATGTTTAAAAGATGTAAATGCTGAAGACAGAGGGGTGCGACGGAGGGTTTTCCCGTTTTCTAAGGGACTGCGGAACGAAAAATTTCAACAAAATAAATTTTAAATTCAGCGCGTCGCGCCCACCAGAATGAATCCTCGCGTGCTAGGTCCTCCGCCCCCCTCCTCCCGCAATCAGTAGAGGAGGAACGTCTTGGCATTCGAGCCCGACTCCTCCCCTCCCCTTTTACCCACGGGTGGCACGTGCCAAGGCGCTTCGTCGCGTAGGAGCGCCGTGCGCGAAATCATACAGTTTGATCCCCCGACTCTTCTTCTTAGCCTAATGGCTAAGATCAAAGTGTAGTCCGGCCCATGGTGCGCTTCCAGGTCCCCTCCGGACCTGGCCGCTCTGCTTCCCCGCGGTCTGAGAAACCGCGGAACGAAACATTTCAAAATATCAAAGTTTGCATTGATATCGTGATTCCCACCTGCATAGTACAGGTGGCGGCCGAGTTATCCGCTGAAGGCACTCAACCTCTTCTCGGTTTCTATGGCTGGTCTGGGCCAGTACGAGTGGATTCGGGAAGACATTTAAATTGTTTGGCGATTTGAGATGATGGTTTTTTGGCTGATATAATCTTTCACAAATACCTGCTAGAGTGAGGAGGTCAACAAAACCGATCGGGCGTAAAGCTCGAATAACTGTCGCTTGACCATCGTCGCGGCCGAAAATGAAACCGCGCGTATTTCAAATCATCCGCCCTGCTCGGATACGTACGGGATTGACGGAGAGTTCCCCCGGGGGTCCTAAGGCGGCCGTGCGGCCTCGGTGTTCAAGCTACCGGTCCATTGCGGACTTGCAAGTGCACCGGGGGCCGGACCTCAATTTGATCTTAACCATAAGGCCAAGAAGAAGAAATGAGGGTGCCATAATGTATGAGTTTTTATATAAATATTCATGGATTTAGGGTGGGAATCATTGGCTGAAAGACGTCTCAATGCAAGATTGAAATGATTGAATAAATTTGATCCGCATGGCTCAGCCCCGAGGTCTCGCAAATTATTCGTACTAATATATAAATTGGTCGCTTGGATCATGCATATAAAATTCAGGAAATAGATGCCAGAGCTAGAAGACTTAAGGACTCCATTTCCCCCCGGACGATACGGGATAGCAACTGCAGGGTTATAGATAGCAAAAATTCCACTAGCCACCCTCAGGGTCTAAAAAATCATTAGTTGTATGTATTATGCATGCTCTTCCACTAACCTTATGCGTTTTGTTATAATCCATTCTTTCCGAATGACCACATTTGTGTTTATTTCATCTGTTTTTAAGTTTCCATTTCATTTCCTCGTCCCTCTCCGCGGGGGGAAATTCCTGCTACCAGCAACGTTGGGTCGAATTCGTTGCCTTTTACAGACTCTTTCGGGGTGGAGTGCTACGTGGTACATTTTCATGTGGTAGTGATGTTTAAATTTCTTGCTTGTTTGTGCTGGCTTCCGTGTTGTAGGATGCCTTCTGTGCTGCATCATGTGGTGCAGTTTTTTAGTTGTTTTGCGGTATATGCGTTTGCATGAGTATTGGATGAAGGGATTTTTGCATGAGTGTGTGCGCTGCTGTGGGTGTATTTTTGCGTGTTGTTTCTTTTGCATGTGGTGTATTTCCTTTTTACAGTTGGTGACCTAACACCCCACGCCCTTGCGGCTGCTAACGGGGTATTATGTAGATATAGATGAACTTTATGTTTTTTACCGGACTGCGCATCCTAAGCGCCGAAGTGCCTTCGCACACACTGCCCGGTGGAGTAGGGGGCCTCGACGACTCGAATTTCCTACTCCGCAGAATCGAGAGGTGGAAGGGGGCGGAGGAACTAGCACGCGAGGATGCTCTTCTAATGGCCCCCGCCGCCCCGTTTTTATGTGAAGGACGTGGCGGCATGGGAGGGCATTAAATCATGGCACCACGGGGCCTGGTGGACAATATTCTACGGCCTGAAACACCGTGGAATGTTAATTGAAAATTTTTCGTTTTGAACTAACAAAATGTTTAAAAGATGTAAATGCTGAAGACAGAGGGGTGCGACGGAGGGTTTTCCCGTTTTCTAAGGGACTGCGGAACGAAAAATTTCAACAAAATAAATTTTAAATTCAGCGCGTCGCGCCCACCAGAATGAATCCTCGCGTGCTAGGTCCTCCGCCCCCCTCCTGCCGCAATCAGTAGAGGAGGAACGTCTTGGCATTCGAGCCCGACTCCTCCCCTCCCCTTTTACCCACGGGTGGCACGTGCCAAGGCGCTTCGTCGCGTAGGAGCGCCGTGCGCGAAATCATACAGTTTGATCCCCCGACTCTTCTTCTTAGCCTAATGGCTAAGATCAAAGTGTAGTCCGGCCCATGGTGCGCTTCCAGGTCCCCTCCGGACCTGGCCGCTCTGCTTCCCCGCGGTCTGAGAAACCGCGGAACGAAACATTTCAAAATATCAAAGTTTGCATTGATATCGTGATTCCCACCTGCATAGTACAGGTGGCGGCCGAGTTATCCGCTGAAGGCACTCAACCTCTTCTCGGTTTCTATGGCTGGTCTGGGCCAGTACGAGTGGATTCGGGAAGACATTTAAATTGTTTGGCGATTTGAGATGATGGTTTTTTGGCTGATATAATCTTTCACAAATACCTGCTAGAGTGAGGAGGTCAACAAAACCGATCGGGCGTAAAGCTCGAATAACTGTCGCTTGACCATCGTCGCGGCCGAAAATGAAACCGCGCGTATTTCAAATCATCCGCCCTGCTCGGATACGTACGGGATTGACGGAGAGTTCCCCCGGGGGTCCTAAGGCGGCCGTGCGGCCTCGGTGTTCAAGCTACCGGTCCATTGCGGACTTGCAAGTGCACCGGGGGCCGGACCTCAATTTGATCTTAACCATAAGGCCAAGAAGAAGAAATGAGGGTGCCATAATGTATGAGTTTTTATATAAATATTCATGGATTTAGGGTGGGAATCATTGGCTGAAAGACGTCTCAATGCAAGATTGAAATGATTGAATAAATTTGATCCGCATGGCTCAGCACCGAGGTCTCGCAAATTATTCGTACTAATATATAAATTGGTCGCTTGGATCATGCATATAAAATTCAGGAAATAGATGCCAGAGCTAGAAGACTTAAGGACTCCATTTCCCCCCGGACGATACGGGATAGCAACTGCAGGGTTATAGATAGCAAAAATTCCACTAGCCACCCTCAGCGTCTAAAAAATCATTAGTTGTATGTATTATGCATGCTCTTCCACTAACCTTATGCGTTTTGTTATAATCCATTCTTTCCGAATGACCACATTTGTGTTTATTTCATCTGTTTTTAAGTTTCCATTTCATTTCCTCGTCCCTCTCCGCGGGGGGAAATTCCTGCTACCAGCAACGTTGGGTCGCATTTCTTGCCTTTTACAGACTCTTTCGGGGTGGAGTGCTACGTGGTACATTTTCATGTGGTAGTGATGTTTAAATTTCTTGCTTGTTTGTGCTGGCTTCCGTGTTGTAGGATGCCATCCGTGCTGCATCATGTGGTGCAGTTTTTTAGTTGTTTTGCGGTATATGCGTTTGCATGAGTATTGGATGAAGGGATTTTTGCATGAGTGTGTGCGCTGCTGTGGGTGTATTTTTGCGTGTTGTTTCTTTTGCATGTGGTGTATTTCCTTTTTACAGTTGGTGACCTAACACCCCACGCCCTTGCGGCTGCTAACGGGGTATTATGTAGATATAGATGAACTTTATGTTTTTTACCGGACTGCGCATCCTAAGCGCCGAAGTGCCTTCGCACACACTGCCCGGTGGAGTAGGGGGCCTCGACGACTCGAATTTCCTACTCCGCAGAATCGAGAGGTGGAAGGGGGCGGAGGAACTAGCACGCGAGGATGCTCTTCTAATGGCCCCCGCCGCCCCGTTTTTATGTGAAGGACGTGGCGGCATGGGAGGGCATCAAATCATGGCACCACGGGGCCTGGTGGACAATATTCTACGGCCTGAAACACCGTGGAATGTTAATTGAAAATTTTTCGTTTTGAACTAACAAAATGTTTAAAAGATGTAAATGCTGAAGACAGAGGGGTGCGACGGAGGGTTTTCCCGTTTTCTAAGGGACTGCGGAACGAAAAATTTCAACAAAATAAATTTTAAATTCAGCGCGTCGCGCCCACCAGAATGAATCCTCGCGTGCTAGGTCCTCCGCCCCCCTCCTGCCGCAATCAGTAGAGGAGGAACGTCTTGGCATTCGAGCCCGACTCCTCCCCTCCCCTTTTACCCACGGGTGGCACGTGCCAAGGCGCTTCGTCGCGTAGGAGCGCCGTGCGCGAAATCATACAGTTTGATCCCCCGACTCTTCTTCTTAGCCTAATGGCTAAGATCAAAGTGTAGTCCGGCCCATGGTGCGCTTCCAGGTCCCCTCCGGACCTGGCCGCTCTGCTTCCCCGCGGTCTGAGAAACCGCGGAACGAAACATTTCAAAATATCAAAGTTTGCATTGATATCGTGATTCCCACCTGCATAGTACAGGTGGCGGCCGAGTTATCCGCTGAAGGCACTCAACCTCTTCTCGGTTTCTATGGCTGGTCTGGGCCAGTACGAGTGGATTCGGGAAGACATTTAAATTGTTTGGCGATTTGAGATGATGGTTTTTTGGCTGATATAATCTTTCACAAATACCTGCTAGAGTGAGGAGGTCAACAAAACCGATCGGGCGTAAAGCTCGAATAACTGTCGCTTGACCATCGTCGCGGCCGAAAATGAAACCGCGCGTATTTCAAATCATCCGCCCTGCTCGGATACGTACGGGATTGACGGAGAGTTCCCCCGGGGGTCCTAAGGCGGCCGTGCGGCCTCGGTGTTCAAGCTACCGGTCCATTGCGGACTTGCAAGTGCACCGGGGGCCGGACCTCAATTTGATCTTAACCATAAGGCCAAGAAGAAGAAATGAGGGTGCCATAATGTATGAGTTTTTATATAAATATTCATGGATTTAGGGTGGGAATCATTGGCTGAAAGACGTCTCAATGCAAGATTGAAATGATTGAATAAATTTGATCCGCATGGCTCAGCCCCGAGGTCTCGCAAATTATTCGTACTAATATATAAATTGGTCGCTTGGATCATGCATATAAAATTCAGGAAATAGATGCCAGAGCTAGAAGACTTAAGGGCTCCATTTCCCCCCGGACGATACGGGATAGCAACTGCAGGGTTATAGATAGCAAAAATTCCACTAGCCACCCTCAGGGTCTAAAAAATCATTAGTTGTATGTATTATGCATGCTCTTCCACTAACCTTATGCGTTTTGTTATAATCCATTCTTTCCGAATGACCACATTTGTGTTTATTTCATCTGTTTTTAAGTTTCCATTTCATTTCCTCGTCCCTCTCCGCGGGGGGAAATTCCTGCTACCAGCAACGTTGGGTCGAATTCGTTGCCTTTTACAGACTCTTTCGGGGTGGAGTGCTACGTGGTACATTTTCATGTGGTAGTGATGTTTAAATTTCTTGCTTGTTTGTGCTGGCTTCCGTGTTGTAGGATGCCTTCCGTGCTGCATCACGTGGTGCAGTTTTTTAGTTGTTTTGCGGTATATGCGTTTGCATGAGTATTGGATGAAGGGATTTTTGCATGAGTGTGTGCGCTGCTGTGGGTGTATTTTTGCGTGTTGTTTCTTTTGCATGTGGTGTATTTCCTTTTTACAGTTGGTGACCTAACACCCCACGCCCTTGCGGCTGCTAACGGGGTATTATGTAGATATAGATGAACTTTATGTTTTTTACCGGACTGCGCATCCTAAGCGCCGAAGTGCCTTCGCACACACTGCCCGGTGGAGTAGGGGGCCTCGACGACTCGAATTTCCTACTCCGCAGAATCGAGAGGTGGAAGGGGGCGGAGGAACTAGCACGCGAGGATGCTCTTCTAATGGCCCCCGCCGCCCCGTTTTTATGTGAAGGACGTGGCGGCATGGGAGGGCATTAAATCATGGCACCACGGGGCCTGGTGGACAATATTCTACGGCCTGAAACACCGTGGAATGTTAAATGAAAATTTTTCGTTTTGAACTAACAAAATGTTTAAAAGATGTAAATGCTGAAGACAGAGGGGTGCGACGGAGGGTTTTCCCGTTTTCTAAGGGACTGCGGAACGAAAAATTTCAACAAAATAAATTTTAAATTCAGCGCGTCGCGCCCACCAGAATGAATCCTCGCGTGCTAGGTCCTCCGCCCCCCTCCTCCCGCAATCAGTAGAGGAGGAACGTCTTGGCATTCGAGCCCGACTCCTCCCCTCCCCTTTTACCCACGGGTGGCACGTGCCAAGGCGCTTCGTCGCGTAGGAGCGCCGTGCGCGAAATCATACAGTTTGATCCCCCGACTCTTCTTCTTAGCCTAATGGCTAAGATCAAAGTGTAGTCCGGCCCATGGTGCGCTTCCAGGTCCCCTCCGGACCTGGCCGCTCTGTTTCCCCGCGGTCTGAGAAACCGCGGAACGAAACATTTCAAAATATCAAAGTTTGCATTGATATCGTGATTCCCACCTGCATAGTACAGGTGGCGGCCGAGTTATTTGCTGAAGGCACTCAACCTCTTCTCGGTTTCTATGGCTGGTCTGGGCCAGTACGAGTGGATTCGGGAAGACATTTAAATTGTTTGGCGATTTGAGATCATGGTTTTTTGGCTGATATAATCTTTCACAAATACCTGCTAGAGTGAGGAGGTCAACAAAACCGATCGGGCGTAAAGCTCGAATAACTGTCGCTTGACCATCGTCGCGGCCGAAAATGAAACCGCGCGTATTTCAAATCATCCGCCCTGCTCGGATACGTACGGGATTGACGGAGAGTTCCCCCGGGGGTCCTAAGGCGGCCGTGCGGCCTCGGTGTTCAAGCTACCGGTCCATTGCGGACTTGCAAGTGCACCGGGGGCCGGACCTCAATTTGATCTTAACCATAAGGCCAAGAAGAAGAAATGAGGGTGCCATAATGTATGAGTTTTTATATAAATATTCATGGATTTAGGGTGGGAATCATTGGCTGAAAGACGTCTCAATGCAAGATTGAAATGATTGAATAAATTTGATCCGCATGGCTCAGCACCGAGGTCTCGCAAATTATTCGTACTAATATATAAATTGGTCGCTTGGATCATGCATATAAAATTCAGGAAATAGATGCCAGAGCTAGAAGACTTAAGGACTCCATTTCCCCCCGGACGATACGGGATAGCAACTGCAGGGTTATAGATAGCAAAAATTCCACTAGCCACCCTCAGCGTCTAAAAAATCATTAGTTGTATGTATTATGCATGCTCTTCCACTAACCTTATGCGTTTTGTTATAATCCATTCTTTCCGAATGACCACATTTGTGTTTATTTCATCTGTTTTTAAGTTTCCATTTCATTTCCTCGTCCCTCTCCGCCGGGGGAAATTCCTGCTACCAGCAACGTTGGGTCGCATTCCTTGCCTTTTACAGACTCTTTCGGGGTGGAGTGCTACGTGGTACATTTTCATGTGGTAGTGATGTTTAAATTTCTTGCTTGTTTGTGCTGGCTTCCGTGTTGTAGGATGCCTTCCGTGCTGCATCATGTGGTGCAGTTTTTTAGTTGTTTTGCGGTATATGCGTTTGCATGAGTATTGGATGAAGGGATTTTTGCATGAGTGTGTGCGCTGCTGTGGGTGTATTTTTGCGTGTTGTTTCTTTTGCATGTGGTGTATTTCCTTTTTACAGTTGGTGACCTAACACCCCACGCCACACGCCCTTGCGGCTGCTAACGGGGTATTATGTAGATATAGATGAACTTTATGTTTTTTACCGGACTGCGCATCCTAAGCGCCGAAGTGCCTTCGCACACACTGCCCGGTGGAGTAGGGGGCCTCGACGACTCGAATTTCCTACTCCGCAGAATCGAGAGGTGGAAGGGGGCGGAGGAACTAGCACGCGAGGATGCTCTTCTAATGGCCCCCGCCGCCCCGTTTTTATGTGAAGGACGTGGCGGCATGGGAGGGCATCAAATCATGGCACCACGGGGCCTGGTGGACAATATTCTACGGCCTGAAACACCGTGGAATGTTAATTGAAAATTTTTCGTTTTGAACTAACAAAATGTTTAAAAGATGTAAATGCTGAAGACAGGGGGTGCGACGGAGGGTTTTCCCGTTTTCTAAGGGACTGCGGAACGAAAAATTTCAACAAAATAAATTTTAAATTCAGCGCGTCGCGCCCACCAGAATGAATCCTCGCGTGCTAGGTCCTCCGCCCCCCTCCTCCCGCAATCAGTAGAGGAGGAACGTCTTGGCATTCGAGCCCGACTCCTCCCCTCCCCTTTTACCCACGGGTGGCACGTGCCAAGGCTTTCGTCGCGTAGTAGCGCCGTGCGCGAAATCATACAGTTTGATCCCCCGACTCTTCTTCTTAGCCTAATGGCTAAGATCAAAGTGTAGTCCGGCCCATGGTGCGCTTCCAGGTCCCCTCCGGACCTGGCCGCTCTGCTTCCCCGCGGTCTGAGAAACCGCGGAACGAAACATTTCAAAATATCAAAGTTTGCATTGATATCGTGATTCCCACCTGCATAGTACAGGTGGCGGCCGAGTTATTTGCTGAAGGCACTCAACCTCTTCTCGGTTTCTATGGCTGGTCTGGGCCAGTACGAGTGGATTCGGGAAGACATTTAAATTGTTTGGCGATTTGAGATGATGGTTTTTTGGCTGATATAATCTTTCACAAATACCTGCTAGAGTGAGGAGGTCAACAAAACCGATCGGGCGTAAAGCTCGAATAACTGTCGCTTGACCATCGTCGCGGCCGAAAATGAAACCGCGCGTATTTCAAATCATCCGCCCTGCTCGGATACGTACGGGATTGACGGAGAGTTCCCCCGGGGGTCCTAAGGCGGCCGTGCGGCCTCGGTGTTCAAGCTACCGGTCCATTGCGGACTTGCAAGTGCACCGGGGGCCGGACCTCAATTTGATCTTAACCATAAGGCCAAGAAGAAGAAATGAGGGTGCCATAATGTATGAGTTTTTATATAAATATTCATGGATTTAGGGTGGGAATCATTGGCTGAAAGACGTCTCAATGCAAGATTGAAATGATTGAATAAATTTGATCCGCATGGCTCAGCACCGAGGTCTCGCAAATTATTCGTACTAATGTATAAATTGGTCGCTTGGATCATGCATATAAAATTCAGGAAAAAGATGCCAGAGCTAGAAGACTTAAGGACTCCATTTCCCCCGGACGATACGGGATAGCAACTGCAGGGTTATAGATAGCAAAAATTCCACTAGCCACCCTCAGCGTCTAAAAAATCATTAGTTGTATGTATTATGCATGCTCTTGTACTAACCTTATGCGTTTTGTTATAATCCATTCTTTCCGAATGACCACATTTGTGTTTATTTCATCTGTTTTTAAGTTTCCATTTCATTTCCTCGTCCCTCTCCGCGGGGGGAAATTCCTGCTACCAGCAACGTTGGGTCGAATTCGTTGCCTTTTACAGACTCTTTCGGGGTGGAGTGCTACGTGGTGCATTTTCATGTGGTAGTGATGTTTAAATTTCTTGCTTGTTTGTGCTGGCTTCCGTGTTGTAGGATGCCTTCCGTGCTGCATCATGTGGTGCAGTTTTTTAGTTGTTTTGCGGTATATGCGTTTGCATGAGTATTGGATGAAGGGATTTTTGCATGAGTGTGTGCGCTGCTGTGGGTGTATTTTTGCGTGTTGTTTCTTTTGCATGTGGTGTATGTCCTTTTTACAGTTGGTGACCTAACACCCCACGCCCTTGCGGCTGCTAACGGGGTATTATGTAGATATAGATGAACTTTATGTTTTTTACCGGACTGCGCATCCTAAGCGCCGAAGTGCCTTCGCACACACTGCCCGGTGGAGTAGGGGGCCTCGACGACTCGAATTTCCTACTCCGCAGAATCGAGAGGTGGAAGGGGGCGGAGGAACTAGCACGCGAGGATGCTCTTCTAATGGCCCCCGCCGCCCCGTTTTTATGTGAAGGACGTGGCGGCATGGGAGGGCATCAAATCATGGCACCACGGGGCCTGGTGGACAATATTCTACGGCCTGAAACACCGTGGAATGTTCATTGAAAATTTTTCGTTTTGAACTAACAAAATGTTTAAAAGATGTAAATGCTGAAGACAGAGGGGTGCGACGGAGGGTTTTCCCGTTTTCTAAGGGACTGCGGAACGAAAAATTTCAACAAAATAAATTTTAAATTCAGCGCGTCGCGCCCACCAGAATGAATCCTCGCGTGCTAGGTCCTCCGCCCCCCTCCTCCCGCAATCAGTAGAGGAGGAACGTCTTGGCATTCGAGCCCGACTCCTCCCCTCCCCTTTTACCCACGGGTGGCACGTGCCAAGGCGCTTCGTCGCGTAGGAGCGCCGTGCGCGAAATCATACAGTTTGATCCCCCGACTCTTCTTCTTAGCCTAATGGCTAAGATCAAAGTGTAGTCCGGCCCATGGTGTGCTTCCAGGTCCCCTCCATACCTGGCCGCTCTGCTTCCCCGCGGGCTGAGAAACCGCGGAACGAAACATTTCAAAATATCAAAGTTTGCATTGATATCGTGATTCCCACCTGCATAGTACAGGTGGCGGCCGAGTTATCCGCTGAAGGCACTCAACCTCTTCTCGGTTTCTATGGCTGGTCTGGGCCAGTACGAGTGGATTCGGGAAGACATTTAAATTGTTTGGCGATTTGAGATGATGGTTTTTTGGCTGATATAATCTTTCACAAATACCTGCTAGAGTGAGGAGGTCAACAAAACCGATCGGGCGTAAAGCTCGAATAACTGTCGCTTGACCATCGTCGCGGCCGAAAATGAAACCGCGCGTATTTCAAATCATCCGCCCTGCTCGGATACGTACGGGATTGACGGAGAGTTCCCCCGGGGGTTCTAAGGCGGCCGTGCGGCCTCGGTGTTCAAGCTACCGGTCCATTGCGGACTTGCAAGTGCACCGGGGGCCGGACCTCAATTTGATCTTAACCATAAGGCCAAGAAGAAGAAATGAGGGTGCCATAATGTATGAGTTTTTATATAAATATTCATGGATTTAAGGTGGGAATCATTGGCTGAAAGACGTCTCAATGCAAGATTGAAATGATAGAATAAATTTGATCCGCATGGCTCAGCACCGAGGTCTCGCAAATTATTCGTACTAATATATAAATTGGTCGCTTGGATCATGCATATAAAATTCAGGAAATAGATGCCAGAGCTAGAAGACTTAAGGACTCCATTTCCCCCCGGACGATACGGGATAGCAACTGCAGGGTTATAGATAGCAAAAATTCCACTAGCCACCCTCAGCGTCTAAAAAATCATTAGTTGTATGTATTATGCATGCTCTTCCACTAACCTTATGCGTTTTGTTATAATCCATTCTTTCCGAATGACCACATTTGTGTTTATTTCATCTGTTTTTAAGTTTCCATTTCATTTCCTCGTCCCTCTCCGCGGGGGGAAATTCCTGCTACCAGCAACGTTGGGTCGAATTCGTTGCCTTTTACAGACTCTTTCGGGGTGGAGTGCTACGTGGTACATTTTCATGTGGTAGTGATGTTTAAATTTCTTGCTTGTTTGTCCTGGCTTCCGTGTTGTAGGATGGCTTCCGTGCTGCATCATGTGGTGCAGTTTTTTAGTTGTTTTGCGGTATATGCGTTTGCATGAGTATTGGATGAAGGGATTTTTGCATGAGTGTGTGCGCTGCTGTGGGTGTATTTTTGCGTGTTGTTTCTTTTGCATGTGGTGTATTTCCTTTTTACAGTTGGTGACCTAACACCCCACGCCACACGCCCTTGCGGCTGCTAACGGGGTATTATGTAGATATAGATGAACTTTATGTTTTTTACCGGACTGCGCATCCTAAGCGCCGAAGTGCCTTCGCACACACTGCCCGGTGGAGTAGGGGGCCTCGACGACTCGAATTTCCTACTCCGCAGAATCGAGAGGTGGAAGGGGGCGGAGGAACTAGCACGCGAGGATGCTCTTCTAATGGCCCCCGCCGCCCCGTTTTTATGTGAAGGACGTGGCGGCATGGGAGGGCATCAAATCATGGCACCACGGGGCCTGGTGGACAATATTCTACGGCCTGAAACACCGTGGAATGTTCATTGAAAATTTTTCGTTTTGAACTAACAAAATGTTTAAAAGATGTAAATGCTGAAGACAGAGGGGTGCGACGGAGGGTTTTCCCGTTTTCTAAGGGACTGCGGAACGAAAAATTTCAACAAAATAAATTTTAAATTCAGCGCGTCGCGCCCACCAGAATGAATCCTCGCGTGCTAGGTCCTCCGCCCCCCTCCTCCCGCAATCAGTAGAGGAGGAACGTCTTGGCATTCGAGCCCGACTCCTCCCCTCCCCTTTTACCCACGGGTGGCACGTGCCAAGGCGCTTCGTCGCGTAGGAGCGCCGTGCGCGAAATCATACAGTTTGATCCCCCGACTCTTCTTCTTAGCCTAATGGCTAAGATCAAAGTGTAGTGCGGCCCATGGTGCGCTTCCAGGTCCCCTCCGGACCTGGCCGCTCTGCTTCCCCGCGGTCTGAGAAACCGCGGAACGAATCATTTCAAAATATCAAAGTTTGCATTGATATCGTGATTCCCACCTGCATAGTACAGGTGGCGGCCGAGTTATCCGCTGAAGGCACTCAACCTCTTCTCGGTTTCTATGGCTGGTCTGGGCCAGTACGAGTGGATTCGGGAAGACATTTAAATTGTTTGGCGATTTGAGATGATGGTTTTTTGGCTGATATAATCTTTCACAAATACCTGCTAGAGTGAGGAGGTCAACAAAACCGATCGGGCGTAAAGCTCGAATAACTGTCGCTTGACCATCGTCGCGGCCAAAAATGAAACCGCGCGTATTTCAAATCATCCGCCCTGCTCGGATACGTACGGGATTGACGGAGAGTTCCCCCGGGGGTCCTAAGGCGGCCGTGCGGCCTCGGTGTTCAAGCTACCGGTCCATTGCGGACTTGCAAGTGCACCGGGGGCCGGACCTCAATTTGATCTTAACCATAAGGCCAAGAAGAAGAAATGAGGGTGCCATAATGTATGAGTTTTTATATAAATATTCATGGATTTAGGGTGGGAATCATTGGCTGAAAGACGTCTCAATGCAAGATTGAAATGATTGAATAAATTTGATCCGCATGGCTCAGCACCGAGGTCTCGCAAATTATTCGTACTAATATATAAATTGGTCGCTTGGATCATGCATATAAAATTCAGGAAATAGATGCCAGAGCTAGAAGACTTAAGGACTCCATTTCCCCCCGGACGATACGGGATAGCAACTGCAGGGTTATAGATAGCAAAAATTCCACTAGCCACCCTCAGCGTCTAAAAAATCATTAGTTGTATGTATTATGCATGCTCTTCCACTAACCTTATGCGTTTTGTTATAATCCATTCTTTCCGAATGACCACATTTGTGTTTATTTCATCTGTTTTTAAGTTTCCATTTCATTTCCTCGTCCCTCTCCGCGGGGGGAAATTCCTGCTACCAGCAACGTTGGGTCGAATTCGTTGCCTTTTACAGACTCTTTCGGGGTGGAGTGCTACGTGGTACATTTTCATGTGGTAGTGATGTTTAAATTTCTTGCTTTTTTGTCCTGGCTTCCGTGTTGTAGGATGCCTTCCGTGCTGCATCATGTGGTGCAGTTTTTTAGTTGTTTTGCGGTATATGCGTTTGCATGAGTATTGGATGAAGGGATTTTTGCATGAGTGTGTGCGCTGCTGTGGGTGTATTTTTGCGTGTTGTTTCTTTTGCATGTGGTGTATTTCCTTTTTACAGTTGGTGACCTAACACCCCACGCCACACGCCCTTGCGGCTGCTAACGGGGTATTATGTAGATATAGATGAACTTTATGTTTTTTACCGGACTGCGCATCCTAAGCGCCGAAGTGCCTTCGCACACACTGCCCGGTGGAGTAGGGGGCCTCGACGACTCGAATTTCCTACTCCGCAGAATCGAGAGGTGGAAGGGGGCGGAGGAACTAGCACGCGAGGATGCTCTTCTAATGGCCCCCGCCGCCCCGTTTTTATGTGAAGGACGTGGCGGCATGGGAGGGCATCAAATCATGGCACCACGGGGCCTGGTGGACAATATTCTACGGCCTGAAACACCGTGGAATGTTCATTGAAAATTTTTCGTTTTGAACTAACAAAATGTTTAAAAGATGTAAATGCTGAAGACAGAGGGGTGCGACGGAGGGTTTTCCCGTTTTCTAAGGGACTGCGGAACGAAAAATTTCAACAAAATAAATTTTAAATTCAGCGCGTCGCGCCCACCAGAATGAATCCTCGCGTGCTAGGTCCTCCGCCCCCCTCCTCCCGCAATCAGTAGAGGAGGAACGTCTTGGCATTCGAGCCCGACTCCTCCCCTCCCCTTTTACCCACGGGTGGCACGTGCCAAGGCGCTTCGTCGCGTAGGAGCGCCGTGCGCGAAATCATACAGTTTGATCCCCCGACTCTTCTTCTTAGCCTAATGGCTAAGATCAAAGTGTAGTGCGGCCCATGGTGCGCTTCCAGGTCCCCTCCGGACCTGGCCGCTCTGCTTCCCCGCGGTCTGAGAAACCGCGGAACGAATCATTTCAAAATATCAAAGTTTGCATTGATATCGTGATTCCCACCTGCATAGTACAGGTGGCGGCCGAGTTATCCGCTGAAGGCACTCAACCTCTTCTCGGTTTCTATGGCTGGTCTGGGCCAGTACGAGTGGATTCGGGAAGACATTTAAATTGTTTGGCGATTTGAGATGATGGTTTTTTGGCTGATATAATCTTTCACAAATACCTGCTAGAGTGAGGAGGTCAACAAAACCGATCGGGCGTAAAGCTCGAATAACTGTCGCTTGACCATCGTCGCGGCCAAAAATGAAACCGCGCGTATTTCAAATCATCCGCCCTGCTCGGATACGTACGGGATTGACGGAGAGTTCCCCCGGGGGTCCTAAGGCGGCCGTGCGGCCTCGGTGTTCAAGCTACCGGTCCATTGCGGACTTGCAAGTGCACCGGGGGCCGGACCTCAATTTGATCTTAACCATAAGGCCAAGAAGAAGAAATGAGGGTGCCATAATGTATGAGTTTTTATATAAATATTCATGGATTTAGGGTGGGAATCATTGGCTGAAAGACGTCTCAATGCAAGATTGAAATGATTGAATAAATTTGATCCGCATGGCTCAGCACCGAGGTCTCGCAAATTATTCGTACTAATATATAAATTGGTCGCTTGGATCATGCATATAAAATTCAGGAAATAGATGCCAGAGCTAGAAGACTTAAGGACTCCATTTCCCCCCGGACGATACGGGATAGCAACTGCAGGGTTATAGATAGCAAAAATTCCACTAGCCACCCTCAGCGTCTAAAAAATCATTAGTTGTATGTATTATGCATGCTCTTCCACTAACCTTATGCGTTTTGTTATAATCCATTCTTTCCGAATGACCACATTTGTGTTTATTTCATCTGTTTTTAAGTTTCCATTTCATTTCCTCGTCCCTCTCCGCGGGGGGAAATTCCTGCTACCAGCAACGTTGGGTCGAATTCGTTGCCTTTTACAGACTCTTTCGGGGTGGAGTGCTACGTGGTACATTTTCATGTGGTAGTGATGTTTAAATTTCTTGCTTGTTTGTGCTGGCTTCCGTGTTGTAGGATGCCTTCCGTGCTGCATCATGTGGTGCAGTTTTTTAGTTGTTTTGCGGTATATGCGTTTGCATGAGTATTGGATGAAGGGATTTTTGCATGAGTGTGTGCGCTGCTGTGGGTGTATTTTTGCGTGTTGTTTCTTTTGCATGTGGTGTATTTCCTTTTTACAGTTGGTGACCTAACACCCCACGCCACACGCCCTTGCGGCTGCTAACGGGGTATTATGTAGATATAGATGAACTTTATGTTTTTTACCGGACTGCGCATCCTAAGCGCCGAAGTGCCTTCGCACACACTGCCCGGTGGAGTAGGGGACCTCGACGACTCGAATTTCCTACTCCGCAGAATCGAGAGGTGGAAGGGGGCGGAGAAACTAGCACGCGAGGATGCTCTTCTAATGGCCCCCGCCGCCCCGTTTTTATGTGAAGGACGTGGCGGCATGGGAGGGCATTAAATCATGGCACCACGGGGCCTGGTGGACAATATTCTACGGCCTGAAACACCGTGGAATGTTAATTGAAAATTTTTCGTTTTGAACTAACAAAATGTTTAAAAGATGTTAATGCTGAAGACAGAGGGGTGCGACGGAGGGTTTTCCCGTTTTCTAAGGGACTGCGGAACGAAAAATTTCAACAAAATAAATTTTAAACTCAGCGCGTCGCGCCCACCAGAATGAATCCTCGCGTGCTAGGTCCTCCGCCCCCCTCCTCCCGCAATCAGTAGAGGAAAAACGTCTTGGCATTCGAGCCCGACTCCTCCCCTCCCCTTTTACCCACGGATGGCACGTGCCAAGGCGCTTCGTCGCGTAGGAGCGCCGTGCGCGAAATCATACAGTTTGATCCCCCGACTCTTCTTCTTAGCCTAATGGCTAAGATCAAAGTGTAGTCCGGCCCATGGTGTGCTTCCAGGTCCCCTCCGGACCTGGCCGCTCTGCTTCCCCGCGGGCTGAGAAACCGCGGAACGAAACATTTCAAAATATCAAAGTTTGCATTGATATCGTGATTCCCACCTGCATAGTACAGGTGGCGGCCGAGTTATCCGCTGAAGGCACTCAACCTCTTCTCGGTTTCTATGGCTGGTCTGGGCCAGTACGAGTGGATTCGGGAAGACATTTAAATTGTTTGGCGATTTGAGATGATGGTTTTTTGGCTGATATAATCTTTCACAAATACCTGCTAGAGTGAGGAGGTCAACAAAACCGATCGGGCGTAAAGCTCGAATAACAGTCGCTTGACCATCGTCGCGGCCGAAAATGAAACCGCGCGTATTTCAAATCATCCGCCCTGCTCGGATACGTACGGGATTGACGGAGAGTTCCCCCGGGGGTCCTAAGGCGGCCGTGCGGCCTCGGTGTTCTAGCTACCGGTCCATTGCGGACTTGCAAGTGCACCGGGGGCCGGACCTCAATTTGATCTTAACCATAAGGCCAAGAAGAAGAAATGAGGGTGCCATAATGTATGAGTTTTTATATAAATATTCATGGATTTAGGGTGGGAATCATTGGCTGAAAGACGTCTCAATGCAAGATTGAAATGATTGAATAAATTTGATCCGCATGGCTCAGCACCGAGGTCTCGCAAATTATTCGTACTAATATTAAAATTGGTCGCTTGGATCATGCATATAAAATTCAGGAAATAGATGCCAGAGCTAGAACACTTAAGGACTCCATTTCCCCCCGGACGATACGGAATAGCAACTGCAGGGTTATAGATAGCAAAAATTCCACTAGCCACCCTCAGCGTCTAAAAAATCATTAGTTGTATGTATTATGCATGCTCTTCCACTAACCTTATGCGTTTTGTTATAATCCATTCTTTCCGAATGACCACATTTGTGTTTATTTCATCTGTTTTTAAGTTTCCATTTCATTTCCTCGTCCCTCTCCGCGGGGGGAAATTCCTGCTACCAGCAACGTTGGGTCGAATTCGTTGCCTTTTACAGACTCTTTCGGGGTGGAGTGCTACGTGGTACATTTTCATGTGGTAGTGATGTTTAAATTTCTTGCTTGTTTGTCCTGGCTTCCGTGTTGTAGGATGGCTTCCGTGCTGCATCATGTGGTGCAGTTTTTTAGTTGTTTTGCGGTATATGCGTTTGCATGAGTATTGGATGAAGGGATTTTTGCATGAGTGTGTGCGCTGCTGTGGGTGTATTTTTGCGTGTTGTTTCTTTTGCATGTGGTGTATTTCCTTTTTACAGTTGGTGACCTAACACCCCACGCCCTTGCGGCTGCTAACGGGGTATTATGTAGATATAGATGAACTTTATGTTTTTTACCGGACTGCGCATCCTAAGCGCCGAAGTGCCTTCGCACACACTGCCCGGTGGAGTAGGGGACCTCGACGACTCGAATTTCCTACTCCGCAGAATCGAGAGGTGGAAGGGGGCGGAGAAACTAGCACGCGAGGATGCTCTTCTAATGGCCCCCGCCGCCCCGTTTTTATGTGAAGGACGTGGCGGCATGGGAGGGCATTAAATCATGGCACCACGGGGCCTGGTGGACAATATTCTACGGCCTGAAACACCGTGGAATGTTAATTGAAAATTTTTCGTTTTGAACTAACAAAATGTTTAAAAGATGTTAATGCTGAAGACAGAGGGGTGCGACGGAGGGTTTTCCCGTTTTCTAAGGGACTGCGGAACGAAAAATTTCAACAAAATAAATTTTAAACTCAGCGCGTCGCGCCCACCAGAATGAATCCTCGCGTGCTAGGTCCTCCGCCCCCCTCCTCCCGCAATCAGTAGAGGAAAAACGTCTTGGCATTCGAGCCCGACTCCTCCCCTCCCCTTTTACCCACGGATGGCACGTGCCAAGGCGCTTCGTCGCGTAGGAGCGCCGTGCGCGAAATCATACAGTTTGATCCCCCGACTCTTCTTCTTAGCCTAATGGCTAAGATCAAAGTGTAGTCCGGCCCATGGTGTGCTTCCAGGTCCCCTCCGGACCTGGCCGCTCTGCTTCCCCGCGGGCTGAGAAACCGCGGAACGAAACATTTCAAAATATCAAAGTTTGCATTGATATCGTGATTCCCACCTGCATAGTACAGGTGGCGGCCGAGTTATCCGCTGAAGGCACTCAACCTCTTCTCGGTTTCTATGGCTGGTCTGGGCCAGTACGAGTGGATTCGGGAAGACATTTAAATTGTTTGGCGATTTGAGATGATGGTTTTTTGGCTGATATAATCTTTCACAAATACCTGCTAGAGTGAGGAGGTCAACAAAACCGATCGGGCGTAAAGCTCGAATAACAGTCGCTTGACCATCGTCGCGGCCGAAAATGAAACCGCGCGTATTTCAAATCATCCGCCCTGCTCGGATACGTACGGGATTGACGGAGAGTTCCCCCGGGGGTCCTAAGGCGGCCGTGCGGCCTCGGTGTTCTAGCTACCGGTCCATTGCGGACTTGCAAGTGCACCGGGGGCCGGACCTCAATTTGATCTTAACCATAAGGCCAAGAAGAAGAAATGAGGGTGCCATAATGTATGAGTTTTTATATAAATATTCATGGATTTAGGGTGGGAATCATTGGCTGAAAGACGTCTCAATGCAAGATTGAAATGATTGAATAAATTTGATCCGCATGGCTCAGCACCGAGGTCTCGCAAATTATTCGTACTAATATTAAAATTGGTCGCTTGGATCATGCATATAAAATTCAGGAAATAGATGCCAGAGCTAGAACACTTAAGGACTCCATTTCCCCCCGGACGATACGGAATAGCAACTGCAGGGTTATAGATAGCAAAAATTCCACTAGCCACCCTCAGCGTCTAAAAAATCATTAGTTGTATGTATTATGCATGCTCTTCCACTAACCTTATGCGTTTTGTTATAATCCATTCTTTCCGAATGACCACATTTGTGTTTATTTCATCTGTTTTTAAGTTTCCATTTCATTTCCTCGTCCCTCTCCGCGGGGGGAAATTCCTGCTACCAGCAACGTTGGGTCGAATTCGTTGCCTTTTACAGACTCTTTCGGGGTGGAGTGCTACGTGGTACATTTTCATGTGGTAGTGATGTTTAAATTTCTTGCTTGTTTGTCCTGGCTTCCGTGTTGTAGGATGGCTTCCGTGCTGCATCATGTGGTGCAGTTTTTTAGTTGTTTTGCGGTATATGCGTTTGCATGAGTATTGGATGAAGGGATTTTTGCATGAGTGTGTGCGCTGCTGTGGGTGTATTTTTGCGTGTTGTTTCTTTTGCATGTGGTGTATTTCCTTTTTACAGTTGGTGACCTAACACCCCACGCCCTTGCGGCTGCTAACGGGGTATTATGTAGATATAGATGAACTTTATGTTTTTTACCGGACTGCGCATCCTAAGCGCCGAAGTGCCTTCGCACACACTGCCCGGTGGAGTAGGGGACCTCGACGACTCGAATTTCCTACTCCGCAGAATCGAGAGGTGGAAGGGGGCGGAGGAACTAGAACGCGAGGATGCTCTTCTAATGGCCCCCGCCGCCCCGTTTTTATGTGAAGGACGTGGCGGCATGGGAGGGCATTAAATCATGGCACCACGGGGCCTGGTGGACAATATTCTACGGCCTGAAACACCGTGGAATGTTAATTGAAAATTTTTCGTTTTGAACTAACAAAATGTTTAAAAGATGTAAATGCTGAAGACAGAGGGGTGCGACGGAGGGTTTTCCCGTTTTCTAAGGGACTGCGGAACGAAAAATTTCAACAAAATAAATTTTAAATTCAGCGCGTCGCGCCCACCAGAATGAATCCTCGCGTGCTAGGTCCTCCGCCCCCCTCCTCCCGCAATCAGTAGAGGAGGAACGTCTTGGCATTCGAGCCCGACTCCTCGCCTCCCCTTTTACCCACGGGTGGCACGTGCCAAGGCGCTTCGTCGCGTAGGAGCGCCGTGCGCGAAATCATACAGTTTGATCCCCCGACTCTTCTTCTCAGCCTAATGGCTAAGATCAAAGTGTAGTCCGGCCCATGGTGGGCTTCCAGGTCCCCCTCCGGACCTGGCCGCTCTGCTTCCCCGCGGTCTGAGAAACCGCGGAACGAAACATTTCAAAATATCAAAGTTTACATTGATATCGTGATTCCCACCTGCATAGTCCAGGTGGCGGCCGAGTTATCCGCTGAAGGCACTCAACCTCTTCTCGGTTTCTATGGCTGGTCTGGGCCAGTACGAGTGGATTCGGGAAGACATTTAAATTGTTTGGCGATTTGAGATGATGGTTTTTTGGCTGATATAATCTTTCACAAATACCTGCTAGAGTGAGGAGGTCAACAAAACCGATCGGGCGTAAAGCTCGAATAACTGTCGCTTGACCATCGTCGCGGCCAAAAATGAAACCGCGCGTATTTCAAATCATCCGCCCTGCTCGGATACGTACGGGATTGACGGAGAGTTCCCCCGGGGGTCCTAAGGCGGCCGTGCGGCCTCGGTGTTCAAGCTACCGGTCCATTGCGGACTTGCAAGTGCACCGGGGGCCGGACCTCAATTTGATCTTAACCATAAGGCCAAGAATAAGAAATGAGGGTGCCATAATGTATGAGTTTTTATATAAATATTCATGGATTTAGGGTGGGAATCATTGGCTGCAAGACGTCTCAATGCAAGATTGAAATGATTGAATAAATTTGATCCGCATGGCTCAGCACCGAGGTCTCGCAAATTATTCGTACTAATATATAAATTGGTCGCTTGGATCATGCATATAAAATTCAGGAAATAGATGCCAGAGCTAGAAGACTTAAGGACTCCATTTCCCCCCGGACGATACGGGATAGCAACTGCAGGGTTATAGATAGCAAAAATTCCACTAGCCACCCTCAGCGTCTAAAAAATCATTAGTTGTATGTATTATGCATGCTCTTCCACTAACCTTATGCGTTTTGTTATAATCCATTCTTTCCGAATGACCACATTTGTGTTTATTTCATCTGTTTTTAAGTTTCCATTTCATTTCCTCGTCCCTCTCCGCGGGGGGAAATTCCTGCCACCAGCAACGTTGGGTCGAATTCGTTGCCTTTTACAGACTCTTTCGGGGTGGAGTGCTACGTGGTAAGTTTTCATGTGGTAGTGATGTTTAAATTTCTTGCTTTTTTGTCCTGGCTTCCGTGTTGTAGGATGCCTTCCGTGCTGCATCATGTGGTGCAGTTTTTTAGTTGTTTTGCGGTATATGCGTTTGCATGAGTATTGGATGAAGGGATTTTTGCATGAGTGTGTGCGCTGCTGTGGGTGTATTTTTGCGTGTTGTTTCTTTTGCATGTGGTGTATTTCCTTTTTACAGTTGGTGACCTAACACCCCACGCCCTTGCGGCTGCTAACGGGGTATTATGTAGATATAGATGAACTTTATGTTTTTTACCGGACTGCGCATCCTAAGCGCCGAAGTGCCTTCGCACACACTGCCCGGTGGAGTAGGGGGCCTCGACGACTCGAATTTCCTACTCCGCAGAATCGAGAGGTGGAAGGGGGCGGAGAAACCAGCACGCGAGGATGCTCTTCTAATGGCCCCCGCCGCCCCGTTTTTATGTGAAGGACGTGGCGGCATGGGAGGGCATTAAATCATGGCACCACGGGGCCTGGTGGACAATATTCTACGGCCTGAAACACCGTGGAATGTTAATTGAAAATTTTTCGTTTTGAACTAACAAAATGTTTAAAAGATGTTAATGCTGAAGACAGAGGGGTGCGACGGAGGGTTTTCCCGTTTTCTAAGGGACTGCGGAACGAAAAATTTCAACAAAATAAATTTTAAACTCAGCGCGTCGCGCCCACCAGATTGAATCCTCGCGTGCTAGGTCCTCCGCCCCCCTCCTCCCGCAATCAGTAGAGGAAAAACGTCTTGGCATTCGAGCCCGACTCCTCCCCTCCCCTTTTACCCACGGATGGCACGTGCCAAGGCGCTTCGTCGCGTAGGAGCGCCGTGCGCGAAATCATACAGTTTGATCCCCCGACTCTTCTTCTTAGCCTAATGGCTAAGATCAAAGTGTAGTCCGGCCCATGGTGTGCTTCCAGATCCCCTCCGGACCTGGCCGCTCTGCTTCCCCGCGGGCTGAGAAACCGCGGAACGAAACATTTCAAAATATCAAAGTTTGCATTGATATCGTGATTCCCACCTGCATAGTACAGGTGGCGGCCGAGTTATCCGCTGAAGGCACTCAACCTCTTCTCGGTTTCTATGGCTGGTCTGGGCCAGTACGAGTGGATTCGGGAAGACATTTAAATTGTTTGGCGATTTGAGATGATGGTTTTTTGGCTGATATAATCTTTCACAAATACCTGCTAGAGTGAGGAGGTCAACAAAACCGATCGGGCGTAAAGCTCGAATAACTGTCGCTTGACCATCGTCGCGGCCAAAAATGAAACCGCGCGTATTTCAAATCATCCGCCCTGCTCGGATACGTACAAGATTGACGGAGAGTTCCCCCGGGGGTCCTAAGGCGGCCGTGCGGCCTCGGTGTTCAAGCTACCGGTCCATTGCGGACTTGCTAGTGCACCGGGGGCCGGACCTCAATTTGATCTTAACCATAAGGCCAAGAATAAGAAATGAGGGTGCCATAATGTATGAGTTTTTATATAAATATTCATGGATTTAGGGTGGGAATCATTGGCTGCAAGACGTCTCAATGCAAGATTGAAATGATTGAATAAATTTGATCCGCATGGCTCAGCACCGAGGTCTCGCAAATTATTCGTACTAATATATAAATTGGTCGCTTGGATCATGCATATAAAATTCAGGAAATAGATGCCAGAGCTAGAAGACTTAAGGACTCCATTTCCCCCCGGACGATACGGGATAGCAACTGCAGGGTTATAGATAGCAAAAATTCCACTAGCCACCCTCAGCGTCTAAAAAATCATTAGTTGTATGTATTATGCATGCTCTTCCACTAACCTTATGCGTTTTGTTATAATCCATTCTTTCCGAATGACCACATTTGTGTTTATTTCATCTGTTTTTAAGTTTCCATTTCATTTCCTCGTCCCTCTCCGCGGGGGGAAATTCCTGCCACCAGCAACGTTGGGTCGAATTCGTTGCCTTTTACAGACTCTTTCGGGGTGGAGTGCTACGTGGTAAGTTTTCATGTGGTAGTGATGTTTAAATTTCTTGCTTTTTTGTCCTGGCTTCCGTGTTGTAGGATGCCTTCCGTGCTGCATCATGTGGTGCAGTTTTTTAGTTGTTTTGCGGTATATGCGTTTGCATGAGTATTGGATGAAGGGATTTTTGCATGAGTGTGTGCGCTGCTGTGGGTGTATTTTTGCGTGTTGTTTCTTTTGCATGTGGTGTATTTCCTTTTTACAGTTGGTGACCTAACACCCCACGCCCTTGCGGCTGCTAACGGGGTATTATGTAGATATAGATGAACTTTATGTTTTTTACCGGACTGCGCATCCTAAGCGCCGAAGTGCCTTCGCACACACTGCCCGGTGGAGTAGGGGACCTCGACGACTCGAATTTCCTACTCCGCAGAATCGAGAGGTGGAAGAGGGCGGAGAAACTAGCACGCGAGGATGCTCTTCTAATGGCCCCCGCCGCCCCGTTTTTATGTGAAGGACGTGGCGGCATGGGAGGGCATTAAATCATGGCACCACGGGGCCTGGTGGACAATATTCTACGGCCTGAAACACCGTGGAATGTTAATTGAAAATTTTTCGTTTTGAACTAACAAAATGTTTAAAAGATGTAAATGCTGAAGACAGAGGGGTGCGACGGAGGGTTTTCCCGTTTTCTAAGGGACTGCGGAACGAAAAATTTCAACAAAATAAATTTTAAATTCAGCGCGTCGCGCCCACCAGAATGAATCCTCGCGTGCTAGGTCCTCCGCCCCCCTCCTCCCGCAATCAGTAGAGGAGGAACGTCTTGGCATTCGAGCCCGAATCCTCTCCTCCCCTTTTACCCACGGGTGGCACGTGCCAAGGCGCTTCGTCGCGTAGGAGCGCCGTGCGCGAAATCATACAGTTTGGTCCCCCGACTCTTCTTCTTAGCCTAATGGCTAAGATCAAAGTGTAGTCCGGCCCATGGTGTGCTTCCAGGTCCCCCTCCAGACCTGGCCGCTCTGCTTCCCCGCGGTCTGAGAAACCGCGGAACGAAACATTTCAAAATATCAAAGTTTGCATTGATATCGTGATTCCCACCTGCATAGTCCAGGTGGCGGCCGAGTTATCCGCTGAAGGCACTCAACCTCTTCTCGGTTTCTATGGCTGGTCTGGGCCAGTACGAGTGGATTCGGGAAGACATTTAAATTGTTTGGCGATTTGAGATGATGGTTTTTTGGCTGATATAATCTTTCACAAATACCTGCTAGAGTGAGGAGGTCAACAAAACCGATCGGGCGTAAAGCTCGAATAACTGTCGCTTGACCATCGTCGCGGCCGAAAATGAAACCGCGCGTATTTCAAATCATCCGCCCTGCTCAGATACGTACGGGATTGACGGAGAGTTCCCCCGGGGGTCCTAAGGCGGCCGTGCGGCCTCGGTGTTCAAGCTACCGGTCCATTGCGGACTTGCAAGTGCACCGGGGGCCGGACCTCAATTTGATCTTAACCATAAGGCCAAGAAGAAGAAATGAGGGTGCCATAATGTATGAGTTTTTATATAAATATTCATGGATTTAGGGTGGGAATCTTTGGCTGAAAGACGTCTCAATGCAAGATTGAAATGATTGAATAAATTTGATCCGCATGGCTCAGCACCGAGGTCTCGCAAATTATTCGTACTAATATATAAATTGGTCGCTTGGATCATGCATATAAAATTCAGGAAATAGATGCCAGAGCTAGAAGACTTAAGGACTCCATTTCCCCCCGGACGATACGGGATAGCAACTGCAGGGTTATAGATAGCAAAAATTCCACTAGCCACCCTCAGCGTCTAAAAAATCATTAGTTGTATGTATTATGCATGCTCTTCCACTAACCTTATGCGTTTTGTTATAATCCATTCTTTCCGAATGACCACATTTGTGTTTATTTCATCTGTTTTTAAGTTTCCATTTCATTTCCTCGTCCCTCTCCGCGGGGGGAAATTCCTGCCACCAGCAACGTTGGGTCGAATTCGTTGCCTTTTACAGACTCTTTCGGGGTGGAGTGCTACGTGGTAAGTTTTCATGTGGTAGTGATGTTTAAATTTCTTGCTTTTTTGTCCTGGCTTCCGTGTTGTAGGATGCCTTCCGTGCTGCATCATGTGGTGCAGTTTTTTAGTTGTTTTGCGGTATATGCGTTTGCATGAGTATTGGATGAAGGGATTTTTGCATGAGTGTGTGCGCTGCTGTGGGTGTATTTTTGCGTGTTGTTTCTTTTGCATGTGGTGTATTTCCTTTTTACAGTTGGTGACCTAACACCCCACGCCCTTGCGGCTGCTAACGGGGTATTATGTAGATATAGATGAACTTTATGTTTTTTACCGGACTGCGCATCCTAAGCGCCGAAGTGCCTTCGCACACACTGCCCGGTGGAGTAGGGGACCTCGACGACTCGAATTTCCTACTCCGCAGAATCGAGAGGTGGAAGGGGGCGGAGAAACTAGCACGCGAGGATGCTCTTCTAATGGCCCCCGCCGCCCCGTTTTTATGTGAAGGACGTGGCGGCATGGGAGGGCATTAAATCATGGCACCACGGGGCCTGGTGGACAATATTCTACGGCCTGAAACACCGTGGAATGTTAATTGAAAATTTTTCGTTTTGAACTAACAAAATGTTTAAAAGATGTAAATGCTGAAGACAGAGGGGTGCGACGGAGGGTTTTCCCGTTTTCTAAGGGACTGCGGAACGAAAAATTTCAACAAAATAAATTTTAAATTCAGCGCGTCGCGCCCACCAGAATGAATCCTCGCGTGCTAGGTCCTCCGCCCCCTCCTCCCGCAATCAGTAGAGGAGGAACGTCTTGGCATTCGAGCCCGACTCCTCCCCTCCCCTTTTACCCACGGGTGGCACGTGCCAAGGCGCTTCGTCGCGTAGGAGCGCCGTGCGCGAAATCATACAGTTTGGTCCCCCGACTCTTCTTCTTAGCCTAATGGCTAAGATCAAAGTGTAGTCCGGCCCATGGTGCGCTTCCAGGTCCCCCTCCGGACCTGGCCGCTCTGCTTCCCCGCGGTCTGAGAAACCGCGGAACGAAACATTTCAAAATATCAAAGTTTGCATTGATATCGTGATTCCCACCTGCATAGTCCAGGTGGCGGCCGAGTTATCCGCTGAAGGCACTCAACCTCTTCTCGGTTTCTAATGCTGGTCTGGGCCAGTACGAGTGGATTCGGGAAGACATTTAAATTGTTTGGCGATTTGAGATGATGGTTTTTTGGCTGATATAATCTTTCACAAATACCTGCTAGAGTGAGGAGGTCAACAAAACCGATCGGGCGTAAAGCTCGAATAACTGTCGCTTGACCATCGTCGCGGCCGAAAATGAAACCGCGCGTATTTCAAATCATCCGCCCTGCTCGGATACGTACGGGATTGACGGAGAGTTTCCCCGGGGGTCCAAAGGCGGCCGTAAGCCTCGGTGTTCAAGCTACCGGTCCATTGCGGACTTTCAAGTGCACCGGGGGCCGGACCTCAATTTGATCTTAACCATAAGGCCAAGAAGAAGAAATGAGGGTGCCATAATGTATGAGTTTTTATATAAATATTCATGGATTTAGGGTGGGAATCTTTGGCTGAAAGACGTCTCAATGCAAGATTGAAATGATTGAATAAATTTGATCCGCATGGCTCAGCACCGAGGTCTCGCAAATTTTTCGTACTAATATATAAATTGGTCGCTTGGATCATGCATATAAAATTCAGGAAATAGATGCCAGAGCTAGAAGACTTAAGGACTCCATTTCCCCCCGGACGATTCGGGATAGCAACTGCAGGGTTATAGATAGCAAAAATTCCACTAGCCACCCTCAGCGTCTAAAAAATCATTAGTTGTATGTATTATGCATGCTCTTCCACTAACCTTATGCGTTTTGTTATAATCCATTCTTTCCGAATGACCACATTTGTGTTTATTTCATCTGTTTTTAAGTTTCCATTTCATTTCCTCGTCCCTCTCCGCGGGGGGAAATTCCTGCTACCAGCAACGTTGGGTCGAATTCGTTGCCTTTTACTGACTCTTTCGGGGTGGAGTGCTACGTGGTACATTTTCATGTGGTAGTGATGTTTAAATTTCTTGCTTGTTTGTGCTGGCTTCCGTGTTGTAGGATGCCTTCCGTGCTGCATCATGTGGTGCAGTTTTTTAGTTGTTTTGCGGTATATGCGTTTGCATGAGTATTGGATGAAGGGATTTTTGCATGAGTGTGTGCGCTGCTGTGGGTGTATTTTTGCGTGTTGTTTCTTTTGCATGTGGTGTATTTCCTTTTTACAGTTGGTGACCTAACACCCCACGCCCTTGCGGCTGCTAACGGGGTATTATATAGATATAGATGAACTTTATGTTTTTTACCGGACTGCGCATCCTAAGCGCCGAAGTGCCTTCGCACACACTGCCCGGTGGAGTAGGGGGCCTTGACGACTCGAATTTCCTACTCCGCAGAATCGAGAGGTGGAAGGGGGCGGAGGAACTAGCACGCGAGGATGCTCTTCTAATGGCCCCCGCCGCCCCGTTTTTATGTGAAGGACGTGGCGGCATGAGAGGGCATTAAATCATGGCACCGCGGGGCCTGGTGGACAATATTCTACGGCCTGAAACACCGTGGAATGTTAATTGAAAATTTTTCGTTTTGAACTAACAAAATGTTTAAAAGATGTTAATGCTGAAGACAGAGGGGTGCGACGGAGGGTTTTCCCGTTTTCTAAGGGACTGCGGAACGAAAAATTTCAACAAAATAAATTTTAAACTCAGCGCGTCGCGCCCACCAGAATGAATCCTCGCGTGCTAGGTCCTCCGCCCCCCTCCTCCCGCAATCAGTAGAGGAAAAACGTCTTGGCATTCGAGCCCGACTCCTCCCCTCCCCTTTTACCCACGGATGGCACGTGCCAAGGCGCTTCGTCGCGTAGGAGCGCCGTGCGCGAAATCATACAGTTTGATCCCCCGACTCTTCTTCTTAGCCTAATGGCTAAGATCAAAGTGTAGTCCGGCCCATGGTGTGCTTCCAGGTCCCCTCCGGACCTGGCCGCTCTGCTTCCCCGCGGGCTGAGAAACCGCGGAACGAAACATTTCAAAATATCAAAGTTTGCATTGATATCGTGATTCCCACCTGCATAGTACAGGTGGCGGCCGAGTTATCCGCTGAAGGCACTCAACCTCTTCTCGGTTTCTATGGCTGGTCTGGGCCAGTACGAGTGGATTCGGGAAGACATTTAAATTGTTTGGCGATTTGAGATGATGGTTTTTTGGCTGATATAATCTTTCACAAATACCTGCTAGAGTGAGGAGGTCAACAAAACCGATCGGGCGTAAAGCTCGAATAACAGTCGCTTTACCATCGTCGCGGCCGAAAATGAAACCGCGCGTATTTCAAATCATCCGCCCTGCTCGGATACGTACGGGATTGACGGAGAGTTCCCCCGGGGGTCCTAAGGCGGCCGTGCGGCCTCGGTGTTCAAGCTACCGGTCCATTGCGGACTTGCAAGTGCACCGGGGGCCGGACCTCAATTTGATCTTAACCATAAGACCAAGAAGAAGAAATGAGGGTGCCATAATGTATGAGTTTTTATATAAATATTCATGGATTTAGGGTGGGAATCATTGGCTGAAAGACGTCTCAATGCAAGATTGAAATGATTGAATAAATTTGATCCGCATGGCTCAGCACCGAGGTCTCGCAAATTATTCGTACTAATATATAAATTGGTCGCTTGGATCATGCATATAAAATTCAGGAAATAGATGCCAGAGCTAGAAGACTTAAGGACTCCATTTCCCCCCGGACGATACGGGATAGCAACTGCAGGGTTATAGATAGCAAAAATTCCACTAGCCACCCTCAGCGTCTAAAAAATCATTAGTTGTATGTATTATGCATGCTCTTCCACTAACCTTATGCGTTTTGTTATAATCCATTCTTTCCGAATGACCACATTTGTGTTTATTTCATCTGTTTTTAAGTTTCCATTTCATTTCCTCGTCCCTCTCCGCGGGGGGAAATTCCTGCTACCAGCAACGTTTGGTCGAATTCGTTGCCTTTTACAGACTCTTTCGGGGTGGAGTGCTACGTGGTACATTTTCATGTGGTAGTGATGTTTAAATTTCTTGCTTGTTTGTGCTGGCTTCCGTGTTGTAGGATGCCTTCCGTGCTGCATCATGTGGTGCAGTTTTTTAGTTGTTTTGCGGTATATGCGTTTGCATGAGTATTGGATGAAGGGATTTTTGCATGAGTGTGTGCGCTGCTGTGGGTGTATTTTTGCGTGTTGTTTCTTTTGCATGTGGTGTATTTCCTTTTTACAGTTGGTGACCTAACACCCCACGCCCTTGCGGCTGCTAACGGGGTATTATGTAGATATAGATGAACTTTATGTTTTTTACCGGACTGCGCATCCTAAGCGCCGAAGTGCCTTCGCACACACTGCCCGGTGGAGTAGGGGGCCTCGACGACTCGAATTTCCTACTCCGCAGAATCGAGAGGTGGAAGGGGGCGGAGAAACTAGCACGCGAGGATGCTCTTCTAATGGCCCCCGCCGCCCCGTTTTTATGTGAAGGACGTGGCGGCATGGGAGGGCATTAAATCATGGCACCACGGGGCCTGGTGGACAATATTCTACGGCCTGAAACACCGTGGAATGTTAATTGAAAATTTTTCGTTTTGAACTAACAAAATGTTTAAAAGATGTAAATGCTGAAGACAGAGGGGTGCGACGGAGGGTTTTCCCGTTTTCTAAGGGACTGCGGAACGAAAAATTTCAACAAAATAAATTTTAAATTCAGCGCGTCGCGCCCACCAGAATGAATCCTCGCGTGCTAGGTCCTCCGCCCCCCTCCTCCCGCAATCAGTAGAGGAGGAACGTCTTGGCATTCGAGCCCGACTCCTCTCCTCCCCTTTTACCCACGGGTGGCACGTGCCAAGGCGCTTCGTCGCGTAGGAGCGCCGTGCGCGAAATCATACAGTTTGGTCCCCCGACTCTTCTTCTTAGCCTAATGGCTAAGATCAAAGTGTAGTCCGGCCCATGGTGCGCTTCCAGGTCCCCCTCCGGACCTGGCCGCTCTGCTTCCCCGCGGTCTGAGAAACCGCGGAACGAAACATTTCAAAATATCAAAGTTTGCATTGATATCGTGATTCCCACCTGCATAGTCCAGGTGGCGGCCGAGTTATCCGCTGAAGGCACTCAACCTCTTCTCGGTTTCTAATGCTGGTCTGGGCCAGTACGAGTGGATTCGGGAAGACATTTAAATTGTTTGGCGATTTGAGATGATGGTTTTTTGGCTGATATAATCTTTCACAAATACCTGCTAGAGTGAGGAGGTCAACAAAACCGATCGGGCGTAAAGCTCGGATAACTGTCGCTTGACCATCGTCGCGGCCGAAAATGAAACCGCGCGTATTTCAAATCATCCGCCCTGCTCGGATACGTACGGGATTGACGGAGAGTTCCCCCGGGGGTCCTAAGGCGGCCGTGCGGCCTCGGTGTTCAAGCTACCGGACCATTGCGGACTTTCAAGTGCACCGGGGGCCGGACCTCAATTTGATCTTAACCATAAGGCCAAGAAGAAGAAATGAGGGTGCCATAATGTATGAGTTTTTATATAAATATTCATGGATTTAGGGTGGGAATCTTTGGCTGAAAGACGTCTCAATGCAAGATTGAAATGATTGAATAAATTTGATCCGCATGGCTCAGCACCGAGGTCTCGCAAATTATTCGTACTAATATATAAATTGGTCGCTTGGATCATGCATATAAAATTCAGGAAATAGATGCCAGAGCTAGAAGACTTAAGGACTCCATTTCCCCCCGGACGATACGGGATAGCAACTGCAGGGTTATAGATAGCAAAAATTCCACTAGCCACCCTCAGCGTCTAAAAAATCATTAGTTGTATGTATTATGCATGCTCTTCCACTAACCTTATGCGTTTTGTTATAATCCATTCTTTCCGAATGACCACATTTGTGTTTATTTCATCTGTTTTTAAGTTTCCATTTCATTTCCTCGTCCCTCTCCGCGGGGGAAAATTCCTGCTACCAGCAATGTTGGGTCGAATTCGTTGCCTTTTACAGACTCTTTCGGGGTGGAGTGCTACGTGGTAAGTTTTCATGTGGTAGTGATGTTTAAATTTCTTGCTTTTTTGTCCTGGCTTCCGTGTTGTAGGATGCCTTCCGTGCTGCATCATGTGGTGCAGTTTTTTAGTTGTTTTGCGGTATATGCGTTTGCATGAGTATTGGATGAAGGGATTTTTGCATGAGTGTGTGCGCTGCTGTGGGTGTATTTTTGCGTGTTGTTTCTTTTGCATGTGGTGTATTTCCTTTTTACAGTTGGTGACCTAACACCCCACGCCCTTGCGGCTGCTAACGGGGTATTATGTAGATATAGATGAACTTTATGTTTTTTACCGGACTGCGCATCCTAAGCGCCGAAGTGCCTTCGCACACACTGCCCGGTGGAGTAGGGGGCCTCGACGACTCGAATTTCCTACTCCGCAGAATCGAGAGGTGGAAGGGGGCGGAGAAACTAGCACGCGAGGATGCTCTTCTAATGGCCCCCGCCGCCCCGTTTTTATGTGAAGGACGTGGCGGCATGGGAGGGCATTAAATCATGGCACCACGGGGCCTGGTGGACAATATTCTACGGCCTGAAACACCGTGGAATGTTAATTGAAAATTTTTCGTTTTGAACTAACAAAATGTTTAAAAGATGTAAATGCTGAAGACAGAGGGGTGCGACGGAGGGTTTTCCCGTTTTCTAAGGGACTGCGGAACGAAAAATTTCAACAAAATAAATTTTAAATTCAGCGCGTCGCGCCCACCAGAATGAATCCTCGCGTGCTAGGTCCTCCGCCCCCCTCCTCCCGCAATCAGTAGAGGAGGAACGTCTTGGCATTCGAGCCCGACTCCTCCCCTCCCCTTTTACCCACGGGTGGCACGTGCCAAGGCGCTTCGTCGCGTAGGAGCGCCGTGCGTGAAATCATACAGTTTGATCCCCCGACTCTTCTTCTTAGCCTAATGGCTAAGATCAAAGTGTAGTCCGGCCCATGGTGCGCTTCCAGGTCCCCCTCCGGACCTGGCCGCTCTGCTTCCCCGCGGTCTGAGAAACCGCGAAAAACATTTCAAAATTTCAAAGTTTGCATTGATATCGTGATTCCCACCTGCATAGTCCAGGTGGCGGCCGAGTTATCCGCTGAAGGCACTCAACCTCTTCTCGGTTTCTATGGCTGGTCTGGGCCAGTACGAGTGGATTCGGGAAGACATTTTAATTGTTTAGCGATTTGAGATGATGGTTTTTTGGCTGATATAATCTTTCACAAATACCTGCTAGAGTGAGGAGGTCAACAAAACCGATCGGGCGTAAAGCTCGAATAACTGTCGCTTGACCATCGTCGCGGCCGAAAATGAAACCGCGCGTATTTCAAATCATCCGCCCTGCTCGGATACGTACGGGATTGACGGAGAGTTCCCCCGGGGGTCCTAAGACGGCCGTGCGGCCTCGGTGTTCAAGCTACCGGTCCATTGCGGACTTGCAAGTGCACCGGGGGCCGGACCTCAATTTGATCTTAACCATAAGGCCAAGAAGAAGAAATGAGGGTGCCATAATGTATGAGTTTTTATATAAATATTCATGGATTTAGGGTGGGAATCATTGGCTGAAAGACGTCTCAATGCAAGATTGAAATGATTGAATAAATTTGATCCGCATGGCTCAGCACCGAGGTCTCGCAAATTATTCGTACTAATATATAAATTGGTCGCTTGGATCATGCATATAAAATTCAGGAAATAGATGCCAGAGCTAGAAGACTTAAGGACTCCATTTCCCCCCGGACGATTCGGGATAGCAACTGCAGGGTTATAGATAGCAAAAATTCCACTAGCCACCCTCAGCGGCTAAAAAATCATTAGTTGTATGTATTATGCATGCTCTTCCACTAACCTTATGCGTTTTGTTATAATCCATTCTTTCCGAATGACCACATTTGTGTTTATTTCATCTGTTTTTAAGTTTCCATTTAATTTTCTCGTCCCTCTCCGCGGGGGGAAATTCCTGCTACCAGCAACGTTGGGTCGAATTCGTTGCCTTTTACAGACTCTTTCGGGGTGGAGTGCTACGTGGTACATTTTCATGTGGTAGTGATGTTTAAATTTCTTGCTTGTTTGTGCTGGCTTCCGTGTTGTAGGATGCCTTCCGTGCTGCATCATGTGGTGCAGTTTTTTAGTTGTTTTGCGGTATATGCGTTTGCATGAGTATTGGATGAAGGGATTTTTGCATGAGTGTGTGCGCTGCTGTGGGTGTATTTTTGCGTGTTGTTTCTTTTGCATGTGGTGTATTTCCTTTTTACAGTTGGTGACCTAACACCCCACGCCCTTGCGGCTGCTAACGGGGTATTATGTAGATATAGATGAACTTTATGTTTTTTACCGGACTGCGCATCCTAAGCGCCGAAGTGCCTTCGCACACACTGCCCGGTGGAGTAGGGGACCTCGACGACTCGAATTTCCTACTCCGCAGAATCGAGAGGTGGAAGGGGGCGGAGGAACTAGCACGCGAGGATGCTCTTCTATTGGCCCCCGCCGCCCCGTTTTTATGTGAAGGACGTGGCGGCATGGGAGGGCATTATATCATGGCACCACGGGGCCTGGTGGACAATATTCTACGGCCTGAAACACCGTGGAATGTTAATTAAAAATTTTTCGTTTTGAACTAACAAAATGTTTAAAAGATGTAAATGCTGAAGACAGAGGGGTGCGACGGAGGGTTTTCCCGTTTTCTAAGGGACTGCGGAACGAAAAATTTCAACAAAATAAATTTTAAATTCAGCGCGTCGCGCCCACCAGAATGAATCCTCGCGTGCTAGGTCCTCCGCCCCCCTCCTCCCGCAATCAGTAGAGGAGGAACGTCTTGGCATTCGAGCCCGACTCCTCCCCTCCCCTTTTACCCACGGGTGGCACGTGCCAAGGCGCTTCGTCGCGTAGGAGCGCCGTGCGCGAAATCATACAGTTTGATCCCCCGACTCTTCTTCTTAGCCTAATGGCTAAGATCAAAGTGTAGTCCGGCCCATGGTGCGCTTCCAGGTCCCCCTCCGGACCTGGCCGCTCTGCTTCCCTGCGGTCTGAGAAACCGCGGAACGAAACATTTCAAAATATCAAAGTTTCCATTGATATCGTGATTCCCACCTGCATAGTCCAGGTGGCGGCCGAGTTATCCACTGAAGGCACTCAACCTCTTCTCGGTTTCTATGGCTGGTCTGGGCCAGTACGAGTGGATTCGGGAAGACATTTAAATTGTTTGGCGATTTGAGATGATGGTTTTTTGGCTGATATAATCTTTCACAAAAACCTGCTGGAGTGAGGAGGTCAACAAAACCGATCGGGCGGAAAGCTCGAATAACTGTCGCTTGACCATCGTCGCGGCCGAAAATGAAACCGCGCGTATTTCAAATCATCCGCCCTGCTCGGATACGTACGGGATTGACGGAGAGTTCCCCCGGGGGTCCTAAGACGGCCGTGCGGCCTCGGTGTTCAAGCTACCGGTCCATTGCGGACTTGCAAGTGCACCGGGGGCCGGACCTCAAT
This sequence comes from Hetaerina americana, assembly GCF_022747635.1. Taxonomy (NCBI): domain Eukaryota; kingdom Metazoa; phylum Arthropoda; class Insecta; order Odonata; family Calopterygidae; genus Hetaerina; species Hetaerina americana. Next base: position 237,199 of record NW_027286821.1, read on the forward strand.
TTGATCTTAACCATAAGGCCAAGAAGAAGAAATGAGGGTGCCATAATGTATGAGTTTTTATATAAATATTCATGGATTTAGGGTGGGAATCATTGGCTGAAAGACGTCTCAATGCAAGATTGAAATGATTGAATAAATTTGATCCGCATGGCTCAGCACCGAGGTCTCGCAAATTATTCGTACTAATATATAAATTGGTCGCTTGGATCATGCATATAAAATTCAGGAAATAGATGCCAGAGCTAGAAGACTTAAGGACTCCATTTCCCCCCGGACGATACGGGATAGCAACTGCAGGGTTATAGATAGCAAAAATTCCACTAGCCACCCTCAGCGTCTAAAAAATCATTAGTTGTATGTATTATGCATGCTCTTCCACTAACCTTATGCGTTTTGTTATAATCCATTCTTTCCGAATGACCACATTTGTGTTTATTTCATCTGTTTTTAAGTTTCCATTTCATTTCCTCGTCCCTCTCCGCGGGGGGAAATTCCTGCTACCAGCAACGTTGGGTCGAATTCGTTGCCTTTTACAGACTCTTTCGGGGTGGAGTGCTACGTGGTACATTTTCATGTGGTAGTGATGTTTAAATTTCTTGCTTGTTTGTGCTGGCTTCCGTGTTGTAGGATGCCTTCCGTGCTGCATCATGTGGTGCAGTTTTTTAGTTGTTTTGCGGTATATGCGTTTGCATGAGTATTGGATGAAGGGATTTTTGCATGAGTGTGTGCGCTGCTGTGGGTGTATTTTTGCGTGTTGTTTCTTTTGCATGTGGTGTATTTCCTTTTTACACTTGGTGACCTAACACCCCACGCCCTTGCGGCTGCTAACGGGGTATTATGTAGATATAGATGAACTTTATGTTTTTTACCGGACTGCGCATCCTAAGCGCCGAAGTGCCTTCGCACACACTGCCCGGTGGAGTAGGGGGCCTCGACGACTCGAATTTCCTACTCCGCAGAATCGAGAGGTGGAAGGGGGCGGAGGAACTAGCACGCGAGGATGCTCTTCTAATGGCCCCCACCGCCCCGTTTTTATGTGAAGGACGTGGCGGCATGGGAGGGCATTAAATCATGGCACCACGGGGCCTGGTGGACAATATTCTACGGCCTGAAACACCGTGGAATGTAAATTGAAAATTTTTCGTTTTGAACTAACAAAATGTTTAAAAGATGTAAATGCTGAAGACAGAGGGGTGCGACGGAGGGTTTTCCCGTTTTCTAAGGGACTGCGGAACGAAAAATTTCAACAAAATAAATTTTAAATTCAGCGCGTCGCGCCCACCAGAATGAATCCTCGCGTGCTAGGTCCTCCGCCCCCCTCCTCCCGCAATCAGTAGAGGAGGAACGTCTTGGCATTCGAGCCCGACTCCTCCCCTCCCCTTTTACCCACGGGTGGCACGTGCCAAGGCGCTTCGTCGCGTAGGAGTGCCGTGCGCGAAATCATACAGTTTGATCCCCCGACTCTTCTTCTTAGCCTAATGGCTAAGATCAAAGTGTAGTCCGGCCCATGGTGCGCTTCCAGGTCCCCCTCCGGACCTTGCCGCTCTGCTTCCCCGCGGTCTGAGAAACCGCGGAACGAAACATTTCAAAATATCAAAGTTTCCATTGATATCGTGATTCCCACCTGCATAGTCCAGGTGGCAGCCGAGTTATCCGCTGAAGGCACTCAACCTCTTCTCGGTTTCTATGGCTGGTCTGGGCCAGTACGAGTGGATTCGGGAAGACATTTAAATTGTTTGGCGATTTGAGATGATGGTTTTTTGGCTGATATAATCTTTCACAAATACCTGCTAGAGTGAGGAGGTCAACAAAACCGATCGGGCGTAAAGCTCGAATAACTGTCGCTTGACCATCGTCGCGGCCGAAAATGAAACCGCGCGTATTTCAAATCATCCGCCCTGCTCGGATACGTACGGGATTGACGGAGAGTTCCCCCGGGGGTCCTAAGGCGGCCGTGCGGCCTCGGTGTTCAAGCTACCGGTCCATTGCGGACTTGCAAGTGCACCGGGGGCCGGACCTCAATTTGATCTTAACCATAAGGCCAAGAAGAAGAAATGAGGGTGCCATAATGTATGAGTTTTTATATAAATATTCATGGATTTAGGGTGGGAATCATTGGCTGAAAGACGTCTCAATGCAAGATTGAAATGATTGAATAAATTTGATCCGCATGGCTCAGCACCGAGGTCTCGCAAATTATTCGTACTAATATATAAATTGGTCGCTTGGATCATGCATATAAAATTCAGGAAATAGATGCCAGAGCTAGAAGACTTAAGGACTCCATTTCCCCCCGGACGATACGGGATAGCAACTGCAGGGTTATAGATAGCAAAAATTCCACTAGCCACCCTCAGCGTCTAAAAAATCATTAGTTGTATGTATTATGCATGCTCTTCCACTAACCTTATGCGTTTTGTTATAATCCATTCTTTCCGAATGACCACATTTGTGTTTATTTCATCTGTTTTTAAGTTTCCATTTCATTTCCTCGTCCCTCTCCGCGGGGGGAAATTCCTGCTACCAGCAACGTTGGGTCGAATTCGTTGCCTTTTACAGACTCTTTCGGGGTGGAGTGCTACGTGGTACATTTTCATGTGGTAGTGATGTTTAAATTTCTTGCTTGTTTGTGCTGGCTTCCGTGTTGTAGGATGCCTTCCGTGCTGCATCATGTGGTGCAGTTTTTTAGTTGTTTTGCGGTATATGCGTTTGCATGAGTATTGGATGAAGGGATTTTTGCATGAGTGTGTGCGCTGCTGTGGGTGTATTTTTGCGTGTTGTTTCTTTTGCATGTGGTGTATTTCCTTTTTACACTTGGTGACCTAACACCCCACGCCCTTGCGGCTGCTAACGGGGTATTATGTAGATATAGATGAACTTTATGTTTTTTACCGGACTGCGCATCCTAAGCGCCGAAGTGCCTTCGCACACACTGCCCGGTGGAGTAGGGGGCCTCGACGACTCGAATTTCCTACTCCGCAGAATCGAGAGGTGGAAGGGGGCGGAGGAACTAGCACGCGAGGATGCTCTTCTAATGGCCCCCACCGCCCCGTTTTTATGTGAAGGACGTGGCGGCATGGGAGGGCATTAAATCATGGCACCACGGGGCCTGGTGGACAATATTCTACGGCCTGAAACACCGTGGAATGTAAATTGAAAATTTTTCGTTTTGAACTAACAAAATGTTTAAAAGATGTAAATGCTGAAGACAGAGGGGTGCGACGGAGGGTTTTCCCGTTTTCTAAGGGACTGCGGAACGAAAAATTTCAACAAAATAAATTTTAAATTCAGCGCGTCGCGCCCACCAGAATGAATCCTCGCGTGCTAGGTCCTCCGCCCCCCTCCTCCCGCAATCAGTAGAGGAGGAACGTCTTGGCATTCGAGCCCGACTCCTCCCCTCCCCTTTTACCCACGGGTGGCACGTGCCAAGGCGCTTCGTCGCGTAGGAGTGCCGTGCGCGAAATCATACAGTTTGATCCCCCGACTCTTCTTCTTAGCCTAATGGCTAAGATCAAAGTGTAGTCCGGCCCATGGTGCGCTTCCAGGTCCCCCTCCGGACCTTGCCGCTCTGCTTCCCCGCGGTCTGAGAAACCGCGGAACGAAACATTTCAAAATATCAAAGTTTCCATTGATATCGTGATTCCCACCTGCATAGTCCAGGTGGCAGCCGAGTTATCCGCTGAAGGCACTCAACCTCTTCTCGGTTTCTATGGCTGGTCTGGGCCAGTACGAGTGGATTCGGGAAGACATTTAAATTGTTTGGCGATTTGAGATGATGGTTTTTTGGCTGATATAATCTTTCACAAATACCTGCTAGAGTGAGGAGGTCAACAAAACCGATCGGGCGTAAAGCTCGAATAACTGTCGCTTGACCATCGTCGCGGCCGAAAATGAAACCGCGCGTATTTCAAATCATCCGCCCTGCTCGGATACGTACGGGATTGACGGAGAGTTCCCCCGGGGGTCCTAAGGCGGCCGTGCGGCCTCGGTGTTCAAGCTACCGGTCCATTGCGGACTTGCAAGTGCACCGGGGGCCGGACCTCAATTTGATCTTAACCATAAGGCCAAGAAGAAGAAATGAGGGTGCCATAATGTATGAGTTTTTATATAAATATTCATGGATTTAGGGTGGGAATCATTGGCTGAAAGACGTCTCAATGCAAGATTGAAATGATTGAATAAATTTGATCCGCATGGCTCAGCACCGAGGTCTCGCAAATTATTCGTACTAATATATAAATTGGTCGCTTGGATCATGCATATAAAATTCAGGAAATAGATGCCAGAGCTAGAAGACTTAAGGACTCCATTTCCCCCCGGACGATACGGGATAGCAACTGCAGGGTTATAGATAGCAAAAATTCCACTAGCCACCCTCAGCGTCTAAAAAATCATTAGTTATATGTATTATGCATGCTCTTCCACTAACCTTATGCGTTTTGTTATAATCCATTCTTTCCGAATGACCACATTTGTGTTTATTTCATCTGTTTTTAAGTTTCCATTTCATTTCCTCGTCCCTCTCCGCGGGGGGAAATTCCTGCTACCAGCAACGTTGGGTCGAATTCGATGCCTTTTACAGACTCTTTCGGGGTGGAGTGCTACGTGGTACATTTTCATGTGGTAGTGATGTTTAAATTTCTTGCTTGTTTGTGCTGGCTTCCGTGTTGTAGGATGCCATCCGTGCTGCATCATGTGGTGCAGTTTTTTAGTTGTTTTGCGGTATATGCGTTTGCATGAGTATTGGATGAAGGGATTTTTGCATGAGTGTGTGCGCTGCTGTGGGTGTATTTTTGCGTGTTGTTTCTTTTGCATGTGGTGTATTTCCTTTTTACAGTTGGTGACCTAACACCCCACGCCACACGCCCTTGCGGCTGCTAACGGGGTATTATGTAGATATAGATGAACTTTATGTTTTTTACCGGACTGCGCATCCTAAGCGCCGAAGTGCCTTCGCACACACTGCCCGGTGGAGTAGGGGGCCTCGACGACTCGAATTTCCTACTCAACAGAATCGAGAGGTGGAAGGGGGCGGAGGAACTAGCACGCGAGGATGCTCTTCTAATGGCCCCCGCCGCCCCGTTTTTATGTGAAGGACGTGGCGGCATGGGAGGGCATTAAATCATGGCACCACGGGGCCTGGTGGACAATATTCTACGGCCTGAAACACCGTGGAATGCAAATTGAAAATTTTTCGTTTTGAACTAACAAAATGTTTAAAAGATGTAAATGCTGAAGACAGAGGGGTGCGACGGAGGGTTTTCCGTTTTCTAAGGGACTGCGGAACGAAAAATTTCAACAAAATAAATTTTAAATTCAGCGCGTCGCGCCCACCAGAATGAATCCTCGCGTGCTAGGTCCTCCGCCCCCCTCCTCCCGCAATCAGTAGAGGAGTAACGTCTTGGTATTCGAGCCCGACTCCTCCCCTCCCCTTTTACCCACGGGTGGCACGTGCCAAGGCGCTTCGTCGCGTAGGAGCGCCGTGCGCGAAATCATACAGTTTGATCCCCCGACTCTTCTTCTTAGCCTAATGGCTAAGATCAAAATGTAGTCCGGCCCATGGTGCGCTTCCAGGTCCCCCTCCGGACCTGGCCGCTCTGCTTCCCCGCGGTCTGAGAAACCGCGGAACGAAACATTTCAAAATATCAAAGTTTGCATTGATATCGTGATTCCCACCTGCATAGTCCAGGTGGCGGCCGAGTTATCCGCTGAAGGCACTCAACCTCTTCTCGGTTTCTATGGCTGGTCTGGGCCAGTACGAGTGGATTCGGGAAGACATTTAAATTGTTTGGCGATTTGAGATGATGGTTTTTTGGCTGATATAATCTTTCACAACTACCTGCTAGTGTGAGGAGGTCAACAAAACCGATCGGGCGTAAAGCTCGAATAACTGTCGCTTGACCATCGTCGCGGCCGAAAATGAAACCGCGCGTATTTCAAATCATCCGCCCTGCTCGGATACGTACGGGATTGACGGAGAGTTCCCCCGGGGGTCCTAAGGCGGCCGTGCGGCCTCGGTGTTCAAGCTACTGGTCCATTGCGGACTTGCAAGTGCACCGGGGGCCGGACCTCAATTTGATCTTAACCATAAGGCCAAGAAAAAGAAATGAGGGTGCCATAATGTTTGAGTTTTTATATAAATATTCATGGATTTAGGGTGGGAATCATTGGCTGAAAGACGTCTCAATGCAAGATTGAAATGATTGAATAAATTTGATCCGCATGGCTCAGCACCGAGGTCTCGCAAATTATTCGTACTAATATATAAATTGGTCGCTTGGATCATGCATATAAAATTCTGGAAAAAGATGCCAGAGCTAGAAGACTTAAGGACTCCATTTCCCCCCGGACGATACGGGATAGCAACTGCAGGGTTATTGATAGCAAAAATTCCACTAGCCACCCTCAGCGTCTAAAAAATCATTAGTTGTATGTATTATGCATGCTCTTCCACTAACCTTATGCGTTTTGTTATAATCCATTCTTTCCGAATGACCACATTTGTGTTTATTTCATCTGTTTTTAAGTTTCCATTTCATTTCCTCGTCCCTCTCCGCGGGGGGAAATTCCTGCTACCAGCAACGTTGGGTCGAATTCGTTGCCTTTTACAGACTCTTTCGGGGTGGAGTGCTACGTGGTACATTTTCATGTGGTAGTGATGTTTAAATTTCTTGCTTGTTTGTCCTGGCTTCCGTGTTGTAGGATGCCTTCCGTGCTGCATCATGTGGTGCAGTTTTTTAGTTGTTTTGCGGTATATGCGTTTGCATGAGTATTGGATGAAGGGATTTTTGCATGAGTGTGTGCGCTGCTGTGGGTGTATTTTTGCGTGTTGTTTCTTTTGCATGTGGTGTATTTCCTTTTTACAGTTGGTGACCTAACACCCCACGCCACACGCCCTTGCGGCTGCTAACGGGGTATTATGTAGATATAGATGAACTTTATGTTTTTTACCGGACTGCGCATCCTAAGCGCCGAAATGCCTTCGCACACACTGCCCAGTGGAGTAGGGGGCCTCGACGACTCGAATTTCCTACTCCGCAGAATCGAGAGGTGGAAGGGGGCGGAGGAACTAGCACGCGAGGATGCTCTTCTAATGGCCCCCGCCGCCCCGTTTTTATGTGAAGGACGTGGCGGCATGGGAGGGCATTAAATCATGGCACCACGGGGCCTGGTGGACAATATTCTACGGCCTGAAACACCGTGGAATGTTAATTGAAAATTTTTCGTTTTGAACTAACAAAATGTTTAAAAGATGTAAATGCTGAAGACAGAGGGGTGCGACGGAGGGTTTTCCCGTTTTCTAAGGGACTGCGGAACGAAAAATTTCAACAAAATAAATTTTAAATTCAGCGCGTCGCGCCCACCAGAATGAATCCTCGCGTGCTAGGTCCTCCGCCCCCCTCCTCCCGCAATCAGTAGAGGAGGAACGTCTTGGCATTCGAGCCCGACTCCTCCCCTCCCCTTTTACCCACGGGTGGCACGTGCCAAGGCGCTTCGTCGCGTAGGAGCGCCGTGCGCGAAATCATACAGTTTGGTCCCCCGACTCTTCTTCTTAGCCTAATGGCTAAGATCAAAGTGTAGTCCGGCCCATGGTGCGCTTCCAGGTCCCCCTCCGGACCTGGCCGCTCTGCTTCCCCGCGGTCTGAGAAACCGCGGAACGAAACATTTCAAAATATCAAAGTTTCCATTGATATCGTGATTCCACCTGCATAGTCCAGGTGGCGGCCGAGTTATCCGCTGAAGGCACTCAAACTCTTCTCGGTTTCTATGGCTGGTCTGGGCCAGTACGAGTGGATTCGGGAAGACATTTAAATTGTTTGGCGATTTGAGATGATGGTTTTTTGGCTGATATAATCTATCACAAATACCTGCTAGAGTGAGGAGGTCAACAAAACCGATCGGGCGTAAAGCTCGAATAACTGTCGCTTGACCATCGTCGCGGCCGAAAATGAAACCGCGCGTATTTCAAATCATCCGCCCTGCTCGGATACGTACGGGATTGACGGAGAGTTCCCCCGGGGGTCCTAAGACGGCCGTGCGGCCTCGGTGTTCAAGCTACCGGTCCATTGCGGACTTGCAAGTGCACCGGGGGCCGGACCTCAATTTGATCTTAACCATAAGGCCAAGAAGAAGAAATGAGGGTGCCATAATGTATGAGTTTTTATATAAATATTCATGGATTTAGGGTGGGAATCATTGGCTGAAAGACGTCTCAATGCAAGATTGAAATGATTGAATAAATTTGATCCGCATGGCTCAGCACCGAGGTCTCGCAAATTATTCGTACTAATATATAAATTGGTCGCTTGGATCATGCATATAAAATTCAGGAAATAGATGCCAGAGCTAGAAGACTTAAGGACTCCATTTCCCCCCGGACGATATGGGATAGCAACTGCAGGGTTATAGATAGCAAAAATTCCACTAGCCACCCTCAGCGTCTAAAAAATCATTAGTTGTATGTATTATGCATGCTCTTCCACTAACCTTATGCGTTTTGTTATAATCCATTCTTTCCGAATGACCACATTTGTGTTTATTTCATCTGTTTTTAAGTTTCCATTTCATTTCCTCGTCCCTCTCCGCGGGGGGAAATTCCTGCTACCAGCAACGTTGGGTCGAATTTGTTGCCTTTTACAGACTCTTTCGGGGTGGAGTGCTACGTGGTACATTTTCATGTGGTAGTGATGTTTAAAATTCTTGCTTGTTTGTGCTGGCTTCCGTGTTGTAGGATGCCTTCCGTGCTGCATCATGTGGTGCAGTTTTTTAGTTGTTTTGCGTTATATGCGTTTGCATGAGTATTGGATGAAGGGATTTTTGCATGAGTGTGTGCGCTGCTGTGGGTGTATTTTTGCGTGTTGTTTCTTTTGCATGTGGTGTATTTCCTTTTTACAGTTGGTGACCTAACACCCCACGCCACACGCCCTTGCGGCTGTTAACGGGGTATTATGTAGATATAGATGAACTTTATGTTTTTTACCGGACTGCGCATCCTAAGCGCCGAAGTGCCTTCGCACACACTGCCCGGTGGAGTAGGGGGCCTCGACGACTCGAATTTCCTACTCCGCAGAATCGAGAGGAGGAAGGGGGCGGAGGAATTAGCACGCGAGGATGCTCTTCTAATGGCCCCCGCCGCCCCGTTTTTATGTGAAGGACGTGGCGGCATGGGAGGGCATTAAATCATGGCACCACGGGGCCTGGTGGACAATATTCTACGGCCTGAAACACCGTGGAATGTTAATTGAAAATTTTTCGTTTTAAACTAACAAAATGTTTAAAAGATGTAAATGCTGAAGACAGAGGGGTGCGACGGAGGGTTTTCCCGTTTTCTAAGGGACTGCGGAACGAAAAATTTCAACAAAATAAATTTTAAATTCAGCGCGTCGCGCCCACCAGAATGAATCCTCGCGTGCTAGGTCCTCCGCCCCCCTCCTCCCGCAATCAGTAGAGGAGGAACGTCTTGGCATTCGAGCCCGACTCCTCCCCTCCCCTTTTACCCACGGGTGGCACGTGCCAAGGCGCTTCGTCGCGTAGGAGCGCCGTGCGCGAAATCATACAGTTTGGTCCCCCGACTCTTCTTCTTAGCCTAATGGCTAAGATCAAAGTGCAGTCCGGCCCATGGTGCGCTTCCAGGTCCCCCTCCGCACCTGGCCGCTCTGCTTCCCCGCGGTCTGAGAAACCGCGGAACGAAACATTTCAAAATATCAAAGTTTGCATTGATATCGTGATTCCCACCTGCACCTGTCCAGGTGGCGGCCGAGTTATCCGCTGAAGGCACTCAACCTCTTCTCGGTTTCTATGGCTGGTCTGGGCCAGTACGAGTGGATTCGGGAAGACATTTAAATTGTTTGGCGATTTGAGATGATGGTTTTTTGGCTGATATAATCTTTCACAAATACCTGCTAGAGTGAGGAGGTCAACAAAACCGATCGGGCGTAAAGCTCGAATAACTGTCGCTTGACCATCGTCGCGGCCGAAAATGAAACCGCGCGTATTTCAAATCATCCGCCCTGCTCGGATACGTACGGGATTGACGGAGAGTTCCCCCGGGGGTCCTAAGGCGGCCGTGCGGCCTCGGTGTTCAAGCTACCGGTCCATTGCGGACTTGCAAGTGCACCGGGGGCCGGACCTCAATTTGATCTTAACCATAAGGCCAAGAAGAAGAAATGAGGGTGCCATAATGTATGAGTTTTTATATAAATATTCATGGATTTAGGGTGGGAATCATTGGCTGAAAGACGTCTCAATGCAAGATTGAAATGATTGAATAAATTTGATCCGCATGGCTCAGCACCGAGGTCTCGCAAATTATTCGTACTAATATATAAATTGGTCGCTTGGATCATGCATATAAAATTCAGGAAAAAGATGCCAGAGCTAGAAGACTTAAGGACTCCATTTCCCCCCGGACGATACGGGATAGCAACTGCAGGGTTATAGATAGCAAAAATTCCACTAGCCACCCTCAGCGTCTAAAAAATCATTAGTTGTATGTATTATGCATGCTCTTCCACTAACCTTATGCGTTTTGTTATAATCCATTCTTTCCGAATGACCACATTTGTGTTTATTTCATCTGTTTTTAAGTTTCCATTTCATTTCCTCGTCCCTCTCCGCGGGGGGAAATTCCTGCTACCAGCAACGTTGGGTCGAATTCGTTGCCTTTTACAGACTCTTTCGGGGTGGAGTGCTACGTGGTACATTTTCATGTGGTAGTGATGTTTAAATTTCTTGCTTGTTTGTCCTGGCTTCCGTGTTGTAGGATGCCTTCCGTGCTGCATCATGTGGTGCAGTTTTTTAGTTGTTTTGCGGTATATGCGTTTGCATGAGTATTGGATGAAGGGATTTTTGCATGAGTGTGTGCGCTGCTGTGGGTGTATTTTTGCGTGTTGTTTCTTTTGCATGTGGTGTATTTCCTTTTTACAGTTGGTGACCTAACACCCCACGCCACACGCCCTTGCGGCTGCTAACGGGGTATTATGTAGATATAGATGAACTTTATGTTTTTTACTGGACTGCGCATCCTAAGCGCCGAAATGCCTTCGCACACACTGCCCAGTGGAGTAGGGGGCCTCGACGACTCGAATTTCCTACTCCGCAGAATCGAGAGGTGGAAGGGGGCGGAGGAACTAGCACGCGAGGATGCTCTTCTAATGGCCCCCGCCGCCCCGTTTTTATGTGAAGGACGTGGCGGCATGGGAGGGCATTAAATCATGGCACCACGGGGCCTGGTGGACAATATTCTACGGCCTGAAACACCGTGGAATGTTAATTGAAAATTTTTCGTTTTGAACTAACAAAATGTTTAAAAGATGTAAATGCTGAAGACAGAGGGGTGCGACGGAGGGTTTTCCCGTTTTCTAAGGGACTGCGGAACGAAAAATTTCAACAAAATAAATTTTAAATTCTGCGCGTCGCGCCCACCAGAATGAATCCTCGCGTGCTAGGTCCTCCGCCCCCCTCCTCCCGCAATCAGTAGAGGAGGAACGTCTTGGCATTCGAGCTTGACTCCTCCCCTCCCCTTTTACCCACGGGTGGCACGTGCCAAGGCGCTTCGTCGCGTAGCAGCGCCGTGCGCGAAATCATACAGTTTGGTCCCCCGACTCTTCTTCTTAGCCTAATGGCTAAGATCAAAGTGTAGTCCGGCCCATGGTGCGCTTCCAGGTCCCCCTCCGCACCTGGCCGCTCAGCTTCCCCGCGGTCTGAGAAACCGCGGAACGAAACATTTCAAAATATCAAAGTTTCCATTGATATCGTGATTCCCACCTGCATAGTCCAGGTGGCGGCCGAGTTATCCGCTGAAGGCACTCAAACTCTTCTCGGTTTCTATGGCTGGTCTGGGCCAGTACGAGTGGATTCGGGAAGACATTTAAATTGTTTGGCGATTTGAGATGATGGTTTTTTGGCTGATATAATCTATCACAAATCCCTTCTAGAGTGAGGAGGTCAACAAAACCGATCGGGCGTAAAGCTCGAATAACTGTCGCTTGACCATCGTCGCGGCCGAAAATGAAACCGCGCGTATTTCAAATCATCCGCCCTGCTCGGATACGTACGGGATTGACGGAGAGTTCCCCCGGGGGTCCTAAGACGGCCGTGCGGCCTCGGTGTTCAAGCTACCGGTCCATTGCGGACTTGCAAGTGCACCGGGGGCCGGACCTCAATTTGATCTTAACCATAAGGCCAAGAAGAAGAAATGAGGGTGCCATAATGTATGAGTTTTTATATAAATATTCATGGATTTAGGGTGGGAATCATTGGCTGAAAGACGTCTCAATGCAAGATTGAAATGATTGAATAAATTTGATCCGCATGGCTCAGCACCGAGGTCTCGCAAATTATTCGTACTAATATATAAATTGGTCGCTTGGATCATGCATATAAAATTCAGGAAATAGATGCCAGAGCTAGAAGACTTAAGGACTCCATTTCCCCCCGGACGATACGGGATAGCAACTGCAGGGTTATAGATAGCAAAAATTCCACTAGCCACCCTCAGCGTCTAAAAAATCATTAGTTGTATGTATTATGCATGCTCTTCCACTAACCTTATGCGTTTTGTTATAATCCATTCTTTCCGAATGACCACATTTGTGTTTATTTCATCTGTTTTTAAGTTTCCATTTCATTTCCTCGTCCCTCTCCGCGGGGGGAAATTCCTGCTACCAGCAACGTTGGGTCGAATTTGTTGCCTTTTACAGACTCTTTCGGGGTGGAGTGCTACGTGGTACATTTTCATGTGGTAGTGATGTTTAAAATTCTTGCTTGTTTGTGCTGGCTTCCGTGTTGTAGGATGCCTTCCGTGCTGCATCATGTGGTGCAGTTTTTTAGTTGTTTTGCGGTATATGCGTTTGCATGAGTATTGGATGAAGGGATTTTTGCATGAGTGTGTGCGCTGCTGTGGGTGTATTTTTGCGTGTTGTTTCTTTTGAATGTGGTGTATTTCCTTTTTACAGTTGGTGACCTAACACCCCACGCCACACGCCCTTGCGGCTGCTAACGGGGTATTATGTAGATATAGATGAACTTTATGTTTTTTACCGGACTGCGCATCCTAAGCGCCGAAGTGCCTTCGCACACACTGCCCGGTGGAGTAGGGGGCCTCGACGACTCGAATTTTCTACTCCGCAGAATCGAGAGGTGGAAGGGGGCGGAGGAACTAGCACGCGAGGATGCTCTTCTAATGGCCCCCGCCGCCCCGTTTTTATGTGAAGGACGTGGCGGCATGGGAGGGCATTAAATCATGGCACCACGGGGCCTGGTGGACAATATTATACGGCCTGAAACACCGTGGAATGTTAATTGAAAATTTTTCGTTTTGAACTAACAAAATGTTTAAAAGATGTAAATGCTGAAGACAGAGGGGTGCGACGGAGGGTTTTCCCGTTTTCTAAGGGACTGCGGAACGAAAAATTTCAACAAAATAAATTTTAAATTCAGCGAGTCGCGCCCACCAGAATGAATCCTCGCGTGCTAGGTCCTCCGCCCCCCTCCTCCCGCAATCAGTAGAGGAGGAACGTCTTGGCATTCGAGCCCGACTCCTCCCCTCCCCTTTTACCCACGGGTGGCACGTGCCAAGGCGCTTCGTCGCGTAGGAGCGCCGTGCGCGAAATCATACAGTTTGGTCCCCCGACTCTTCTTCTTAGCCTAATGGCTAAGATCAAAGTGTAGTCCGGCCCATGGTGCGCTTCCAGGTCCCCCTCCGCACCTGGCCGCTCAGCTTCCCCGCGGTCTGAGAAACCGCGGAACGAAACATTTCAAAATATCAAAGTTTGCATTGATATCGTGATTCCCACCTGCACCTGTCCAGGTGGCGGCCGAGTTATCCGCTGAAGGCACTCAACCTCTTCTCGGTTTCTATGGCTGGTCTGGGCCAGTACGAGTGGATTCGGGAAGACATTTAAATTGTTTGGCGATTTGAGATGATGGTTTTTTGGCTGATATAATCTTTCACAAATACCTGCTAGAGTGAGGAGGTCAACAAAACCGATCGGGCGTAAAGCTCGAATAACTGTCGCTTGACCATCGTCGCGGCCGAAAATGAAACCGCGCGTATTTCAAATCATCCGCCCTGCTCGGATACGTACGGGATTGACGGAGAGTTCCCCCGGGGGTCCTAAGGCGGCCGTGCGGCCTCGGTGTTCAAGCTACCGGTCCATTGCGGACTTGCAAGTGCACCGGGGGCCGGACCTCAATTTGATCTTAACCATAAGGCCAAGAAGAAGAAATGAGGGTGCCATAATGTATGAGTTTTTATATAAATATTCATGGATTTAGGGTGGGAATCATTGGCTGAAAGACGTCTCAATGCAAGATTGAAATGGTTGAATAAATTTGATCCGCATGGCTCAGCACCGAGGTCTCGCAAATTATTCGAACTAATATATAAATTGGTCGCTTGGATCATGCATATAAAATTCAGGAAATAGATGCCAGAGCTAGAAGACTTAAGGACTCCATTTCCCCCCGGACGATACGGGATAGCAACTGCAGGGTTATAGATAGCAAAAATTCCACTAGCCACCCTCAGCGTCTAAAAAATCATTAGTTGTATGTATTATGCATGCTCTTTTACTAACCTTATGCGTTTTGTTATAATCCATTCTTTCCGAATGACCACATTTGTGTTTATTTCATCTGTTTTTAAGTTTCCATTTCCTTTCCTCGTCCCTCTCTGCGGGGGGAAATTCCTGCAACCAGCAACGTTGGGTCGAATTCGTTGCCTTTTACAGACTCTTTCGGGGTGGAGTGCTACGTGGTACATTTTCATGTGGTAGTGATGTTTAAATTTCTTGCTTGTTTGTCCTGGCTTCCGTGTTGTAGGATGCCTTCCGTGCTGCATCATGTGGTGCAGTTTTTTAGTTGTTTTGCGGTATATGCGTTTGCATGAGTATTGGATGAAGGGATTTTTGCATGAGTGTGTGCGCTGCTGTGGGTGTATTTTTGCGTGTTGTTTCTTTTGCATGTGGTGTATTTCCTTTTTACAGTTGGTGACCTAACACCCCACGCCACACGCCCTTGCGGCTGCTAACGGGGTATTATGTAGATATAGATGAACTTTATGTTTTTTACCGGACTGCGCATCCTAAGCGCCGAAGTGCCTTCGCACACACTGCCCGGTGGAGTAGGGGGCCTCGACGACTCGAATTTCCTACTCCGCAGAATCGAGAGGTGGAAGAGGGCGGAGGAACTAGCACGCGAGGATGCTCTTCAAATGGCCCCCGCCGCCCCGTTTTTATGTGAAGGACGTGGCGGCATGGGAGGGCATTAAATCATGGCACCACGGGGCCTGGTGGACAATATTCTACGGCCTGAAACACCGTGGAATGTTAATTGAAAATTTTTCGTTTTGAACTAACAAAATGTTTAAAAGATGTAAATGCTGAAGACAGAGGGGTGCGACGGAGGGTTTTCCCGTTTTCTAAGGGACTGCGGAACGAAAAATTTCAACAAAATAAATTTTAAATTCAGCGCGTCGCGCCCACCAGAATGAATCCTCGCGTGCTAGGTCCTCCGCCCCCCTCCTCCCGCAATCAGTAGAGGAGGAACGTCTTGGCATTCGAGCCCGACTCCTCCCCTCCCCTTTTACCCACGGGTGGCACGTGCCAAGGCGCTTCGTCGCGTAGGAGCGCCGTGCGCGAAATCATACAGTTTGATCCCCCGACTCTTCTTCTTAGCCTAATGGCTAAGATCAAAGTGTAGTCCGGCCCATGGTGCGCTTCCAGGTCCCCCTCCGGACCTGGCCGCTCTGCTTCTTCGCGGTCTTAGAAACCGCGGAACGAAACATTTCAAAATATCAAAGTTTCTATTGATATCGTGATTCCCACCTGCATAGTCCAGGTGGCGGCCGAGTTATCCGCTGAAGGCACTCAACCTCTTCTCGGTTTCTATGGCTGGTCTGGGCCAGTACGAGTGGATTCGGGAAGACATTTAAATTGTTTGGCGATTTGAGATGATGGTTTTTTGGCTGATATAATCTTTCACAAATACCTGCTAGAGTGAGGAGGTCAACAAAACCGATCGGGCGTAAAGCTCGAAAAACTGTCGCTTGACCATCGTCGCGGCCGAAAATGAAACCGCGCGTATTTCAAATCATCCGCCCTGCTCGGATACGTACGGGATTGACGGAGAGTTCCCCCGGGGGTCCTAAGGCGGCCGTGCGGCCTCGGTGTTCAAGCTACCGGTCCATTGCGGACTTGCAAGTGCACCGGGGGCCGGACCTCAATTTGATCTTAACCATAAGGCCAAGAAGAAGAAATGAGGGTGCCATAATGTATGAGTTTTTATATAAATATTCATGGATTTAGGGTGGGAATCATTGGCTGAAAGACGTCTCAATGCAAGATTGAAATGATTGAATAAATTTGATCTGCATGGCTCAGCACCGAGGTCTCGCAAATTATTCGAACTAATATATAAATTGGTCGCTTGGATCATGCATATAAAATTCAGGAAATAGATGCCAGAGCTAGAAGACTTAAGGACTCCATTTCCCCCCGGACGATACGGGATAGCAACTGCAGGGTTATAGATAGCAAAAATTCCACTAGCCACCCTCAGCGTCTAAAAAATCATTAGTTGTATGTATTATGCATGCTCTTCCACTAACCTTATGCGTTTTGTTATAATCCATTCTTTCCGAATGACCACATTTGTGTTTATTTCATCTGTTTTTAAGTTTCCATTTCATTTCCTCGTTCCTCTCCGCTGGGGGAAATTCCTGCTACCAGCAACGTGGGGTTAATTCGTTGCCTTTTACAGACTCTTTCGGGGTGGAGTGCTACGTGGTACATTTTCATGTGGTAGTGATGTTTAAATTTCTTGCTTGTTTGTCCTGGCTTCCGTGTTGTAGGATGCCTTCCGTGCTGCATCATGTGGTGCAGTTTTTTAGTTGTTTTGCGGTATATGCGTTTGCATGAGTATTGGATGAAGGGATTTTTGCATGAGTGTGTGCGCTGCTGTGGGTGTATTTTTGCGTGTTGTTTCTTTTGCATGTGGTGTATTTCTTTTTTACAGTTGGTGACCTAACACCCCACGCCACACGCCCTTGCGGCTGCTAACGGGGTATTATGTAGATATAGATGAACTTTATGTTTTTTACCGGACTGCGCATCCTAAGCGCCGAAGTGCCTTCGCACACACTGCCCGGTGGAGTAGGGGGCCTCGACGACTCGAATTTCCTACTCCGCAGAATCGAGAGGTGGAAGAGGGCGGAGGAACTAGCACGCGAGGATGCTCTTCAAATGGCCCCCGCCGCCCCGTTCTTATGTGAAGGACGTGGCGGCATGGGAGGGCATTAAATCATGGCACCACGGGGCCTGGTGGACAATATTCTACGGCCTGAAACACCGTGGAATGTTAATTGAAAATTTTTCGTTTTGAACTAACAAAATGTTTAAAAGATGTAAATGCTGAAGACAGAGGGGTGCGACGGAGGGTTTTCCCGTTTTCTAAGGGACTGCGGAACGAAAAATTTCAACAAAATAAATTTTAAATTCAGCGCGTCGCGCCCACCAGAATGAATCCTCGCGTGCTAGGTCCTCCGCCCCCCTCCTCCCGCAATCAGTAGAGGAGGAACGTCTTGGCATTCGAGCCCGACACTTCCCCTCCCCTTTTACCCACGGGTGGCACGTGCCAAGGCGCTTCGTCGCGTAGGAGCGCCGTGCGCGAAATCATACAGTTTGATCCCCCGACTCTTCTTCTCAGCCTAATGGCTAAGATCAAAGTGTAGTCCGGCCCATGGTGGGCTTCCAGGTCCCCCTCCGGACCTGGCCGCTCTGCTTCCCCGCGGTCTGAGAAACCGCGGAACAAAACATTTCAAAATATCAAAGTTTACATTGATATCGTGATTCCCACCTGCATAGTCCAGGTGGCGGCCGAGTTATCCGCTGAAGGCACTCAACCTCTTCTCGGTTTCTATGGCTGGTCTGGGCCAGTACGAGTGGATTCGGGAAGACATTTAAATTGTTTGGAGATTTGAGATGATGGTTTTTTGGCTGATATAATCTTTCACAAATACCTGCTAGAGTGAGGAGGTCAACAAAACCGATCGGGCGTAAAGCTCGAATAACTGTCGCTTGACCATCGTCGCGGCCGAAAATGAAACCGCGCGTATTTCAAATCATCCGCCCTGCTCGGATACGTACGGGATTGACGGAGAGTTCCCCCGGGGGTCCTAAGGCGGCCGTGCGGCCTCGGTGTTCAAGCTACCGGTCCATTGCGGACTTGCAAGTGCACCGGGGGCCGGACCTCAATTTGATCTTAACCATAAGGCCAAGAAGAAGAAATGAGGGTGCCATAATGTATGAGTTTTTATATAAATATTCATGGATTTAGGGTGGGAATCATTGGCTGAAAGACGTCTCAATGCAAGATTGAAATGATTGAATAAATTTGATCCGCATGGCTCAGCACCGAGGTCTCGCAAATTATTCGTACTAATATATAAATTGGTCGCTTGGATCATGCATATAAAATTCAGGAAAAAGATGCCAGAGCTAGAAGACTTAAGGACTCCATTTCCCCCCGGACGATACGGGATAGCAACTGCAGGGTTATAGATAGCAAAAATTCCACTAGCCACCCTCAGCGTCTAAAAAATCATTAGTTGTATGTATTATGCATGCTCTTCCACTAACCTTATGCGTTTTGTTATAATCCATTCTTTCCGAATGACCACATTTGTGTTTATTTCATCTGTTTTTAAGTTTCCATTTCATTTCCTCGTTCCTCTCCGCTGGGGAAAATTCCTGCTACCAGCAACGTGGGGTTAATTCGTTGCCTTTTACAGACTCTTTCGGGGTGGAGTGCTACGTGGTACATTTTCATGTGGTAGTGATGTTTAAATTTCTTGCTTGTTTGTCCTGGCTTCCGTGTTGTAGGATGCCTTCCGTGCTGCATCATGTGGTGCAGTTTTTTAGTTGTTTTGCGGTATATGCGTTTGCATGAGTATTGGATGAAGGGATTTTTGCATGAGTGTGTGCGCTGCTGTGGGTGTATTTTTGCGTGTTGTTTCTTTTGCATGTGGTGTATTTCCTTTTTACAGTTGGTGACCTAACACCCCACGCCACACGCCCTTGCGGCTGCTAACGGGGTATTATGTAGATATAGATGAACTTTATGTTTTTTACCGGACTGCGCATCCTAAGCGCCGAAGTGCCTTCGCACACACTGCCCGGTGGAGTAGGGGGCCTCGACGACTCGAATTTCCTACTCCGCAGAATCGAGAGGTGGAAGAGGGCGGAGGAACTAGCACGCGAGGATGCTCTTCAAATGGCCCCCGCCGCCCCGTTCTTATGTGAAGGACGTGGCGGCATGGGAGGGCATTAAATCATGGCACCACGGGGCCTGGTGGACAATATTCTACGGCCTGAAACACCGTGGAATGTTAATTGAAAATTTTTCGTTTTGAACTAACAAAATGTTTAAAAGATGTAAATGCTGAAGACAGAGGGGTGCGACGGAGGGTTTTTCCGTTTTCTAAGGGACTGCGGAACGAAAAATTTCAACAAAATAAATTTTAAATTCAGCGCGTCGCGCCCACCAGAATGAATCCTCGCGTGCTAGGTCCTCCGCCCCCCTCCTCCCGCAATCAGTAGAGGAGGAACGTCTTGGCATTCGAGCCCGACACTTCCCCTCCCCTTTTACCCACGGGTGGCACGTGCCAAGGCGCTTCGTCGCGTAGGAGCGCCGTGCGCGAAATCATACAGTTTGATCCCCCGACTCTTCTTCTCAGCCTAATGGCTAAGATCAAAGTGTAGTCCGGCCCATGGTGGGCTTCCAGGTCCCCCTCCGGACCTGGCCGCTCTGCTTCCCCGCGGTCTGAGAAACCGCGGAACAAAACATTTCAAAATATCAAAGTTTACATTGATATCGTGATTCCCACCTGCATAGTCCAGGTGGCGGCCGAGTTATCCGCTGAAGGCACTCAACCTCTTCTCGGTTTCTATGGCTGGTCTGGGCCAGTACGAGTGGATTCGGGAAGACATTTAAATTGTTTGGAGATTTGAGATGATGGTTTTTTGGCTGATATAATCTTTCACAAATACCTGCTAGAGTGAGGAGGTCAACAAAACCGATCGGGCGTAAAGCTCGAATAACTGTCGCTTGACCATCGTCGCGGCCGAAAATGAAACCGCGCGTATTTCAAATCATCCGCCCTGCTCGGATACGTACGGGATTGACGGAGAGTTCCCCCGGGGGTCCTAAGGCGGCCGTGCGGCCTCGGTGTTCAAGCTACCGGTCCATTGCGGACTTGCAAGTGCACCGGGGGCCGGACCTCAATTTGATCTTAACCATAAGGCCAAGAAGAAGAAATGAGGGTGCCATAATGTATGAGTTTTTATATAAATATTCATGGATTTAGGGTGGGAATCATTGGCTGAAAGACGTCTCAATGCAAGATTGAAATGATTGAATAAATTTGATCCGCATGGCTCAGCACCGAGGTCTCGCAAATTATTCGTACTAATATATAAATTGGTCGCTTGGATCATGCATATAAAATTCAGGAAAAAGGTGCCAGAGCTAGAAGACTTAAGGACTCCATTTCCCCCCGGACGATACGGGATAGCAACTGCAGGGTTATAGATAGCAAAAATTCCACTAGCCACCCTCAGCGTCTAAAAAATCATTAGTTGTATGTATTATGCATGCTCTTCCACTAACCTTATGCGTTTTGTTATAATCCATTCTTTCCGAATGACCACATTTGTGTTTATTTCATCTGTTTTTAAGTTTCCAATTCATTTCCTCGTCCCTCTCCGCGGGGGGAAATTCCTGCTACCAGCAACGTTGGGTCGAATTCGTTGCCTTTTACAGACTCTTTCGGGGTGGAGTACTACGGGGTACATTTTCATGTGGTAGTGATGTTTAAATTTCTTGCTTGTTTGTCCTGGCTTCCGTGTTATAGGATGCCTTCCGTGCTGCATCATGTGGTGCAGTTTTTTAGTTGTTTTGCGGTATATGCGTTTGCATGAGTATAGGATGAAGGGATTTTTGCATGAGTGTGTGCGCTGCTGTGGGTGTATTTTTGCGTGTTGTTTCTTTTGCATGTGGTGTATTTCCTTTTTACAGTTGGTGACCTAACACCCCACGCCACACGCCCTTGCGGCTGCTAACGGGGTATTATGTAGATATAGATGAACTTTATGTTTTTTACCGGACTGCGCATCCTAAGCGCCGAAGTGCCTTCGCACACACTGCCCGGTGGAGTAGGGGGCCTCGACGACTCGAATTTCCTACTCCGCAGAATCGAGAGGTGGAAGGGGGCGGAGGAACTAGCACGCAAGGATGCTCTTCTAATGGCCCCGCCGCCCCGTTTTTATGTGAAGGACGTGGCGGCATGGGAGGGCATTAAATCATGGCACCACGGGGCCTGGTGGACAATATTCTACGGCCTGAAACACCGTGGAATGTTAATTGAAAATTTTTCGTTTTGAACTAACAAAATGTTTAAAAGATGTAAATGCTGAAGACAGAGGGGTGCGACGGAGGGTTTTCCCGTTTTCTAAGGGACTGCGGAACGAAAAATTTCAACAAAATAAATTTTAAATTCAGCGCGTCGCGCCCACCAGAATGAATCCTCGCGTGCTAGGTCCTCCGCCCCCCTCCTCCCGCAATCAGTAGAGGAGGAACGTCTTGGCATTCGAGCCCGACTCCTCCCCTCCCCTTTTACCCACGGGTGGCACGTGCCAAGGCGCTTCGTCGCGTAGGAGCGCCGTGCGCGAAATCATACAGTTTGATCCCCCGACTCTTCTTCTTAGCCTAATGGCTAAGATCAAAGTGTAGTCCGGCCCATGGTGCGCTTCCAGGTCCCCCTCCGGACCTGGCCGCTCTGCTTCCCCGCGGTCTGAGAAACCGCGGAACGAAACATTTCAAAATATCAAAGTTTCTATTGATATCGTGATTCCCACCTGCATAGTCCAGGTGGCGGCCGAGTTATCCGCTGAAGGCACTCAACCTCTTCTCGGTTTCTATGGCTGGTCTGGGCCAGTACGAGTGGATTCGGGAAGACATTTAAATTGTTTGGCGATTTGAGATGATGGTTTTTTGGCTGATATAATCTTTCACAAATACCTGCTAGAGTGAGGAGGTCAACAAAACCGATCGGGCGTAAAGCTCGAATAACTGTCGCTTGACCATCGTCGCGGCCGAAAATGAAACCGCGCGTATTTCAAATCATCCGCCCTGCTCGGATACGTACGGGATTGACGGAGAGTTCCCCCTGGGGTCCTAAGGCGGCCGTGCGGCCTCGGTGTTCAAGCTACCGGTCCATTGCGGACTTGCAAGTGCACCGGGGGCCGGACCTCAATTTGATCTTAACCATAAGGCCAAGAAGAAGAAATGAGGGTGCCATAATGTATGAGTTTTTATATAAATATTCATGGATTTAGGGTGGCAATCATTGGCTGAAAGACGTCTCAATGCAAGATTGAAATGATTGAATAAATTTGATCCGCATGGCTCAGCACCGAGGTCTCGCAAATTATTCGTACTAATATATAAATTGGTCGCTTGGATCATGCATATAAAATTCAGGAAATAGATGCCAGAGCTAGAAGACTTAAGGACTCCATTTCCCCCCGGACGATACGGGATAGCAACTGCAGGGTTATAGATAGCAAAAATTCCACTAGCCACCCTCAGCGTCTAAAAAATCATTAGTTGTATGTATTATGCATGCTCTTCCACTAACCTTATGCGTTTTGTTATAATCCATTCTTTCCGAATGACCACATTTGTGTTTATTTCATCTGTTTTTAAGTTTCCATTTCATTTCCTCGTCCCTCTCCGCGGGGGGAAATTCCTGCTACCAGCAACGTTGGGTCGAATTCGTTGCCTTTTACAGACTCTTTCGGGGTGGAGTGCTACGTGGTACATTTTCATGTGGTAGTGATGTTTAAATTTCTTGCTTGTTTGTGCTGGCTTCCGTGTTGTAGGATGCCTTCCGTGCTGCATCATGTGGTGCAGTTTTTTAGTTGTTTTGCGGTATATGCTTTTGCATGAGTATTGGATGAAGGGATTTTTGCATGAGTGTGTGCGCTGCTGTGGGTGTATTTTTGCGTGTTGTTTCTTTTGCATGTGGTGTATTTCCTTTTTACAGTTGGTGACCTAACACCCCACGCCACACGCCCTTGCGGCTGCTTACGGGGTATTATGTAGATATAGATGAACTTTATGTTTTTTACCGGACTGCGCATCCTAAGCGCCGAAGTGCCTTCGCACACACTGCCCGGTGGAGTAGGAAGCCACGACGACTCGAATTTCCTACTCCGCAGAATCGAGAGGTGGAAGGGGGCGGAGGAACTAGCACGCGAGGATGCTCTTCTAAAGGCCCCCGCCGCCCCGTTTTTATGTGAAGGACGTGGCGGCATGGGAGGGCATTAAATCATGGCACCACGGGGCCTGGTGGACAATATTCTACGGCCTGAAACACCGTGGAATGTTAATTGAAAATTTTTCGTTTTGAACTAACAAAATGTTTAAAAGATGTAAATGCTGCAGACAGAGGGGTGCGACGGAGGGTTTTCCCGTTTTCTAAGGGACTGCGGAACGAAAAATTTCAACAAAATAAATTTTAAATTCAGCGCGTCGCGCCCACCAGAATGAATCCTCGCGTGCTAGGTCCTCCGCCCCCCTCCTCCCGCAATCAGTAGAGGAGGAACGTCTTGGCATTCGAGCCCGACTCCTCCCCTCCCCTTTTACCCACGGGTGGCACGTGCCAAGGCGCTTCGTCGCGTAGGAGCGCCGTGCGCGAAATCATACAGTTTGGTCCCCCGACTCTTCTTCTTAGCCTAATGGCTAAGATCAAAGTGTAGTCCGGCCCATGGTGCGCTTCCAGGTCCCCCTCCGGACCTGGCCGCTCTGCTTCCCCGCGGTCTGAGAAACCGCGGAACGAAACATTTCAAAATATCAAAGTTTGCATTGATATCGTGATTCCCACCTGCATAGTCCAGGTGGCGGCCGAGTTATCCGCTGAAGGCACTCAACCTCTTCTCGGTTTCTAATGCTGTTCTGGGCCAGTACGAGTGGATTCGGGAAGACATTTAAATTGTTTGGCGATTTAAGATGATGGTTTTTTGGCTGATATCATCTTTCACAAATACCTGCTAGAGTGAGGAGGTCAACAAAACCGATCGGGCGTAAAGCTCGAATAACTGTCGCTTGACCATCGTCGCGGCCGAAAATGAAACCGCGCGTATTTCAAATCATCCGCCCTGCTCGGATACGTACGGGATTGACGGAGAGTTCCCCCGGGGGTCCTAAGGCGGCCGTGCGGCCTCGGTGTTCAAGCTACCGGTCCATTGCGGACTTGCAAGTGCACCGGGGGCCGGACCTCAATTTGATCTTAACCATAAGGCCAAGAAGAAGAAATGAGGGTGCCATAATGTATGAGTTTTTATATAAATATTCATGGATTTAGGGTGGGAATCATTGGCTGAAAGACCTCTCAATGCAAGATTGAAATGATTGAATAAATTTGATCCGCATGGCTCAGCACCGAGGTCTCGCAAATTATTCGTACTAATATATAAATTGGTCGCTTGGATCATGCATATAAAATTCTGGAAATAGATGCCAGAGCTAGAAGACTTAAGGACTCCATTTCCCCCCGGACGATACGGGATAGCAACTGCAGGGTTATAGATAGCAAAAATTCCACTAGCCACCCTCAGCGTCTAAAAAATCATTAGTTGTATGTATTATGCATGCTCTTCCACTAACCTTATGCGTTTTGTTATAATCCATTCTTTCCGAATGACCATATTTGTGTTTATTTCATCTGTTTTTAAGTTTCCATTTCATTTCCTCGTCCCTCTCCGCGGGGGGAAATTCCTGCTACCAGCAACGTTGGGTCGAATTCGTTGCCTTTTACAGACTCTTTCGGGGTGGAGTGCTACGTGGTACATTTTCATGTGGTAGTGATGTTTAAATTTCTTGCTTGTTTGTCCTGGCTTCCGTGTTGTAGGATGCCTTCCGTGCTGCATCATGTGGTGCAGTTTTTTAGTTGTTTTGCGGTATATGCGTTTGCATGAGTATTGGATGAAGGGATTTTTGCATGAGTGTGTGCGCTGCTGTGGGTGTATTTTTGCGTGTTGTTTCTTTTGCATGTGGTGTATTTCCTTTTTACAGTTGGTGACCTAACACCCCACGCCACACGCCCTTGCGGCTGCTAACGGGGTATTATGTAGATATAGATGAACTTTATGTTTTTTACCGGACTGCGCATCCTAAGCGCCGAAGTGCCTTCGCACACACTGCCCGGTGGAGTAGGGGGCCTCGACGACTCGAATTTCCTACTCCGCAGAATCGAGAGGTGGAAGGGGGCGGAGGAACTAGCACGCGAGGATGCTCTTCTAATGGCCCCCGCCGCCCCGTTTTTATGTGAAGGACGTGGCGGCATGGGAGGGCATTAAATCATGGCACCACGGGGCCTGGTGGACAATATTCTACGGCCTGAAACACCGTGGAATGTTAATTGAAAATTTTTACTTATGAACTAACAAAATGTTTAAAAGATGTAAATGCTGAAGACAGAGGGGTGCGACGGAGGGTTTTCCCGTTTTCTAAGGGACTGCGGAACGAAAAATTTCAACAAAATAAATTTTAAATTCAGCGCGTCGCGCCCACCAGAATGAATCCTCGCGTGCTAGGTCCTCCGCCCCCCTCCTCCCGCAATCAGTAGAGGAGGAACGTCTTGGCATTCGAGCCCGACTCCTCCCCTCCCCTTTTACCCACGGGTGGCACGTGCCAAGGCGCTTCGTCGCGTAGGAGCGCCGTGCGCGAAATCATACAGTTTGATCCCCCGACTCTTCTTCTTAGCCTAATGGCTAAGATCAAAGTGTAGTCCGGCCCATGGTGCGCTTCCAGGTCCCCCTCCGGACCTGGCCGCTCTGCTTCCCCGCGGTCTGAGAAACCGCGGAACGAAACATTTCAAAATATCATAGTTTCTATTGATATCGTGATTCCCACCTGCATAGTCCAGGTGGCGGCCGAGTTATCCGCTGAAGGCACTCAACCTCTTCTCGGTTTCTATGGCTGGTCTGGGCCAGTACGAGTGGATTCGGGAAGACATTTAAATTGTGTGGCGATTTGAGATGATGGTTTTTTGGCTGATATAATCTTTCACAAATACCTGCTAGAGTGAGGAGGTCAACAAAACCGATCGGGCGTAAAGCTCGAATAACTGTCGCTTGACCATCGTCGCGGCCGAAAATGAAACCGCGCGTATTTCAAATCATCCGCCCTGCTCGGATACGTACGGGATTGACGGAGAGTTCCCCCGGGGGTCCTAAGGCGGCCGTGCGGCCTCGGTGTTCAAGCTACCGGTCCATTGCGGACTTGCAAGTGCACCGGGGGCCGGACCTCAATTTGATCTTAACCATAAGGCCAAGAAGAAGAAATGAGGGTGCCATAATGTATGAGTTTTTATATAAATATTCATGGATTTAGGGTGGGAATCATTGGCTGAAAGACGTCTCAATGCAAGATTGAAATGATTGAATAAATTTGATCCGCATGGCTCAGCACCGAGGTCTCGCAAATTATTCGTACTAATATATAAATTGGTCGCTTGGATCATGCATATAAAATTCAGGAAATAGATGCCAGAGCTAGAAGACTTAAGGACTCCATTTCCCCCCGGACGATACGGGATAGCAACTGCAGGGTTATAGATAGCAAAAAATTCCACTAGCCACCCTCAGCGTCTAAAAAATCATTAGTTGTATGTATTATGCATGCTCTTCCACTAACCTTATGCGTTTTGTTATAATCCATTCTTTCCGAATGACCACATTTGTGTTTATTTCATCTGTTTTTAAGTTTCCATTTCATTTCCTCGTTCCTCTCCGCTGGGGGAAATTCCTGCTACCAGCAACGTTGGGTCGAATTCGTTGCCTTTTACAGACTCTTTCGGGGTGGAGTGCTACGTGGTACATTTTCATGTGGTAGTGATGTTTAAATTTCTTGCTTGTTTGTGCTGGCTTCCGTGTTGTAGGATGCCTTCCGTGCTGCATCATGTGGTGCAGTTTTTTAGTTGTTTTGCGGTATATGCGTTTGCATGAGTATTGGATGAAGGGATTTTTGCATGAGTGTGTGCGCTGCTGTGGGTGTATTTTTGCGTGTTGTTTCTTTTGCATGTGGTGTATTTCCTTTTTACAGTTGGTGACCTAACACCCCACGCCCTTGCGGCTGCTAACGGGGTATTATGTAGATATAGATGAACTTTATGTTTTTTACCGGACTCCGCATCCTAAGCGCCGAAGTGCCTTCGCACACACTGCCCGGTGGAGTAGGGGGCCTCGATGACTCGAATTTCCTACTCCGCAGAATCGAGAGGTGGAAGGGGGCGGAGGAACTAGCACGCGAGGATGCTCTTCTAATGGCCCCCGCCGCCCCGTTTTTATGTGAAGGACGTGGCGGCATGGGAATGCATTAAATCATGGCACCACGGGGCCTGGTGGACAATATTCTACGGCCTGAAACACCGTGGAATGTTAATTGAAAATTTTTCGTTTTGAACTAACAAAATGTTTAAAAGATGTAAATGCTGAAGACAGAGGGGTGCGACGGAGGGTTTTCCCGTTTTCTAAGGGACTGCGGAACGAAAAATTTCAACAAAATAAATTTTAAATTCAGCGCGTCGCGCCCACCAGAATGAATCCTCGCGTGCTAGGTCCTCCGCCCCCCTCCTCCCGCAATCAGTAGAGGAGGAACGTCTTGGCATTCGAGCCCGACTCCTCCCCTCCCCTTTTACCCACGGGTGGCACGTGCCAAGGCGCTTCGTCGCGTAGGAGCGCCGTGCGCGAAATCATACAGTTTGATCCCCCGACTCTTCTTCTTAGCCTAATGGCTAAGATCAAAGTGTAGTCCGGCCCATGGTGCGCTTCCAGGTCCCCCTCCGGACCTGGCCGCTCTGCTTCCCCGCGGTCTGAGAAACCGCGGAACGAAACATTTCAAAATATCAAAGTTTGCATTGATATCGTGATTCCCACCTGCATAGTCCAGGTGGCGGCCGAGTTATCCGCTGAAGGCACTCAACCTCTTCTCGGTTTCTATGGCTGGTCTGGGCCAGTACGAGTGGATTCGGGAAGACATTTAAATTGTTTGGCGATTTGAGATGATGGTTTTTTGGCTGATATAATCTTTCACAAATACCTGCTAGAGTGAGGAGGTCAACAAAACCGATCGGGCGTAAAGCTCGAATAACTGTCGCTTGACCATCGTCGCGGCCGAAAATGAAACCGCGCGTATTTCAAATCATCCGCCCTGCTCGGATACGTACGGGATTGACGGAGAGTTCTTTCGGGGGTCCTAAGGCGGCCGTGCGGCCTCGGTGTTCAAGCTACCGGTCCATTGCGGACTTGCAAGTGCACCGGGGGCCGGACCTCAATTTGATCATAACCATAAGGCCAAGAAGAAGAAATGAGGGTGCCATAATGTATGAGTTTTATATAAATATTCATGGATTTAGGGTGGCAATCATTGGCTGAAAGACGTCTCAATGCAAGATTGAAATGATTGAATAAATTTGATCCGCATGGCTCAGCACCGAGGTCTCGCAAATTATTCGTACTAATATATAAATTGGTCGCTTGGATCATGCATATAAAATTCAGGAAATAGATGCCAGAGCTAGAAGACTTAAGGACTCCATTTCCCCCCGGACGATACGGGATAGCAACTGCAGGGTTATAGATAGCAAAAATTCCACTAGCCACACTCAGCGTCTAAAAAATCATTAGTTGTATGTATTATGCATGCTCTTCCACTAACCTTATGCGTTTTGTTATAATCCATTCTTTCCGAATGACCACATTTGTGTTTATTTCATCTGTTTTTAAGTTTCCATTTCATTTCCTCGTCCCTCTCCACGGGGGGAAATTCCTGCTACCAGCAACGTTGGGTCGAATTCGTTGCCTTTTACAGACTCTTTCGGGGTGGAGTGCTACGTGGTACATTTTCATGTGGTAGTGATGTTTAAATTTCTTGCTTGTTTGTGCTGGCTTCCGTGTTGTAGGATGCCTTCCGTGCTGCATCATGTGGTGCAGTTTTTTAGTTGTTTTGCGGTATATGCGTTTGCATGAGTATTGGATGAAGGGATTTTTGCATGAGTGTGTGCGCTGCTGTGGGTGTATTTTTGCGTGTTGTTTCTTTTGCATGTGGTGTATTTCCTTTTTACAGTTGGTGACCTAACACCCCACGCCACACGCCCTTGCGGCTGCTAACGGGGTATTATGTAGATATAGATGAACTTTATGTTTTTTACCGGACTGCGCATCCTAAGCGCCGAAGTGCCTTCGCACACACTGCCCGGTGGAGTAGGAAGCCACGACGACTCGAATTTCCTACTCCGCAGAATCGAGAGGTGGAAGGGGGCGGAGGAACTAGCACGCGAGGATGCTCTTCTAAAGGCCCCCGCCGCCCCGTTTTTATGTAAAGGACGTGGCGGCATGGGAGGGCATTAAATCATGGCACCACGGGGCCTGGTGGACAATATTCTACGGCCTGAAACACCGTGGAATGTTAATTGAAAATTTTTCGTTTTGAACTAACAAAATGTTTAAAAGATGTAAATGCTGAAGACAGAGGGGTGCGACGGAGGGTTTTCCCGTTTTCTAAGGGACTGCGGAAGGAAAAATTTCAACAAAAAAAATTTTAAATTCAGCGCGTCGCGCCCACCAGAATGAATCCTCGCGTGCTAGGTCCTCCGCCCCCCTCCTCCCGCAATCAGTAGAGGAGGAACGTCTTGGCATTCGAGCCCGACTCCTCCCCTCCCCTTTTACCCACGGGTGGCACGTGCCAAGGCGCTTCGTCGCGTAGGAGCGCCGTGCGCGAAATCATACAGTTTGGTCCCCCGACTCTTCTTCTTAGCCTAATGGCTAAGATCAAAGTGTAGTCCGGCCCATGGTGCGCTTCCAGGTCCCCCTCCGGACCTGGCCGCTCTGCTTCCCCGCGGTCTGAGAAACCGCGGAACGAAACATTTCAAAATATCAAAGTTTGCATTGATATCGTGATTCCCACCTGCATAGTCCAGGTGGCGGCCGAGTTATCCGCTGAAGGCACTCAACCTCTTCTCGGTTTCTAATGCTGGTCTGGGCCAGTACGAGTGGATTCGGGAAGACATTTAAATTGTTTGGCGATTTAAGATGATGGTTTTTTGGCTGATATCATCTTTCACAAATACCTGCTAGAGTGAGGAGGTCAACAAAACCGATCGGGCGTAAAGCTCGAATAACTGTCGCTTGACCATCGTCGCGGCCGAAAATGAAACCGCGCGTATTTCAAATCATCCGCCCTGCTCGGATACGTACGGGATTGACGGAGAGTACCCCGGGGGTCCTAAGGCGGCCGTGCGGCCTCGGTGTTCAAGCTACCGGTCCATTGCGGACTTGCAAGTGCACCGGGGGCCGGACCTCAATTTGATCTTAACCATAAGGCCAAGAAGAAAAAATGAGGGTGCCATAATGTATGAGTTTTTATATAAATATTCATGGATTTAGGGTGGGAATCATTGGCTGAAAGACGTCTCAATGCAAGATTGAAATGATTGAATAAATTTGATCCGCATGGCTCAGCACCGAGGTCTCGCAAATTATTCGTACTAATATATAAATTGGTCGCTTGGATCATGCATATAAAATTCAGGAAATAGATGCCAGAGCTAGAAGACTTAAGGACTCCATTTCCCCCCGGACGATACGGGATAGCAACTGCAGGGTTATAGATAGCAAAAATTCCACTAGCCACCCTCAGCGTCTAAAAAATCATTAGTTGTATGTATTATGCATGCTCTTCCACTAACCTTATGCGTTTTGTTATAATCCATTCTTTCCGAATGACCACATTTGTGTTTATTTCATCTGTTTTTAAGTTTCCATTTCATTTCCTCGTCCCTCTCCGCGGGGGGAAATTCCTGCTACCAGCAACGTTTGGTCGAATTCGTTGCCTTTTACAGACTCTTTCGGGGTGGAGTGCTACGTGGTACATTTTCATGTGGTAGTGATGTTTAAATTTCTTGCTTGTTTGTCCTGGCTTCCGTGTTGTAGGATGCCTTCCGTGCTGCATCATGTGGTGCAGTTTTTTAGTTGTTTTGCGGTATATGCGTTTGCATGAGTATTGGATGAAGGGATTTTTGCATGAGTGTGTGCGCTGCTGTGGGTGTATTTTTGCGTGTTGTTTCTTTTGCATGTGGTGTATTTCCTTTTTACAGTTGGTGACCTAACACCCCACGCCCTTGCGGCTGCTAACGGGGTATTATGTAGATATAGATGAACTTTATGTTTTTTACCGGACTGCGCATCCTAAGCGCCGAAGTGCCTTCGCACACACTGCCCGGTGGAGTAGGGGGCCTCGACGACTCGAATTTCCTACTCCGCAGAATCGAGAGGTGGAAGGGGGCGGAGGAACTAGCACGTGAGGATGCTCTTCTAATGGCCCCGCCGCCCCGTTTTTATGTGAAGGACGTGGCGGCATGGGAGGGCATTAAATCATGGCACCACGGGGCCTGGTGGACAATATTCTACGGCCTGAAACACCGTGGAATGTTAATTGAAAATGTATACTTTTGAACTAACAAAATGTTTAAAAGATGTAAATGCTGAAGACAGAGGGGTGCGACGGAGGGTTTTCCCGTTTTCTAAGGGACTGCGGAACGAAAAATTTCAACAAAATAAATTTTAAATTCAGCGCGTCGCGCCCACCAGAATGAATCCTCGCGTGCTAGGTCCTCCGCCCCCCTCCTCCCGCAATCAGTAGAGGAGGAACGTCTTGGCATTCGAGCCCGACTCCTCCCCTCCCCTTTTACCCACGGGTGGCACGTGCCAAGGCGCTTCGTCGCGTAGGAGCGCCGTGCGCGAAATCATACAGTTTGATCCCCCGACTCTTCCTCTTAGCCTAATGGCTAAGATCAAAGTGTAGTCCGGCCCATGGTGCGCTTCCAGGTCCCCCTCCGGACCTGGCCGCTCTGCTTCCCCGCGGTCTGAGAAACCGCGGAACGAAACATTTCAAAATATCATAGTTTCTATTGATATCGTGATTCCCACCTGCATAGTCCAGGTGGCGGCCGAGTTATCCGCTGAAGGCACTCAACCTCTTCTCGGTTTCTATGGCTGGTCTGGGCCAGTACGAGTGGATTCGGGAAGACATTTAAATTGTTTGGCGATTTAAGATGATGGTTTTTTGGCTGATATCATCTTTCACAAATACCTGCTAGAGTGAGGAGGTCAACAAAACCGATCGGGCGTAAAGCTCGAATAACTGTCGCTTGACCATCGTCGCGGCCGAAAATGAAACCGCGCGTATTTCAAATCATCCGCCCTGCTCGGATACGTACGGGATTGACGGAGAGTACCCCGGGGGTCCTAAGGCGGCCGTGCGGCCTCGGTGTTCAAGCTACCGGTCCATTGCGGACTTGCAAGTGCACCGGGGGCCGGACCTCAATTTGATCTTAACCATAAGGCCAAGAAGAAAAAATGAGGGTGCCATAATGTATGAGTTTTTATATAAATATTCATGGATTTAGGGTGGGAATCATTGGCTGAAAGACGTCTCAATGCAAGATTGAAATGATTGAATAAATTTGATCCGCATGGCTCAGCACCGAGGTCTCGCAAATTATTCGTACTAATATATAAATTGGTCGCTTGGATCATGCATATAAAATTCAGGAAATAGATGCCAGAGCTAGAAGACTTAAGGACTCCATTTCCCCCCGGACGATACGGGATAGCAACTGCAGGGTTATAGATAGCAAAAATTCCACTAGCCACCCTCAGCGTCTAAAAAATCATTAGTTGTATGTATTATGCATGCTCTTCCACTAACCTTATGCGTTTTGTTATAATCCATTCTTTCCGAATGACCACATTTGTGTTTATTTCATCTGTTTTTAAGTTTCCATTTCATTTCCTCGTCCCTCTCCGCGGGGGGAAATTCCTGCTACCAGCAACGTTTGGTCGAATTCGTTGCCTTTTACAGACTCTTTCGGGGTGGAGTGCTACGTGGTACATTTTCATGTGGTAGTGATGTTTAAATTTCTTGCTTGTTTGTCCTGGCTTCCGTGTTGTAGGATGCCTTCCGTGCTGCATCATGTGGTGCAGTTTTTTAGTTGTTTTGCGGTATATGCGTTTGCATGAGTATTGGATGAAGGGATTTTTGCATGAGTGTGTGCGCTGCTGTGGGTGTATTTTTGCGTGTTGTTTCTTTTGCATGTGGTGTATTTCCTTTTTACAGTTGGTGACCTAACACCCCACGCCCTTGCGGCTGCTAACGGGGTATTATGTAGATATAGATGAACTTTATGTTTTTTACCGGACTGCGCATCCTAAGCGCCGAAGTGCCTTCGCACACACTGCCCGGTGGAGTAGGGGGCCTCGACGACTCGAATTTCCTACTCCGCAGAATCGAGAGGTGGAAGGGGGCGGAGGAACTAGCACGTGAGGATGCTCTTCTAATGGCCCCGCCGCCCCGTTTTTATGTGAAGGACGTGGCGGCATGGGAGGGCATTAAATCATGGCACCACGGGGCCTGGTGGACAATATTCTACGGCCTGAAACACCGTGGAATGTTAATTGAAAATGTATACTTTTGAACTAACAAAATGTTTAAAAGATGTAAATGCTGAAGACAGAGGGGTGCGACGGAGGGTTTTCCCGTTTTCTAAGGGACTGCGGAACGAAAAATTTCAACAAAATAAATTTTAAATTCAGCGCGTCGCGCCCACCAGAATGAATCCTCGCGTGCTAGGTCCTCCGCCCCCCTCCTCCCGCAATCAGTAGAGGAGGAACGTCTTGGCATTCGAGCCCGACTCCTCCCCTCCCCTTTTACCCACGGGTGGCACGTGCCAAGGCGCTTCGTCGCGTAGGAGCGCCGTGCGCGAAATCATACAGTTTGATCCCCCGACTCTTCCTCTTAGCCTAATGGCTAAGATCAAAGTGTAGTCCGGCCCATGGTGCGCTTCCAGGTCCCCCTCCGGACCTGGCCGCTCTGCTTCCCCGCGGTCTGAGAAACCGCGGAACGAAACATTTCAAAATATCATAGTTTCTATTGATATCGTGATTCCCACCTGCATAGTCCAGGTGGCGGCCGAGTTATCCGCTGAAGGCACTCAACCTCTTCTCGGTTTCTATGGCTGGTCTGGGCCAGTACGAGTGGATTCGGGAAGACATTTAAATTGTTTGGCGATTTGAGATGATGGTTTTTTGGCTGATATAATCTTTCACAAATACCTGCTAGAGTGAGGAGGTCAACAAAACCGATCGGGCGTAAAGCTCGAATAACTGTCGCTTGACCATCGTCGCGGCCGAAAATGAAACCGCGCGTATTTCAAATCATCCGCCCTGCTCGGATACGTACGGGATTGACGGAGAGTACCCCGGGGGTCCTAAGGCGGCCGTGCGGCCTCGGTGTTCAAGCTACTGGTCCATTGCGGACTTGCAAGTGCACCGGGGGCCGGACCTCAATTTGATCTTAACCATAAGGCCAAGAAGAAGAAATGAGGGTGCCATAATGTATGAGTTTTTATATAAATATTCATGGATTTAGGGTGGGAATCATTGGCTGAAAGACGTCTCAATGCAAGATTGAAATGATTGAATAAATTTGATCCGCATGGCTCAGCACCGAGGTCTCGCAAATTATTCGTACTAATATATAAATTGGTCGCTTGGATCATGCATATAAAATTCAGGAAATAGATGCCAGAGCTAGAAGACTTAAGGACTCCATTTCCCCCCGGACGATACGGGATAGCAACTGCAGGGTTATAGATAGCAAAAATTGCACTAGCCACCCTCAGCGTCTAAAAAATCATTAGTTGTATGTATTATGCATGCTCTTCCACTAACCTTATGCGTTTTGTTATAATCCATTCTTTCCGAATGACCACATTTGTGTTTATTTCATCTGTTTTTAAGTTTCCATTTCATTTCCTCGTCCCTCTCCGCGGGGGGAAATTCCTGCTACCAGCAACGTTGGGTCGAATTCGTTGCCTTTTACAGACTCTTTCGGGGTGGAGTGCTACGTGGTACATTTTCATGTGGTAGTGATGTTTAAATTTCTTGCTTGTTTGTGCTGGCTTCCGTGTTGTAGGATGCCTTCCGTGCTGCATCATGTGGTGCAGTTTTTTAGTTGTTTTGCGGTATATGCGTTTGCATGAGTATTGGATGAAGGGATTTTTGCATGAGTGAGTGCGCTGCTGTGGGTGTATTTTTGCGTGTTGTTTCTTTTGCATGTGGTGTATTTCCTTTTTACAGTTGGTGACCTAACACCCCACGCCACACGCCCTTGCGGCTGCTTACGGGGTATTATGTAGATATAGATGAACTTTATGTTTTTTACCGGACTGCGCATCCTAAGCGCCGAAGTGCCTTCGCACACACTGCCCGGTGGAGTAGGAAGCCACGACGACTCGAATTTCCTACTCCGCAGAATCGAGAGGTGGAAGGGGGCGGAGGAACTAGCACGCGAGGATGCTCTTCTAATGGCCCCCGCCGCCCCGTTTTTATGTGAAGGACGTGGCGGCATGGGAGGGCATTAAATCATGGCACCACGGGGCCTGGTGGACAATATTCTACGGCCTGAAACACCGTGGAATGTTAATTGAAAATTTTTACTCTTGAACTAACAAAATGTTTACAAGATGTAAATGCTGAAGACAGAGGGGTGCGACGGAGGGTTTTCCCGTTTTTTAAGGGACTGCGGAACGAAAAATTTCAACAAAATAAATTTTAAATTCAGCGCGTCGCGCCCACCAGAATGAATCCTCGCGTGCTAGGTCCTCCGCCCCCCTCCTCCCGCAATCAGTAGAGGAGGAACGTCTTGGCATTCGAGCCCGACTCCTCCCCTCCCCTTTTACCCACGGGTGGCACGTGCCAAGGCGCTTCGTCGCGTAGGAGCGCCGTGCGCGAAATCATACAGTTTGATCCCCCGACTCTTCCTCTTAGCCTAATGGCTAAGATCAAAGTGTAGTCCGGCCCATGGTGCGCTTCCAGGTCCCCCTCCGGACCTGGCCGCTCTGCTTCCCCGCGGTCTGAGAAACCGCGGAACGAAACATTTCAAAATATCATAGTTTCTATTGATATCGTGATTCCCACCTGCATAGTCCAGGTGGCGGCCGAGTTATCCGCTGAAGGCACTCAACCTCTTCTCGGTTTCTATGGCTGGTCTGGGCCAGTACGAGTGGATTCGGGAAGACATTTAAATTGTTTGGCGATTTGAGATGATGGTTTTTTGGCTGATATAATCTTTCACAAATACCTGCTAGAGTGAGGAGGTCAACAAAACCGATCGGGCGTAAAGCTCGAATAACTGTCGCTTGACCATCGTCGCGGCCGAAAATGAAACCGCGCGTATTTCAAATCATCCGCCCTGCTCGGATACGTACGGGATTGACGGAGAGTTCCCCCGGGGGTCCTAAGGCGGCCGTGCGGCCTCGGTGTTCAAGCTACCGGTCCATTGCGGACTTGCAAGTGCACCGGGGGCCGGACCTCAATTTGATCTTAACCATAAGGCCAAGAAGAAGAAATGAGGGTGCCATAATGTATGAGTTTTTATATAAATATTCATGGATTAAGGGTGGGAATCATTGGCTGAAAGACGTCTCAATGCAAGATTGAAATGATTGAATAAATTTGATCCGCATGGCTCAGCACCGAGGTCTCGCAAATTATTCGTACTAATATATAAATTGGTCGCTTGGATCATGCATATAAAATTCAGGAAATAGATGCCAGAGCTAGAAGACTTAAGGACTCCATTTCCCCCCGGACGATACGGGATAGCAACTGCAGGGTTATAGATAGCAAAAATTCCACTAGCCACCCTCAGCGTCTAAAAAATCATTAGTTGTATGTATTATGCATGCTCTTCCACTAACCTTATGCGTTTTGTTATAATCCATTCTTTCCGAATGACCACATTTGTGTTTATTTCATCTGTTTTTAAGTTTCCATTTCATTTCCTCGTCCCTCTCCGCGGGGGGAAATTCCTGCTACCAGCAACGTTGGGTCGAATTCGTTGCCTTTTACAGACTCTTTCGGGGTGGAGTGCTACGTGGTACATTTTCATGTGGTAGTGATGTTTAAATTTCTTGCTTGTTTGTGCTGGCTTCCGTGTTGTAGGATGCCTTCCGTGCTGCATCATGTGGTGCAGTTTTTTAGTTGTTTTGCGGTATATGCGTTTGCATGAGTATTGGATGAAGGGATTTTTGCATGAGTGTGTGCGCTGCTGTGGGTGTATTTTTGCGTGTTGTTTCTTTTGCATGTGGTGTATTTCCTTTTTACAGTTGGTGACCTAACACCCCACGCCCTTGCGGCTGCTAACGGGGTATTATGTAGATATAGATGAACTTTATGTTTTTTACCGGACTTCGCATCCTAAGCGCCGAAGTGCCTCCGCACACACTGCCCGGTGGAGTAGGGGGCCTCGACGACTCGAATTTCCTGCTCCGCAGAATCGAGAGGTGGAAGGGGGCGGAGGAACTAGCACGCGAGGATGCTCTTCTAATTGCCCCCGCCGCCCCGTTTTTATGTGAAGGACGTGGCGGCATGGGAGGGCATTAAATCATGGCACCACGGGGCCTGGTGGACAATATTCTACGGCCTGAAACACCGTGGAATGTTAATTGAAAATTTTTCGTTTTGAACTAACAAAATGTTTAAAAGATGTAAATGCTGAAGACAGAGGGGTGCGACGGAGGGTTTTCCCGATTTCTAAGGGACTGCGGAACGAAAAATTTCAACAAAATAAATTTTAAATTCAGCGCGTCGCGCCCACCAGAATGAATCCTCGCGTGCTAGGTCCTCCGCCCCCCTCCTCCCGCAATCAGTAGAGGAGGAACGTCTTGGCATTCGAGCCCGACTCCTCCCCTCCCCTTTTACCCACGGGTGGCACGTGCCAAGGCGCAGACCTTATATGCTCTTTAAGAAGCGGCATTTTCTGCCGCACAGCACCATGTATATTTATGAAAGACACCGATGAATACTTATCCATGGCGGGCGACGGCGGCGTAGGAGACGCTTGGGAAGACCCTGTTCCCGGATCACAGTCACTCCACTGTACTCCGGGAACAGGGTCTTCCCAAGCGTCTCCTACGCCGCCGTCGCCCGCCATGGATAAGTATTCATCGGTGTCTTTCATAAATATACATGGTGCTGTGCGGCAGAAAATGCCGCTTCTTAAAGAACATATAAGGTCTAAGGGAGTCTCCATCATGGGGCTGGTGGAGACTTACCTGAAACCTAACTCAAAATGCAACATTCCCATGTTTCAGGAATTCGGCACCCCAAGATTGCAACCCGGATCCGGCGGCGTTACTGTCCTCATTAGAGATGACATACCAACAAGAGAACTACAATTCCCAGAGCCAATGGAAGACAAAAATGAAGGAGTCATCACTGAAATCACTGTCGACAAAAGAAAAATCATCGTGGGGGTTCTGTATTCAAGAACGCACGACCGTCTCCCAATCAAGGCCCTCTCACACATAACTTCCCTACAGAAACCATACATAGTCCTAGGGGACTTAAATGCCAGAAGCCAATCATTCCGAGACTCCATCACAACCGCTAAAGGACAGGAGTTGGAGCACTTTATACAACAACATAATATGATACGACTTGACATACAAACGCCGACTTTCATCGGCCGCGGAGCATCCTTCCCGGACCACGCAATTGTCTCGCCCGACATCCTTCACCTCCTAGGTGACATCACGGTAGATGACTGCATAACTTCGGATCACCTACCATTTTCCTTTCCGTTCCTACTCTCGAAAAGAACACACAGGCACACATTCACCAGGACAGACTACTCGAAGGTGGATTGGAAGTCCTTCAACGAATACATCGGCCGGGCAACTGCAAACATCTCGGAGCCATCATCCGCAGAGGACATCGACGCTGCTGTGGACACGGTGACAGATGCCTTTCGGGAGGCAAGGAAGGACTTCCCCACCAAAACCATAAACCCCACACGCCCCCCTCTGCCAACACACATAGTTACCCTCATCAAAGGGAAGAGGAAACTATACCGCGATTGGATAAGGACGAAGGATCCATCACTAAAAACCGAGTGGAATAGAACAAACGCCATTATTCGCAGGGCAACCACACAATACAAGGAAACGGCCTGGGAGAACGCGTGCAAAACCTTAAATTACAGGGACGGTGGAAAATTTTGGAACAAGTTCAAGGTGCTGACCGGACAAAAAAGGACGGGAACAACCAACCTCACTGGACCCGACGGGACACCAATAGCCACGCCTATGGAGAAGGCAGAAGAATTCCGCCGGGTACTTGTCGGCGTATACCAACCGTTGGAGGACAACCTTTTCCGTGAAGACAAGGTACTCATGGTGGAAGAGCATCTGGCCAACCTGCCGTACTCCTTACAGCCAACCCACGTCGCAAACCAGGAAGATGACATCACAGGAAAGATTGACGAAGACGATGTACTTTTCGCCCGCCCATGGAAAAACACCGCACCGGGGGAAGATGGAATCACCAGCCGGCATATCAAGAATGCGCCATCATGCTATGCCGCTATGCTGAAAATATTCAACGGCATAATGACATTTGGCTACTACCCACTACAATGGCGGAAGATGACGACAAAAATGCTGCCCAAGCCAGGGAAGGACACCAAGAAAGCGGATAACTATAGACCAATATGTCTTACTAGTAACCTGGGCAAATGGTTCGAAAGAATACTGGTAGCAAGAATGAAATCAGTGTTTGAAAACAAAGACATCCTACCACAACACCAGTATGGTTTCCGCCCGGGGAGATGCACAGTGGACCCCCTAGCACTCTTCACCACTGAAACCGCGGAGGCCATTAATCAAAGGAAATTTATGGCAGCACTTTTCCTGGACATCGAAAGGGCGTTCGACCACGTATGGCACAACGGACTCCTGTACAAACTATCAACGATGCCAGAAGTTTCTCCCTCATTAATAAGAATTATTCATACCTTTCTGTCGAATAGGGTTGCTAGAGTGAAGGTGGGCAGTACACTATCCAATCCCTTTTTTCCTTCAGCTGGAGTGCCTCAAGGTACAGTCCTGTCCCCGCTGCTCTTTGCAGCCTACTGCTGGGACATGCCAACAGATACCACAAGGAAAAGGGGCCTAACAACTGCCCAATATGCGGATGACACGGCCATCTGGACGCCGGCACGGACACCAGAATCGGCAATAGCACACCTCCAGAAACAAGCTAAAAAACTGGAAGAATGGTTCAGAAAGTGGCGACTACGGCCTAACCCCAAAAAATCCACCCTTGTCATCTTTACGAGTCACTCAGACCGAAGGATGGTGGGACTGCGACAACCCACACTTGGGCTCTGGCAGCAACAAATCCCGACGTCCGACTCCGTCAAATACCTGGGGGTCACTTTAGACAGACACCTTACATTTTATGCACACATCAGGGATGTATGGTCGAGATGCAGTCGTCGGAGTGGTCTATTGAGAGCAGTCCGGGCGAGAGGGAGGGGGGTCTCTGCGGAGTGCTGCCTACTCCTATACAGGGCCTTTGTCCGCCCTGTTATGGAGTACGCCGCGCTGGCAGTCCTTCCCTTCAAAAACACTCATATGACCATATGGGCCGCCCTGGAAAGGAGAGTGCTCAGGCAGCTGCATCTTCTGTCGCCCATGCATCCTAGTACTGACGTATACTTAATTTCTAATACTGAACCTATCCTTCACAGGTTATGCCGTCTCCGCGCCAGAGCTGCAAACCGGATTGCCACCTACAACGAAACTCTCCTAGGGGAAATAATGCAGAGTGCCAACGCAGTACTGGGGAAACGACCAAAGACGAAACTAATTTCCCCAGCAAGAATAATAAGCGACCAACTACACCTGTACTACGAAGAGACACACCTACCACCTTATCGACTGGGCAGCATTCTACCAGTGCCCGAGAATCTACGCCCCATCGAGGAGTACCCACTCTTCCGAAAGAAAACAAAACGGAGAAAACAACAAGGGACTGAAGAAGAGCCGCAATAGGAAACAGCAGTGTAGTGATAAAAGTGCCAGTGAATAATGTGTTTTAAACAAAGACAATTACTTATTTATTTATTTATACTATTTATACTATATTTTACATTCATGTTAATTTATTTATTTATTTATTTATTATTGGACATTACTGTTATGGACTTCCTTATGGCGGCCTGCGAAGGGTTTTTCGGGTTTCCCCTTCGCCTAGGGTGAATGCCAGGCCAATGCTACCCCGCGAAAAGAGAAAAGATAAAAGATACATGCAATAGCTGAACGAAAGACTTTATAAAACAGTTTTTAGACCCTGAAGAGGCGCACAGCCTAAAACAGGGCTTCCTTGTTTGTTGTACAACTTACTGTTTTTATATATACTGTTACATTGTTACCTGTTACTTGTTATTTGTTGCTTATAAATGTTATGTACAACAACCTGGAAAAAATAAACACCTTTTTGAATTGAATTGAATTGTGCCAAGGCGCTTCGTCGCGTAGGAGCGCCGTGCGCGAAATCATACAGTTTGATCCCCCGACTCCTCTTTTTAGCCTAATGGCTAAGATCAAAGTGTAGTCCGGCCCATGGTGCGCTTCCAGGTCCCCCTCCGGACCTGGCCGCTCTGCTTCCCCGCGGTCTGAGAAACCGCGGAACGAAACATTTCAAAATTTCAAAGTTTGCATTGATATCGTGATTCCCACCTGCATAGTCCAGGTGGCGGCCGAGTTATCCGCTGAAGGCACTCAACCTCTTCTCGGTTTCTATGGCTGGTCTGGGCCAGTACGAGTGGATTCGGGAAGACATTTAAATCGTTTGGCGATTTGAGATGATGGTTTTTTGGCTGATATAATCTTTCACAAATACCTGCTAGAGTGAGGAGGTCAACAAAACCGATCGGGCGTAAAGCTCAAATAACTGTCGCTTGACCATCGTCGCGGCCGAAAATGAAACCGCGCGTATTTCAAATCATCCGCCCTGCTCGGATACGTACGGGATTGACGGAGAGTTCCCCCGGGGGTCCTAAGGCGGCCGTGCGGCCTCGGTGTTCAAGCTACCGGTCCATTGCGGACTTGCAAGTGCACCGGGGGCCGGACCTCAATTTGATCTTAACCATAAGGCCAAGAAGAAGAAATGAGGGTGCCATAATGTATGAGTTTTTATATAAATATTCATGGATTTAGGGTGGGAATCATTGGCTGAAAGACGTCTCAATGCAAGATTGAAATGATTGAATAAATTTGATCCGCATGGCTCAGCACCGAGGTCTCGCAAATTATTCGTACTAATATATAAATTGGTCGCTTGGATCATGCATATAAAATTCAGGAAATAGATGCCAGAGCTAGAAGACTTAAGGACTCCATTTCCCCCCGGACGATACGGGATAGCAACTGCAGGGTTATAGATAGCAAAAATTCCACTAGCCACCCTCAGCGACTAAAAAATCATTAGTTGTATGTATTATGCATGCTCTTCCACTAACCTTATGCGTTTTGTTATAATCCATTCTTTCCGAATGACCACATTTGTGTTTATTTCATCTGTTTTTAAGTTTCCATTTCATTTCCTCGTCCCTCTCCGCGGGGGGAAATTCCTGCTACCAGCAACGTTGGGTCGAATTCCTTGCCTTTTACAGACTCTTTCGGGGTGGAGTGCTACGTGGTACATTTTCATGTGGTAGTGATGTTTAAATTTCTTGCTTGTTTGTGCTGGCTTCCGTGTTGTAGGATGCCTTCCGTGCCGCATCATGTGGTGCAGTTTTTTAGTTGTTTTGCGGTATATGCGTTTGCATGAGTATTGGATGAAGGGATTTTTGCATGAGTGTGTGCGCTGCTGTGGGTGTATTTTTGCGTGTTGTTTCTTTTGCATGTGGTGTATTTCCTTTTTACAGTTGGTGACCTAACACCCCACGCCACACGCCCTTGCGGCTGCTAACGGGGTATTATGTAGATATAGATGAACTTTATGTTTTTTACCGGACTGCGCATCCTAAGCGCCGAAGTGCCTTCGCACACACTGCCCGGTGGAGTAGGGGGCCTCGACGACTCGAATTTCCTACTCCGCAGAATCGAGAGGTGGAAGGGGGCGGAGGAACTAGCACGCGAGGATGCTCTTCTAATGGCCCCCGCCGCCCCGTTTTTATGTGAAGGACGTGGCGGCATGGGAGGGCATTAAATCATGGCACCACGGGGCCTGGTGGACAATATTCTACGGCCTGAAACACCGTGGAATGTTAATTGACAATTTTTACTTTTGAACAAACAAAATGTTTAAAAGATGTAAATGCTGAAGACCGAGGGGGCGACGGAGGGCTTTCCCGTTTTCTAAGGGACCGCGGAACGAAAAATTTCAAAATTATAAATTTTAAATTTAGCGCGTCGCGCCCACGAGAATAAATCCTCGCGTGCTGGTTCCTCCGCCCCCCTCCTTCTCTAGCGATCTGTAGAGGAGGAACGTCTTGGCATTCGAGCCCGACTCCTCCCCTCCCCTTTTACCCACGGGTGGCACGTGCCAAGGCGCTTCGTCGCGTAGGAGCGCCGTGCGCGAAATCATACAGTTTGGTCCCCCGACTCTTCTTCTTAGCCTAATGGCTAAGATCAAAGTGTAGTCCGGCCCATGGTGCGCTTCCAGGTCCCCCTCCGGACCTGGCCGCTCTGCTTCCCCGCGGTCTGAGAAACCGCGGAACGAAACATTTCAAAATATCAAAGTTTGCATTGATATCGTGATTCCCACCTGCATAGTCCAGGTGGCGGCCGAGTTATCCGCTGAAGGCACTCAACCTCTTCTCGGTTTCTAATGCTGGTCTGGGCCAGTACGAGTGGATTCGGGAAGACATTTAAATTGTTTGGCGATTTAAGATGATGGTTTTTTGGCTGATATAATCTTTCACAAATACCTGCTAGAGTGAGGAGGTCAACAAAACCGATCGGGCGTAAAGCTCGAATAACTGTCGCTTGACCATCGTCGCGGCCGAAAATGAAACCGCGCGTATTTCAAATCATCCGCCCTGCTCGGATACGTACGGGATTGACGGAGAGTTCCCCCGGGGGTCCTAAGGCGGCCGTGCGGCCTCGGTGTTCAAGCTACCGGTCCATTGCGGACTTGCAAGTGCACCGGGGGCCGGACCTCAATTTGATCTTAACCATTAGGCCAAGAAGAAGAAATGAGGGTGCCATAATGTATGAGTTTTTATATAAATATTCATGGATTTAGGGTGGGAATCATTGGCTGAAAGACGTCTCAATGCAAGATTGAAATGATTGAATAAATTTGATCCGCATGGCTCAGCACCGAGGTCTCGCAAATTATTCGTACTAATATATAAATTGGTCGCTTGGATCATGCATATAAAATTCAGGAAATAGATGCCAGAGCTAGAAGACATAAGGACTCCATTTCCCCCCGGACGATACGGGATAGCAACTGCAGGGTTATAGATAGCAAAAATTCCACTAGCCACCCTCAGCGTCTAAAAAATCATTAGTTGTATGTATTATGCATGCTCTTCCACTAACCTTATGCGTTTTGTTATAATCCATTCTTTCCGAATGACCACATTTGTGTTTATTTCATCTGTTTTTAAGTTTCAATTTCATTTCCTCGTCCCTCTCCGCGGGGGGAAATTCCTGCTACCAGCAACTTAGGGTCGAATTCGTTGCCTTTTACAGACTCTTTCGGGGTGGAGTGCTACGTGGTACATTTTCATGTGGTAGTGATGTTTAAATTTCTTGCTTGTTTGTCCTGGCTTCCGTGTTGTAGGATGCCTTCCGTGCTGCATCATGTGGTGCAGTTTTTTAGT
The DNA here is from genome assembly GCF_022747635.1 of Hetaerina americana. NCBI lineage: Eukaryota > Metazoa > Arthropoda > Insecta > Odonata > Calopterygidae > Hetaerina > Hetaerina americana. The sequence continues at coordinate 282,001 of NW_027286821.1, forward strand.
TGTTTTGCGGTATATGCGTTTGCATGAGTATTGGATGAAGGGATTTTTGCATGAGTGTGTGCGCTGCTGTGGGTGTATTTTTGCGTGTTGTTTCTTTTGCATGTGGTGTATTTCCTTTTTACAGTTGGTGACCTAACACCCCACACCCTTGCGGCTGCTAACGGGGTATTATGTAGATATAGATGAACTTTATGTTTTTTACCGGACTGCGCATCCTAAGCGCCGAAGTGCCTCCGCACACACTGCCCGGTGGAGTAAAGGGCCTCGACGACTCGAATTTCCTACTCCGCAGAATCGAGAGGTGGAAGGGGGCGGAGGAACTAGCACGCGAGGATGCTCTTCTAATGGCCCCCGCCGCCCCGTTTTTATGTGAAGGACGTGGCGGCATGGGAGGGCATTAAATCATGGCACCACGGGGCCTGGTGGACAATATTCTACGGCCTGAAACACCGTGGAATGTTAATTGAAAATTTTTTCTTTTGAACAAACAAAATGTTTAAAAGATGTAAATGCTGAAGACAGAGGGGTGCGACGGAGGGTTTTCCCGTTTTCTAAGGGACTGCGGAACGAAAAATTTCAACAAAATAAATTTTAAATTCAGCGCGTCGCGCCCACCAGAATGAATCCTCGCGTGCTAGGTCCTCCGCCCCCCTCCTCCCGCAATCAGTAGAGGAGGAACGTCTTGGCATTCGAGCCCGACTCCTCCCCTCCCCTTTTACCCACGGGTGGCACGTGCCAAGGCGCTTCGTCGCGTAGGAGCGCCGTGCGCGAAATCATACAGTTTGATCCCCCGACTCCTCTTCTTAGCCTAAGGGCTAAGATCAAAGTGTAGTCCGGCCCATGGTGCGCTTCCAGGTCCCCCTCCGGACCTGGCCGCTCTGCTTCCCCGCGGTCTGAGAAACCGCGAAAAACATTTCAAAATTTCAAAGTTTGCATTGATATCGTGATTCCCACCTGCATAGTCCAGGTGGCGGCCGAGTTATCCGCTGAAGGCACTCAACCTCTTCTCGGTTTCTATGGCTGGTCTGGGCCAGTACGAGTGGATTCGGGAAGACATTTTAATTGTTTAGCGATTTGAGATGATGGTTTTTTGGCTGATATAATCTTTCACAAATACCTGCTAGAGTGAGGAGGTCAACAAAACCGATCGGGCGTAAAGCTCGAATAACTGTCGCTTGACCATCGTCGCGGCCGAAAATGAAACCGCGCGTATTTCAAATCATCCGCTCTGCTCGGATACGTACGGGATTGACGGAGAGTTCCCCCGGGGGTCCTAAGGCGGCCGTGCGGCCTCGGTGTTCAAGCTACCGGTCCATTGCGGACTTGCAAGTGCACCGGGGGCCGGACCTCAATTTGATCTTAACCATAAGGCCAAGAAGAAGAAATGAGGGTGCCATAATGTATGAGTTTTTATATAAATATTCATGGATTTAGGGTGGGAATCATTGGCTGAAAGACGTCTCAATGCAAGATTGAAATGATTGAATAAATTTGATCCGCATGGCTCAGCACCGAGGTCTCGCAAATTATTCGTACTAATATATAAATTGGTCGCTTGGATCATGCATATAAAATTCAGGAAATAGATGCCAGAGCTAGAAGACTTAAGGACTCCATTTCCCCCCGGACGATACGGGATAGCAACTGCAGGGTTATAGATAGCAAAAATTCCACTAGCCACCCTCAGCGTCTAAAAAATCATTAGTTGTATGTATTATGCATGCTCTTCCACTAACCTTATGCGTTTTGTTATAATCCATTCTTTCCGAATGACCACATTTGTGTTTATTTCATCTGTTTTTAAGTTTCCATTTCATTTCCTCGTCCCTCTTCGCGGGGGGAAATTCCTGCTACCAGCAACGTTTGGTCGAATTCGTTGCCTTTTACAGACTCTTTCGGGGTGGAGTGCTACGTGGTACATTTTCATGTGGTAGTGATGTTTAAATTTCTTGCTTGTTTGTGCTGGCTTCCGTGTTTTAGGATGCATTCCGTGCTGCATCATGTGGTGCAGTTTTTTAGTTGTTTTGCGGTATATGCGTTTGCATGAGTATTGGATGAAGGGATTTTTGCATGAGTGTGTGCGCTGCTGTGGGTGTATTTTTGCGTGTTGTTTCTTTTGCATGTGGTGTATTTCCTTTTTACAGTTGGTGACCTAACACCCCACGCCCTTGCGGCTGCTAACGGGGTATTATGTAGATATAGATGAACTTTATGTTTTTTACCGGACTGCGCATCCTAAGCGCCGAAGTGCCTTCGCACACACTGCCCGGTGGAGTAGGGGGCCTCGACGACTCGAATTTCCTACTCCGCAGAATCGAGAGGTGGAAGGGGGCGGAGGAACTAGCACGCGAGGATGCTCTTCTAATGGCCCCCGCCACCCCGTTTTTATGTGAAGGACGTGGCGGCATGGGAGGGCATTAAATCATGGCACCACGGGGCCTGGTGGACAATATTCTACGGCCTGAAACACCGTGGAATGTTAATTGAAAATTTTTCGTTTTGAACTAACAAAATGTTTAAAAGATGTAAATGCTGAAGACAGAGGGGTGCGACGGAGGGTTTTCCCGTTTTCTAAGGGACTGCGGAACGAAAAATTTCAACAAAATAAATTTTAAATTCAGCGCGTCGCGCCCACCAGAATGAATCCTCGCGTGCTAGGTCCTCCGCCCCCCTCCTCCCGCAATCATTAGAGGAGGAACGTCTTGGCATTCGAGCCCGACTCCTCCCCTCCCCTTTTACCCACGGGTGGCACGTGCCAAGGCGCTTGGTCGCGTAGGAGCGCCGTGCGCGAAATCATACAGTTTGATCCCCCGACTCTTCTTCTTAGCCTAATGGCTAAGATCAAAGTGTAGTCCGGCCCATGGTGCGCTTCCAGGTCCCCCTCCGGACCTGGCCGCTCTGCTTCCCCGCGGTCTGAGAAACCGCGGAACGAAACATTTCAAAATATCAAAGTTTGCATTGAACTCGTGATTCCCACCTGCATAGTCCAGGTGGCGGCCGAGTTATCCGCTGAAGGCACTAACCTCTTCTCGGTTTCTAATGCTGGTCTGGGCCAGTACGAGTGGATTCGGGAAGACATTTAAATTGTTTGGCGATTTAAGATGATGGTTTTTTGGCTGATATAATCTTTCACAAATACCTGCTAGAGTGAGGAGGTCAACAAAACCGATCGGGCGTAAAGCTCGAATAACTGTCGCTTGACCATCGTCGCGGCCGAAAATGAAACCGCGCGTATTTCAAATCATCCGCCCTGCTCGGATACGTACGGGATTGACGGAGAGTTCCCCCGGGGGTCCTAAGGCGGCCGTGCGGCCTCGGTGTTCAAGCTACCGGTCCATTGCGGACTTGCAAGTGCACCGGGGGCCGGACCTCAATTTGATCTTAACCATAAGGCCAAGAAGAAGAAATGAGGGTGCCATAATGTATGAGTTTTTATATAAATATTCATGGATTTAGGGTGGGAATCATTGGCTGAAAGACGTCTCAATGCAAGATTGAAATGATTGAATAAATTTGATCCGCATGGCTCAGCACCGAGGTCTCGCAAATTATTCGTACTAATATATAAATTGGTCGCTTGGATCATGCATATAAAATTCAGGAAATAGATGCCAGAGCTAGAAGACTTAAGGACTCCATTTCCCTCCGGACGATACGGGAAAGCAACTGCAGGGTTATAGATAGCAAAAATTCCACTAGCCACCCTCAGCGTCTAAAAAATCATTAGTTGTATGTATTATGCATGCTCTTCCACTAACCTTATGCGTTTTGTTATAATCCATTCTTTCCGAATGACCACATTTGTGTTTATTTCATCTGTTTTTAAGTTTCCATTTCATTTCCTCGTCCCTCTCCGCGGGGGGAAATTCCTGCTACCAGCAACGTTGGGTCGAATTCGTTGCCTTTTACAGACTCTTTCGGGGTGGAGTGCTACGTGGTACATTTTCATGTGGTAGTGATGTTTAAATTTCTTGCTTGTTTGTGCTGGCTTCCGTGTTGTAGGATGCCTTCCGTGCTGCATCATGTGGTGCAGTTTTTTAGTTGTTTTGCGGTATATGCGTTTGCATGAGTATTGGATGAAGGGATTTTTGCATGAGTGTGTGCGCTGCTGTGGGTGTATTTTTGCGTGTTGTTTCTTTTGCATGTGGTGTATTTCCTTTTTACAGTTGGTGACCTAACACCCCACGCCACACGCCCTTGCGGCTGCTAACGGGGTATTATGTAGATATAGATGAACTTTATGTTTTTTACCGGACTGCGCATCCTAAGCGCCGAAGTGCCTTCGCACACACTGCCCGGTGGAGTAGGGGGCCTCGACGACTCGAATTTCCTACTCCGCAGAATCGAGAGGTGGAAGGGGGCGGAGGAACTAGCACGCGAGGATGCTCTTCTAATGGCCCCCGCCGCCCCGTTTTTATGTGAAGGACGTGGCGGCATGGGAGGGCATTAAATCATGGCACCACGGGGCCTGGTGGACAATATTCTACGGCCTGAAACACCGTGGAATGTTAATTGAAAATTTTTCGTTTTGAACTAACAAAATGTTTAAAAGATGTAAATGCTGAAGACAGAGGGGTGCGACGGAGGGTTTTCCCGTTTTCTAAGGGACTGCGGAACGAAAAATTTCAACAAAATAAATTTTAAATTCAGCGCGTCGCGCCCACCAGAATGAATCCTCGCGTGCTAGGTCCTCCGCCCCCCTCCTCCCGCAATCAGTGGAGGAGGAACGTCTTGGCATTCGAGCCCGACTCCTCCCCTCCCCTTTTACCCACGGGTGGCACGTGCCAAGGCGCTTCGTCGCGTAGGAGCGCCGTGCGCGAAATCATACAGTTTGGTCCCCCGACTCTTCTTCTTAGCCTAATGGCTAAGATCAAAGTGTAGTCCGGCCCATGGTGCGCTTCCAGGTCCCCCTCCGGACCTGGCCGCTCTGCTTCCCCGCGGTCTGAGAAACCGCGGAACGAAACATTTCAAAATATCAAAGTTTGCATTGAACTCGTGATTCCCACCTGCATAGTCCAGGTGGCGGCCGAGTTATCCGCTGAAGGCACTAACCTCTTCTCGGTTTCTAATGCTGGTCTGGGCCAGTACGAGTGGATTCGGGAAGACATTTAAATTGTTTGGCGATTTAAGATGATGGTTTTTTGGCTGATATAATCTTTCACAAATACCTGCTAGAGTGAGGAGGTCAACAAAACCGATCGGGCGTAAAGCTCGAATAACTGTCGCTTGACCATCGTCGCGGCCGAAAATGAAACCGCGCGTATTTCAAATCATCCGCCCTGCTCGGATACGTACGGGATTGACGGAGAGTTCCCCCGGGGGTCCTAAGACGGCCGTGCGGCCTCGGTGTTCAAGCTACCGGTCCATTGCGGACTTGCAAGTGCACCGGGGGCCGGACCTCAATTTGATCTTAACCATAAGGCCAAGAAGAAGAAATGAGGGTGCCATAATGTATGAGTTTTTATATAAATATTCATGGATTTAGGGTGGGAATCATTGGCTGAAAGACGTCTCAATGCAAGATTGAAATGATTGAATAAATTTGATCCGCATGGCTCAGCACCGAGGTCTCGCAAATTATTCGTACTAATATATAAATTGGTCGCTTGGATCATGCATATAAAATTCAGGAAATAGATGCCAGAGCTAGAAGACTTAAGGACTCCATTTCCCCCCGGACGATACGGGATAGCAACTGCAGGGTTATAGATAGCAAAAATTCCACTAGCCACCCTCAGCGTCTAAAAAATCATTAGTTGTATGTATTATGCATGCTCTTCCACTAACCTTATGCGTTTTGTTATAATCCATTCTTTCCGAATGACCACATTTGTGTTTATTTCATCTGTTTTTAAGTTTCCATTTCATTTCCTCGTCCCTCTCCGCGGGGGGAAATTCCTGCTACCAGCAACGTTTGGTCGAATTCGTTGCCTTTTACAGACTCTTTCGGGGTGGAGTGCTACGTGGTACATTTTCATGTGGTAGTGATGTTTAAATTTCTTGCTTGTTTGTCCTGGCTTCCGTGTTGTAGGATGCCTTCCGTGCTGCATCATGTGGTGCAGTTTTTTAGTTGTTTTGCGGTATATGCGTTTGCATGAGTATTGGATGAAGGGATTTTTGCATGAGTGTGTGCGCTGCTGTGGGTGTATTTTTGCGTGTTGTTTCTTTTGCATGTGGTGTATTTCCTTTTTACAGTTGGTGACCTAACCCCCCACGCCACACGCCCTTGCGGCTGCTAACGGGGTATTATGTAGATATAGATGAACTTTATGTTTTTTACCGGACTGCGCATCCTAAGCGCCGAAGTGCCTTCGCACACACTGCCCGGTGGAGTAGGGGGCCTCGACGACTCGAATTTCCTACTCCGCAGAATCGAGAGGTGGAAGGGGGCGGAGGAACTAGCACGCAAGGATGCTCTTCTAATGGCCCCCGCCGCCCCGTTTTTATGTGAAGGACGTGGCGGCATGGGAGGGCATTAAATCATGGCACCAAGGGGCCTGGTGGACAATATTCTACGGCCTGAAACACCGTGGAATGTTAATTGAAAATTTTTCGTTTTGAACTAACAAAATGTTTAAAAGATGTAAATGCTGAAGACAGAGGGGTGCGACGGAGGGTTTTCCCGTTTTCTAAGGGACTGCCGAACGAAAAATTTCAACAAAATAAATTTTAAATTCAGCGCGTCGCGCCCACCAGAATGAATCCTTGCGTGCTAGGTCCTCCGCCCCCCTCCTCCCGCAATCAGTAGAGGAGGAACGTCTTGGCATTCGAGCCCGACTCCTCCCCTCCCCTTTTACCCACGGGTGGCACGTGCCAAGGCGCTTCGTCGCGTAGGAGCGCCGTGCGCGAAATCATACAGTTTGATCCCCCGACTCCTCTTCTTAGCCTAATGGCTAAGATCAAAGTGTAGTCCGGCCCATGGTGCGCTTCCAGGTCCCCCTCCGGACCTGGCCGCTCTGCTTCCCCGCGGTCTGAGAAACCGGGGAACGAAACATTTCAAAATTTCAAAGTTTGCATTGATATCGTGATTCCCACCTGCATAGTCCAAGTGGCGGCCGAGTTATCCGCTGAAGGCACTCAACCTCTTCTCGGTTTCTATGGCTGGTCTGGGCCAGTACGAGTGGATTCGGGAAGACATTTAAATTGTTTGGCGATTTGAGATGATGGTTTTTTGGCTGATATAATCTTTCACAAATACCTGCTAGAGTGAGGAGGTCAACAAAACCGATCGGGCGTAAAGCTCGAATAACTGTCGCTTGACCATCGTCGCGGCCGAAAATGAAACCGCGCGTATTTCAAATCATCCGCCCTGCTCGGATACGTATGGGATTGACGGAGAGTTCCCCCGGGGTCCTAAGGCGGCCGTGCGGCCTCGGTGTTCAAGCTACCGGTCCATTGCGGACTTGCAAGTGCACCGGGGGCCGGACCTCAATTTGATCTTAACCATAAAGCCAAGAAGAAGAAATGAGGGTGCCATAATGTATGAGTTTTTATGTAAATATTCATGGATTTAGGGTGGGAATCATTGGCTGAAAGACGTCTCAATGCAAGATTGAAATGATTGAATAAATTTGATCCGCATGGCTCAGCACCGAGGTCTCGCAAATTATTCGTACTAATATATAAATTGGTCGCTTGGATCATGCATATAAAATTCAGGAAATAGATGCCAGAGCTAGAAGACTTAAGGACTCCATTTCCCTCCGGACGATACGGGATAGCAACTACAGGGTTATAGATAGCAAAAATTCCACTAGCCACCCTCAGCGTCTAAAAAATCATTAGTTGTATGTATTATGCATGCTCTTCCACTAACCTTATGCGTTTTGTTATAATCCATTCTTTCCGAATGACCACATTTGTGTTTATTTCATCTGTTTTTAAGTTTCCATTTCATTTCCTCGTCCCTCTTCACAGGAGGAAATTCCTGCTACCAGCAACATTTGGTCGAATTCGTTGCCTTTTACAGACTCTTTCGGGGTGGAGTGCTACGTGGTACATTTTCATGTGGTAGTGATGTTTAAATTTCTTGCTTGTTTGTGCTGGCTTCCGTGTTTTAGGATGCATTCCGTGCTGCATCATGTGGTGCAGTTTTTTAGTTGTTTTGCGGTATATGCGTTTGCATGAGTATTGGATGAAGGGATTTTTGCATGAGTGTGTGCGGTGCTGTGGGTGTATTTTTGCGTGTTGTTTCTTTTGCATGTGGTGTATTTCCTTTTTACAGTTGGTGACCTAACACCCCACGCCACACGCCCTTGCGGCTGCTAACGGGGTATTATGTAGATATAGATGAACTTTATGTTTTTTACCGGACTGCGCATCCTAAGCGCCGAAGTGCCTTCGCACACATTGCCCGGTGGAGTACGCTGCCTCGACGACTCGAATTTCCTACTCCGCAGAATCGAGAGGTGGAAGGGGGCGGAGGAACTAGCACGCGAGTATGCTCTTCTAATGGCCCCCGCCGCCCCGTTTTTATGTGAAGGACGTGGCGGCATGGGAGGGCAGTAAATCATGGCACCACGGGGCCTGGTGGACAATATTCTACGGCCTGAAACACCGTGGAATGTTAATTGAAAATTTTTCGTTTTGAACTAACAAAATGTTTAAAAGATGTAAATGCTGAAGACAGAGGGGTGCGACGGAGGGTTTTCCCGTTTTCTAAGGGACTGCGGAACGAAAAATTTCAACAAAATAAATTTTAAATTCAGCGCGTCGCGCCCACCAGAATGAATCCTCGCGTGCTAGGTCCTCCGCCCCCCTCCTCCCGCAATCAGTAGAGGAGGAACGTCTTGGCATTCGAGCCCGACTCCTCCCCTCCCCTTTTACCCACGGGTGGCACGTGCCAAGGCGCTTCGTCGCGTAGGAGCGCCGTGCGCGAAATCCTACAGTTTGGTCCCCCGACTCTCCTTCTTAGCCTAATGGCTAAGATCAAAGTGTAGTCCGGCCCATGGTGCGCTTCCAGGTCCCCTCCGGACCTGGCCGCTCTGCTTCCCCGCGGTCTGAGAAACCGCGGAGCGAAACATTTCAAAATATCAAAGTTTGCATTGATATCGTGATTCCCACCTGCATAGTCCAGGTGGCGGCCGAGTTATCCGCTGAAGGCACTCAACCTCTTCTCGGTTTCTATGGCTGGTCTGGGCCAGTACGAGTGGATTCGGGAAGACATTTTAATTGTTTAGCGATTTGAGATGATGGTTTTTTGGCTGATATAATCTTTCACAAATACCTGCTAGAGTGAGGAGGTCAACAAAACCGATCGGGCGTAAAGCTCGAATAACTGTCGCTTGACCATCGTCGCGGCCGAAAATGAAACCGCGCGTATTTCAAATCATCCGCCCTGCTCGGATACGTACGGGATTGACGGAGAGTTCCCCCGGGGGTCCTAAGGCGGCCGTGCGGCCTCGGTGTTCAAGCTACCGGTCCATTGCGGACTTGCAAGTGCACCGGGGGCCGGACCTCAATTTGATCTTAACCATAAGGCCAAGAAGAAGAAATGAGGGTGCCATAATGTATGAGTTTTTATATAAATATTCATGGATTTAGGGTGGGAATCATTGGCTGAAAGACGTCTCAATGCAAGATTGAAATGATTGAATAAATTTGATCCGCATGGCTCAGCACCGAGGTCTCGCAAATTATTCGTACTAATATATAAATTGGTCGCTTGGATCATGCATATAAAATTCAGGAAATAGATGCCAGAGCTAGAAGACTTAAGGACTCCATTTCCCCCCGGACGATACGGGATAGCTACTGCAGGGTTATAGATAGCAAAAATTCCACTAGCCACCCTCAGCGTCTAAAAAATCATTAGTTGTATGTATTCTCCATGCTCTTCCACTAACCTTATGCGTTTTGTTATAATCCATTCTTTCCGAATGACCACATTTGTGTTTATTTCATCTGTTTTTAAGTTTCCATTTCATTTCCTCGTACCTCTCCGCGGGGGGAAATTCCTGCTACCAGCAACGTTGGGTCGAATTCGTTGCCTTTTACAGACTCTTTCGGGGTGGAGTGCTACGTGGTACATTTTCATGTGGTAGTGATGTTTAAATTTCTTGCTTGTTTGTCAAGGCTTCCGTGTTGTAGGATGCCATCCGTGCTGCATCAAGTGGTGCAGTTTTTTAGTTGTTTTGCGGTATATGCGTTTGCATGAGTATTGGATGAAGGGATTTTTGCATGAGTGTGTGCGCTGCTGTGGGTGTATTTTTGCGTGTTGTTTCTTTTGCATGTGGTGTATTTCCTTTTTACAGTTGGTGACCTAACCCCCCACGCCACACGCCCTTGCGGCTGCTAACGGGGTATTATGTAGATATAGATGAACTTTATGTTTTTTACCGGACTGCGCATCCTAAGCGCCGAAGTGCCTTCGCACACACTGCCCGGTGGAGTAGGGGGCCTCGACGACTCGAATTTCCTACTCCGCAGAATCGAGAGGTGGAAGGGGGCGGAGGAACTAGCACGCGAGGATGCTCTTCTAATGGCCCCCGCCGCCCCGTTTTTATGTGAAGGACGTGGCGGCATGGGAGGGCATTAAATCATGGCACCACGGGGCCTGGTGGACAATATTCTACGGCCTGAAACACCGTGGAATGTTAATTGAAAATTTTTCGTTTTGAACTAACAAAATGTTTAAAAGATGTAAATGCTGAAGACAGAGGGGTGCGACGGAGGGTTTTCCCGTTTTCTAAGGGACTGCGGAACGAAAAATTTCAACAAAATAAATTTTAAATTCAGCGCGTCGCGCCCACCAGAATGAATCCTCGCGTGCTAGGTCCTCCGCCCCCCTCCTCCCGCAATCAGTGGAGGAGGAACGTCTTGGCATTCGAGCCCGACTCCTCCCCTCCCCTTTTACCCACGGGTGGCACGTGCCAAGGCGCTTCGTCGCGTAGGAGCGCCGTGCGCGAAATCATACAGTTTGGTCCCCCGACTCTTCTTCTTAGCCTAATGGCTAAGATCAAAGTGTAGTCCGGCCCATGGTGCGCTTCCAGGTCCCCCTCCGGACCTGGCCGCTCTGCTTCCCCGCGGTCTGAGAAACCGCGGAACGAAACATTTCAAAATATCAAAGTTTGCATTGAACTCGTGATTCCCACCTGCATAGTCCAGGTGGCGGCCGAGTTATCCGCTGAAGGCACTAACCTCTTCTCGGTTTCTAATGCTGGTCTGGGCCAGTACGAGTGGATTCGGGAAGACATTTAAATTGTTTGGCGATTTAAGATGATGGTTTTTTGGCTGATATAATCTTTCACAAATACCTGCTAGAGTGAGGAGGTCAACAAAACCGATCGGGCGTAAAGCTCGAATAACTGTCGCTTGACCATCGTCGCGGCCGAAAATGAAACCGCGCGTATTTCAAATCATCCGCCCTGCTCGGATACGTACGGGATTGACGGAGAGTTCCCCCGGGGGTCCTAAGGCGGCCGTGCGGCCTCGGTGTTCAAGCTACCGGTCCATTGCGGACTTGCAAGTGCACCGGGGGCCGGACCTCAATTTGATCTTAACCATAAGGCCAAGAAGAAGAAATGAGGGTGCCATAATGTATGAGTTTTTATATAAATATTCATGGATTTAGGGTGGGAATCATTGGCTGAAAGACGTCTCAATGCAAGATTGAAATGATTGAATAAATTTGATCCGCATGGCTCAGCACCGAGGTCTCGCAAATTATTCGTACTAATATATAAATTGGTCGCTTGGATCATGCATATAAAATTCAGGAAATAGATGCCAGAGCTAGAAGACTTAAGGACTCCATTTCCCCCCGGACGATACGGGATAGCAACTGCAGGGTTATAGATAGCAAAAATTCCACTAGCCACCCTCAGCGTCTAAAAAATCATTAGTTGTATGTATTATGCATGCTCTTCCACTAACCTTATGCGTTTTGTTATAATCCATTCTTTCCGAATGACCACATTTGTGTTTATTTCATCTGTTTTTAAGTTTCCATTTCATTTCCTCGTCCCTCTCCGCGGGGGGAAATTCCTGCTACCAGCAACGTTTGGTCGAATTCGTTGCCTTTTACAGACTCTTTCGGGGTGGAGTGCTACGTGGTACATTTTCATGTGGTAGTGATGTTTAAATTTCTTGCTTGTTTGTCCTGGCTTCCGTGTTGTAGGATGCCTTCCGTGCTGCATCATGTGGTGCAGTTTTTTAGTTGTTTTGCGGTATATGCGTTTGCATGAGTATTGGATGAAGGGATTTTTGCATGAGTGTGTGCGCTGCTGTGGGTGTATTTTTGCGTGTTGTTTCTTTTGCATGTGGTGTATTTCCTTTTTACAGTTGGTGACCTAACCCCCCACGCCACACGCCCTTGCGGCTGCTAACGGGGTATTATGTAGATATAGATGAACTTTATGTTTTTTACCGGACTGCGCATCCTAAGCGCCGAAGTGCCTTCGCACACACTGCCCGGTGGAGTAGGGGGCCTCGACGACTCGAATTTCCTACTCCGCAGAATCGAGAGGTGGAAGGGGGCGGAGGAACTAGCACGCGAGGATGCTCTTCTAATGGCCCCCGCCGCCCCGTTTTTATGTGAAGGACGTGGCGGCATGGGAGGGCATTAAATCATGGCACCAAGGGGCCTGGTGGACAATATTCTACGGCCTGAAACACCGTGGAATGTTAATTGAAAATTTTTCGTTTTGAACTAACAAAATGTTTAAAAGATGTAAATGCTGAAGACAGAGGGGTGCGACGGAGGGTTTTCCCGTTTTCTAAGGGACTGCCGAACGAAAAATTTCAACAAAATAAATTTTAAATTCAGCGCGTCGCGCCCACCAGAATGAATCCTTGCGTGCTAGGTCCTCCGCCCCCCTCCTCCCGCAATCAGTAGAGGAGGAACGTCTTGGCATTCGAGCCCGACTCCTCCCCTCCCCTTTTACCCACGGGTGGCACGTGCCAAGGCGCTTCGTCGCGTAGGAGCGCCGTGCGCGAAATCATACAGTTTGATCCCCCGACTCCTCTTCTTAGCCTAATGGCTAAGATCAAAGTGTAGTCCGGCCCATGGTGCGCTTCCAGGTCCCCCTCCGGACCTGGCCGCTCTGCTTCCCCGCGGTCTGAGAAACCGGGGAACGAAACATTTCAAAATTTCAAAGTTTGCATTGATATCGTGATTCCCACCTGCATAGTCCAAGTGGCGGCCGAGTTATCCGCTGAAGGCACTCAACCTCTTCTCGGTTTCTATGGCTGGTCTGGGCCAGTACGAGTGGATTCGGGAAGACATTTAAATTGTTTGGCGATTTGAGATGATGGTTTTTTGGCTGATATAATCTTTCACAAATACCTGCTAGAGTGAGGAGGTCAACAAAACCGATCGGGCGTAAAGCTCGAATAACTGTCGCTTGACCATCGTCGCGGCCGAAAATGAAACCGCGCGTATTTCAAATCATCCGCCCTGCTCGGATACGTATGGGATTGACGGAGAGTTCCCCCGGGGTCCTAAGGCGGCCGTGCGGCCTCGGTGTTCAAGCTACCGGTCCATTGCGGACTTGCAAGTGCACCGGGGGCCGGACCTCAATTTGATCTTAACCATAAAGCCAAGAAGAAGAAATGAGGGTGCCATAATGTATGAGTTTTTATATAAATATTCATGGATTTAGGGTGGGAATCATTGGCTGAAAGACGTCTCAATGCAAGATTGAAATGATTGAATAAATTTGATCCGCATGGCTCAGCACCGAGGTCTCGCAAATTATTCGTACTAATATATAAATTGGTCGCTTGGATCATGCATATAAAATTCAGGAAATAGATGCCAGAGCTAGAAGACTTAAGGACTCCATTTCCCTCCGGACGATACGGGATAGCAACTGCAGGGTTATAGATAGCAAAAATTCCACTAGCCACCCTCAGCGTCTAAAAAATCATTAGTTGTATGTATTATGCATGCTCTTCCACTAACCTTATGCGTTTTGTTATAATCCATTCTTTCCGAATGACCACATTTGTGTTTATTTCATCTGTTTTTAAGTTTCCATTTCATTTCCTCGTCCCTCTTCGCGGGAGGAAATTCCTGCTACCAGCAACATTTGGTCGAATTCGTTGCCTTTTACAGACTCTTTCGGGGTGGAGTGCTACGTGGTACATTTTCATGTGGTAGTGATGTTTAAATTTCTTGCTTGTTTGTGCTGGCTTCCGTGTTTTAGGATGCATTCCGTGCTGCATCATGTGGTGCAGTTTTTTAGTTGTTTTGCGGTATATGCGTTTGCATGAGTATTGGATGAAGGGATTTTTGCATGAGTGTGTGCGCTGCTGTGGGTGTATTTTTGCGTGTTGTTTCTTTTGCATGTGGTGTATTTCCTTTTTACAGTTGGTGACCTAACACCCCACGCCACACGCCCTTGCGGCTGCTAACGGGGTATTATGTAGATATAGATGAACTTTATGTTTTTTACCGGACTGCGCATCCTAAGCGCCGAAGTGCCTTCGCACACATTGCCCCGTGGAGTAGGCTGCCTCGACGACTCGAATTTCCTACTCCGCAGAATCGAGAGGTGGAAGGGGGCGGAGGAACTAGCACGCGAGTATGCTCTTCTAATGGCCCCCGCCGCCCCGTTTTTATGTGAAGGACGTGGCGGCATGGGAGGGCAGTAAATCATGGCACCACGGGGCCTGGTGGACAATATTCTACGGCCTGAAACACCGTGGAATGTTAATTGAAAATTTTTCGTTTTGAACTAACAAAATGTTTAAAAGATGTAAATGCTGAAGACAGAGGGGTGCGACGGAGGGTTTTCCCGTTTTCTAAGGGACTGCGGAACGAAAAATTTCAACAAAATAAATTTTAAATTCAGCGCGTCGCGCCCACCAGAATGAATCCTCGCGTGCTAGGTCCTCCGCCCCCCTCCTCCCGCAATCAGTAGAGGAGGAACGTCTTGGCATTCGAGCCCGACTCCTCCCCTCCCCTTTTACCCACGGGTGGCACGTGCCAAGGCGCTTCGTCGCGTAGGAGCGCCGTGCGCGAAATCCTACAGTTTGGTCCCCCGACTCTCCTTCTTAGCCTAATGGCTAAGATCAAAGTGTAGTCCGGCCCATGGTGCGCTTCCAGGTCCCCTCCGGACCTGGCCGCTCTGCTTCCCCGCGGTCTGAGAAACCGCGGAGCGAAACATTTCAAAATATCAAAGTTTGCATTGATATCGTGATTCCCACCTGCATAGTCCAGGTGGCGGCCGAGTTATCCGCTGAAGGCACTCAACCTCTTCTCGGTTTCTATGGCTGGTCTGGGCCAGTACGAGTGGATTCGGGAAGACATTTTAATTGTTTAGCGATTTGAGATGATGGTTTTTTGGCTGATATAATCTTTCACAAATACCTGCTAGAGTGAGGAGGTCAACAAAACCGATCGGGCGTAAAGCTCGAATAACTGTCGCTTGACCATCGTCGCGGCCGAAAATGAAACCGCGCGTATTTCAAATCATCCGCCCTGCTCGGATACGTACGGGATTGACGGAGAGTTTCCCCGGGGGTCCTAAGGCGGCCGTGCGGCCTCGGTGTTCAAGCTACCGGTCCATTGCGGACTTGCAAGTGCACCGGGGGCCGGACCTCAATTTGATCTTAACCATAAGGCCAAGAAGAAGAAATGAGGGTGCCATAATGTATGAGTTTTTATATAAATATTCATGGATTTAGGGTGGGAATCATTGGCTGAAAGACGTCTCAATGCAAGATTGAAATGATTGAATAAATTTGATCCGCATGGCTCAGCACCGAGGTCTCGCAAATTATTCGTACTAATATATAAATTGGTCGCTTGGATCATGCATATAAAATTCAGGAAATAGATGCCAGAGCTAGAAGACTTAAGGACTCCATTTCCCCCCGGACGATACGGGATAGCAACTGCAGGGTTATAGATAGCAAAAATTCCACTAGCCACCCTCAGCGTCTAAAAAATCATTAGTTGTATGTATTCTCCATGCTCTTCCACTAACCTTATGCGTTTTGTTATAATCCATTCTTTCCGAATGACCACATTTGTGTTTATTTCATCTGTTTTTAAGTTTCCATTTCATTTCCTCGTCCCTCTCCGCGGGGGGAAATTCCTGCTACCAGCAACGTTGGGTCGAATTCGTTGCCTTTTACAGACTCTTTCGGGGTGGAGTGCTACGTGGTACATTTTCATGTGGTAGTGATGTTTAAATTTCTTGCTTGTTTGTCAAGGCTTCCGTGTTGTAGGATGCCATCCGTGCTGCATTATGTGGTGCAGTTTTTTAGTTGTTTTGCGGTATATGCGTTTGCATGAGTATTGGATGAAGGGATTTTTGCATGAGTGTGTGCGCTGCTGTGGGTGTATTTTTGCGTGTTGTTTCTTTTGCATGTGGTGTATTTCCTTTTTACAGTTGGTGACCTAACACCCCACGCCCTTGCGGCTGCTAACGGGGTATTATGTAGATATAGATGAACTTTATGTTTTTTACCGGACTGCGCATCCTAAGCGCCGAAGTGCCTTCGCACACACTGCCCGGTGGAGTAGATGGCCTCGACGACTCGAATTTCCTACTCCGCAGAATCGAGAGGTGGAAGGGGGCGGAGGAACTAGCACGCGAGGATGCTCTTCTAATGGCCCCCGCCACCCCGTTTTTATGTGAAGGACGTGGCGGCATGGGAGGGCATTAAATCATGGCTCCACGGGGCCTGGTGGACAATATTCTACGGCCTGAAACACCGTGGAATGTTAATTGAAAATTTTTCGTTTTGAACTAACAAAATGTTTAAAAGATGTAAATGCTGAAGACAGAGGGGTGCGACGGAGGGTTTTCCCGTTTTCTAAGGGACTGCGGAACGAAAAATTTCAACAAAATAAATTTTAAATTCAGCGCGTCGCGCCCACCAGAATGAATCCTCGCGTGCTAGGTCCTCCGCCCCCCTCCTCCCGCAATCAGTAGAGGAGGAACGTCTTGGCATTCGAGCCCACCTCCTCCCCTCCCCTTTTACCCACGGGTGGCACGTGCCAAGGCGCTTCGTCGCGTAGGAGCGCCCTGCGCGAAATCATACAGTTTGATCCCCCGACTCTTCTTCTTAGCCTAATGGCTATGATCTAAGTGTAGTCCGGCCCATGGTGCGCTTCCAGGTCCCCTCCGGACCTGGCCGCTCTGCTTCCCCGCGGTCTGAGAAACCGCGGAACGAAACATTTCAAAATTTCAAAGTTTGCATTGATATCGTGATTCCCACCTGCATAGTCCAGGTGGCGGCCGAGTTATCCGCTGAAGGCACTCAACCTCTTCTCGGTTTCTATGGCTGGTCTGGGCCAGTACGAGTGGATTCGGGAAGACATTTAAATTGTTTAGCGATTTGAGATGATGGTTTTTTGGCTGATATAATCTTTCACAAATACCTGCTAGAGTGAGGAGGTCAACAAAACCGATCGGGCGTAAAGCTCGAATAACTGTCGCTTGACCATCGTCGCGGCCGAAAATGAAACCGCGCGTATTTCAAATCATCCGCCCTGCTCGGATACGTACGGGATTGACGGAGAGTTCCCCCGGGGGTCCTAAGGCGGCCGTGCGGCCTCGGTGTTCAAGCTACCGGTCCATTGCGGACTTGCAAGTGCACCGGGGGCCGGACCTCAATTTGATCTTAACCATAAGGCCAAGAAGAAGAAATGAGGGTGCCATAATGTATGAGTTTTTATATAAATATTCATGGATTTAGGGTGGGAATCATTGGCTGAAAGACGTCTCAATGCAAGATTGAAATGATTGAATAAATTTGATCCGCATGGCTCAGCACCGAGGTCTCGCAAATTATTCGTACTAATATATAAATTGGTCGCTTGGATCATGCATATAAAATTCAGGAAATAGATGCCAGAGCTAGAAGACTTAAGGATTCCATTTCCCCCCGGACGATACGGGATAGCAACTGCAGGGTTATAGATAGCAAAAATTCACTAGCCACCCTCAGCGTCTAAAAATCATTAGTTGTATGTATTATGCATGCTCTTCCACTAACCTTATGCGTTTTGTTATAATCCATTCTTTCCGAATGACCACATTTGTGTTTATTTCATCTGTTTTTAAGTTTCCATTTCATTTCCTCGTCCCTCTCCGTGGGGGGAAATTCCTGCTACCAGCAACGTTGGGTCGAATTCGTTGCCTTTTACAGACTCTTTCGGGGTGGAGTGCTACGTGGTACATTTTCATGTGGTAGTGATGTTTAAATTTCTTGCTTGTTTGTCCTGGCTTCCGTGTTGTAGGATGCCTTCCGTGCTGCATCATGTGGTGCAGTTTTTTAGTTGTTTTGCGGTATATGCGTTTGCATGAGTATTGGATGAAGGGATTTTTGTATGTGTGTGCGCTGCTGTGGGTGTATTTTTGCGTGTTGTTTCTTTTGCATGTGGTGTATTTCCTTTTTACAGTTGGTGACCTAACACCCCACGCCACACGCCCTTGCGGCTGCTAACGGGGTATTATGTAGATATAGATGAACTTTATGTTTTTTACCGGACTGCGCATCCTAAGCGCCGAAGTGCCTTCGCACACACTGCCCGGTGGAGTAGGGGGCCTCGACGACTCGAATTTCCTACTCCGCAGAATCGAGAGGTGGAAGGGGGCGGAGGAACTAGCACGCGAGGATGCTCTTCTAATGGCCCCCGCCGCCCCGTTTTTATGTGAAGGACGTGGCGGCATGGGAGGGCATTAAATCATGGCACCACGGGGCCTGGTGGACAATATTCTACGGCCTGAAACACCGTGGAATGTTAATTGAAAATTTTTCGTTTTGAACTAACAAAATGTTTAAAAGATGTAAATGCTGAAGACAGAGGGGTGCGACGGAGGGTTTTCCCGTTTTCTAAGGGACTGCGGAACGAAAAATTTCAACAAAATAAATTTTAAATTCAGCGCGTCGCGCCCACCAGAATGAATCCTCGCGTGCTAGGTCCTCCGCCCCCCTCCTCCCGCAATCAGTAGAGGAGGAACGTCTTGGCATTCGAGCCCGACTCCTCCCCTCCCCTTTTACCCACGGGTGGCACGTGCCAAGGCGCTTCGACGCGTTGGAGCGCCGTGCGCGAAATCCTACAGTTTGGTCCCCCGACTCTTCTTCTTAGCCTAATGGCTAAGATCAAAGTGTAGTTCGGCCCATGGTGCGCTTCCAGGTCCCCTCCGGACCTGGCCGCTCTGCTTCCCCGCGGTCTGAGAAACCGTGGAGCGAAACATTTCAAAATATCAAAGTTTGCATTGATATCGTGATTCCCACCTGCATAGTCCAGGTGGCGGCCGAGTTATCCGCTGAAGGCACTCAACCTCTTTTCGGTTTCTATGGCTGGTCTGGGCCAGTACGAGTGGATTCGGGAAGACATTTAAATTGTTTGGCGATTTGAGATGATGGTTTTTTTGCTGATATAATCTTTCACAAATACCTGCTAGAGTGAGGAGGTCAACAAAACCGATCGGGCGTAAAGCTCGAATAACTGTCGCTTGACCATCGTCGCGGCCGAAAATGAAACCGCGCTTATTTCAAATCATCCGCCCTGCTCGGATACGTACGGGATTGACGGAGAGTTCCCCGGGGGTCCTAAGGCGGCCGTGCGGCCTCGGTGTTCAAGCTACCGGTCCATTGCGGACTTGCAAGTGCACCGGGGGCCGGACCTCAATTTGATCTTAACCATAAGGCCAAGAAGAAGAAATGAGGGTGCCATAATGTATGAGTTTTTATATAAATATTCATGGATTTAGGGTGGGAATCATTGGCTGAAAGACGTCTCAATGCAAGATTGAAATGATTGAATAAATTTGATCCGCATGGCTCAGCACCGGGGTCTCGCAAATTATTCGTACTAATATATAAATTGGTCGCTTGGATCATGCATATAAAATTCAGGAAATAGATGCCAGAGCTAGAAGACTCAAGGACTCCATTTCCCCCGGACGATACGGGATAGCAACTGCAGGGTTATAGATAGCAAAAATTCCACTAGCCACCCTCAGCGTCTAAAAAATCATTAGTTGTATGTATTATCAATGCTCTTCCACTAACCTTATGCGTTTTGTTATAATCCATTCTTTCCGAATGACCACATTTGTGTTTATTTCATCTGTTTTTAAGTTTCCATTTCATTTCCTCGTCCCTCTCCGCGGGGGGAAATTCCTGCTACCAGCAACGTTGGGTCGAATTCGTTGCCTTTTACAGACTCTTTCGGGGTGGAGTGCTACGTGGTACATTTTCATGTGGTAGTGATGTTTAAATTTCTTGTTTGTTTGTCCTGGCTTCCGTGTTGTAGGATGCCTTCCGTGCTGCATCATGTGGTGCAGTTTTTAGTTGTTTTGCGGTATATGCGTTTGCATGAGTATTGGATGAAGGGATTTTTGCATGAGTGTGTGCGCTGCTGTGGGTGTATTTTTGCGTGTTGTTTCTTTTGCATGTGGTGCATTTCCTTTTTACAGTTGGTGACCTAACACCCCACGCCCTTGCGGCTGCTAACGGGGTATTATGTAGATATAGATGAACTTTATGTTTTTTACCGGACTGCGCATCCTAAGCGCCGAAGTGCCTCCGCACACACTGCCCGGTGGAGTAGGGGGCCTCGACGACTCGAATTTCCTACTCCGCAGAATCGAGAGGTGGAAGGGGGCGGAGGAACTAGCACGCGAGGATACTCTTCTAATAGCCCCCGCCGCCCCGTTTTTATGTGAAGGACGTGGCGGCATGGGAGGGCATTAAATCATGGCACCACGGGGCCTGGTGGACAATATTCTACGGCCTGAAACACCGTGGAATGTTAATTGAAAATTTTTCGTTTTGAACTAACAAAATGTTTAAAAGATGTAAATGCTGAAGACAGAGGGGTGCGACGGAGGGTTTTCCGTTTTCTAAGGGACTGCGGAACGAAAAATTTCAACAAAATAAATTTTAAATTCAGCGCGTCGCGCCCACCAGAATGAATCCTCGCGTGCTAGGTCCTCCGCCCCCCTCCTCCCGCAATCAGTAGAGGAGGAACGTCTTGGCATTCGAGCCCGACTCCTCCCCTCCCCTTTTACCCACGGGTGGCACGTGCCAAGGCGCTTCGTCGCGTAGGAGCGCCGTGCGCGAAATCCTACAGTTTGGTCCCCCGACTCTCCTTCTTAGCCTAATGGCTAAGATCAAAGTGTAGTCCGGCCCATGGTGCGCTTCCAGGTCCCCTCCGGACCTGGCCGCTCTGCTTCCCCGCGGTCTGAGAAACCGCGGAGCGAAACATTTCAAAATATCAAAGTTTGCATTGATATCGTGATTCCCACCTGCATAGTCCAGGTGGCGGCCGAGTTATCCGCTGAAGGCACTCAACCTCTTCTCGGTTTCTATGGCTGGTCTGGGCCAGTACGAGTGGATTCGGGAAGACATTTTAATTGTTTAGCGATTTGAGATGATGGTTTTTTGGCTGATATAATCTTTCACAAATACCTGCTAGAGTGAGGAGGTCAACAAAACCGATCGGGCGTAAAGCTCGAATAACTGTCGCTTGACCATCGTCGCGGCCGAAAATGAAACCGCGCGTATTTCAAATCATCCGCCCTGCTCGGATACGTACGGGATTGACGGAGAGTTCCCCCGGGGGTCCTAAGGCGGCCGTGCGGCCTCGGTGTTCAAGCTACCGGTCCATTGCGGACTTGCAAGTGCACCGGGGGCCGGACCTCAATTTGATCTTAACCATAAGGCCAAGAAGAAGAAATGAGGGTGCCATAATGTATGAGTTTTTATATAAATATTCATGGATTTAGGGTGGGAATCATTGGCTGAAAGACGTCTCAATGCAAGATTGAAATGATTGAATAAATTTGATCCGCATGGCTCAGCACCGAGGTCTCGCAAATTATTCGTACTAATATATAAATTGGTCGCTTGGATCATGCATATAAAATTCAGGAAATAGATGCCAGAGCTAGAAGACTTAAGGACTCCATTTCCCCCCGGACGATACGGGATAGCAACTGCAGGGTTATAGATAGCAAAAATTCCACTAGCCACCCTCAGCGTCTAAAAAATCATTAGTTGTATGTATTCTCCATGC
Source organism: Hetaerina americana (assembly GCF_022747635.1). Taxonomy (NCBI): domain Eukaryota; kingdom Metazoa; phylum Arthropoda; class Insecta; order Odonata; family Calopterygidae; genus Hetaerina; species Hetaerina americana. Next base: position 303,986 of record NW_027286821.1, read on the forward strand.
TCTTCCACTAACCTTATGCGTTTTGTTATAATCCATTCTTTCCGAATGACCACATTTGTGTTTATTTCATCTGTTTTTAAGTTTCCATTTCATTTCCTCGTCCCTCTCCGCGGGGGGAAATTCCTGCTACCAGCAACGTTGGGTCGAATTCGTTGCCTTTTACAGACTCTTTCGGGGTGGAGTGCTACGTGGTACATTTTCATGTGGTAGTGATGTTTAAATTTCTTGCTTGTTTGTCAAGGCTTCCGTGTTGTAGGATGCCATCCGTGCTGCATCATGTGGTGCAGTTTTTTAGTTGTTTTGCGGTATATGCGTTT